>NC_073722.1:52439280-52748030 GCF_023634155.1 Falco peregrinus | reverse complement strand
TTCCAGAAAGCAACTGAGGCAAGCTTCCTTTTACCTTTGCTACCAGTCATGAAGGACTCTCCTCTTTTTGCTGTTTGCTGTTCCAAAACAATGGGACAATGACACAGGATTTCTAAATCTGATTCCATGACAGATTATGGTCAGTAGTAAGCATGTGTTTCAATCACATTGACTTCAAAAGTAAAACACTTCTACTTAGACAGTGGAAAATGATACCATATTTCACAACTGTAGCTGAGCTAAGAGTCATTTAACGCAAAGCATACAAAATTATCTATCTAAATAGGGACACAACTAGACAAATTTATTTGGGATACCATATGTTTATTATGTTATGTGAAATTTGCTTAAGTGCATGCAATATCCATATAATATAGAAGATTTAGATTTAGGGCTAGAAAAAGCCGTTCTGGAAAAATAACACCCAGCAGTCTATCATCTGATTGCAAATCTTTTATTCTCTGTGGATAGCTGGCCATATCACAAAAGCTCACCATAACTGGCATTTATTCACATGCCTTTTTCACAGTCTCTGAAGCAAAGCCTGCCTAGCATTTTGCTTTGTCCTGGAATTAAACTATGCAATTAAGACAAGTAGAAGCTTCCTGAACCCCTCTAGAGGCCAGGCAAAGATGCCCATCTCCTTAACAGGGCAAGGTTTTACACTGTACATTTGGACCAGACAGAGAAAGTGACTCTGAAACCTCCCATACAGGCTCTTCCTTGAAGCTTTTCCAGCCTTATTTTCTTCTGCTGAAGTGATTAGGAGACACTCTGTCAGGATCACAAGGTTTATTAAAATACAACCCACAAGACTATTGCTTTTTGTCACTGGCTGAAACACCACAAACAGTGACTAAAAAACCACTGTGTGTTCACAGACTCACAGAAGTCAATGAGAACAGATTTAACTTCTGCTTTCTCATTTAAAGAAGGGCTATGTTTCTGACATTGGGTTTTCACATACAAATTGCTAACCTGTCATGCTTTTGAACAGACTTTTTTTTTAGGTCACTATGAAAAGCAGGCAAGGTTGCTGCAAAATGCACACCATTTTATTCTCTTGCAAATTAAAGAGAAATTAATTTCTTCCCTTTTCTCCTTTGACATCAGACATTCTCTGTCAAGTGGCAGAAACACACCCACGCATATGCCATAGAAATATAACACTTGACTATTGTTATAATTTATATACTCCATTTATTAATTTCATAAAGGATGTAGCAAAGCAACAAAAAATTTCAGACTGAATAAAACATGATCGGTCCCTATAGCTTGAGGAGACTCTGACTCCTGCCAGCTCTAAGTCTTTAGCCTGCAGGGAAAAAATATTGATGCCAGAAGGTCCAGCTGATTGCAACTACCTGGCACAAAGATCCTGTCCTCTTCCATCCCTGTACAACAGTCAGTGTACCAGAAGCCAGGAAATTTGAAGATGTCCCTGCTCATTGCAGGGGCATTGGACTAGATGACCTTTAAAGGTCCCTTCCAACCCAAACTGTTCTATGATTCTGTAATAAACTGGATGTTTCAGGGTGATATATATAGTAAACAGCAGAAATAACCTCCCCCCAAGTGCTGAGCCTCTTCAATAGCCTTCCACCACCCAGATGGCACGCAGCACATCTCATTCTGAAGGCCTGATATGTACCACGGAACTGACAAGTGAAATATTCATCTTCGCTACCAAAATGTCATCTTTAAATAACAGGAGGAGTGGTTTCTAGCTGGTTCACACTCCTCAGCTAACACAGAGCAAATATTTGGGCATTCACCTTATGTAAAAGGAATGCCTGCAGGAGAGCAGCACCCATGTCTCTCCCTTCATCCCACTGTGCAAAGGAGGTGTTAGAAGAAAAGGAGGGGGAGGGCTGCAGTTCCTCCGAATTCTGGTGAATCCTGTGTAACAGAATATGTTCTAAACCAACCTGGACATCAAACTATAAATGAATGTTGGATAGCAATAAATCACCCCAAAGGCTTGTGTCAAATGGTCCCCTTTTAGCATTAAGCCATGAAATGCCTGGCTAATAGCTTAGGTGTTTACCACTGTTATTCATTTCTTACTGTTGAGGATAGAACAACCATTTATTTATTAACAGAAGTTGCAATTTAAGACACTGGCTGCCTTGTATCATTATTATATTGGTACCACCTAGTTATCCTCACCTGTATCAGTTTTCCTTGGTAATGTCATTGATTTAACTGGGTTCACTTCTGATTTGCACTGGCCTAACTGAACAGAATATCAGACAACTAGTTTGCATGAATAATTCTCCCTCCTCACCGCTGGCAAATGACCCTCTGAGCAGACATAAAAGTACTATGTATATTGAATAAATGAACACTCAATGCCATCTGCTGGGGTATACAAAACTCTGCATATCAGGCTCATGCAGTATTCAGACCTTAAAAGAACAATGGTGACAACTATAAAGAGGCTGTTTAGGTAAAGACTGGGGTTTTTTCAAAACACAGCTGGAAGGCAGGGCTCTGGGATGCTACCCATCCTTCACACACTTCAACACGGGGTACAACACCTCGGCAAGACATGGGTCTAGTTTTAAGTCTCTCTCCTTGGCATAAAACAGTTTCAGTCCACAGTTCTTCCTTCCTCCTAAGCATTAGAGCATGCTGCAATTGTATATTATAGGTTAAACTTAATAGAAACACCTTCATGCTCTGCTTTTGAAATCAGGTTATTATGTAGCCACAGATGCAAGCTCTGTGAGGCTGCAGGCAGCCTAAGCAAGGATTGCTTCAGCAGTCCTTCCACCACTCCTTCAGCAAGGACACATACTGGACAAGGACATACCACGGTGGTTTTACATTAAGCAGTCACTGCATTAAATGTGTAAATCAGATTAAGGGCAGAACTTCTCAAGTGAACTCACTCTCCTGTTCCCCAGCTCTTTGGCCCTGTAGCTCATGCTGTCCGGGCTATACCATAAGCCAACTTCCATAGCCAGGCAGCTACTACCTAGAGTAGTTTATAGCCCAATAGCTGGAGCATTCTCGGTTTGGGAGAGAAGAATTTGGAGCTTCTTAAGCCGAAACCAGGATACCAATTGCCTGGGTAAGTGCTGTGCTACTACTACATAACATAAATCAGCACAACTCATTTTCCAGTTCAGTCGTGAAAGCAGGAGGTCAGATTTTCTTCTGTCACTAAAAGAACAAGATGTTTCTATTCAGAAGAGAGGTTTCCAGACCAGGATCCCAAAGCTCTCCAGGGTGAGCCCTTACAGTTCTGCACCAAGCAGCAAAACTCAGAAGAGAGAGAGGAGTTCAAGCACATCCCTCTCTGGGTATTTTCTGTGGGAGGGCTTAGACTTGCTAGTGGTTGTGAATCCCATTTCCACACAGCTACTTCCTCATGCATTGCACAGGTCAACAAATTCATGGGTGGATTTGCTTCATCTCCGTTGTTTTAGTATCTGTAAAATACTGTGTAGTTGGCAGATTTTTATTCCTTTATATAAGATATTATTGCATCATTTTCTACAGAATGACACCTGCTGACATTTTTTCTTCATTTCATACAGAAAACAGAAGAATTGTTCTCACTAATACCTACCGTTTTGTAAGTATCACACTGTTCCTCTTAAAATTTTACTTTTCTTTCACTTCCTGAGATCTGTTAATATCATCTTGGCTATAACACTGGTAACAGAAAATGCAATCCTCACTGGTTTTTAGTGCAAAATAAAGCATGAGAATTCTGAATTATATATGAGAACTTTTAATTTATTTTAGTGGGAGGTTAGAGAAGTGACTCGCTCGCTAATCAATTCTCCATTTATGGTCTGAATCTAAAATACACCTTTATCACAAGATTATGTGTAAATAACAGAAGTCAAGCTGAACAAGTATATGAGTCATAAACTTCAAGGTTTCATATGTAATGATGAAAAAAAAAGATGAAAAGCTACAGTACACATTTCAATGTCTTCCCATTTGTATCTGAAAGCTGGGTTTAAATTTCAGCTCAGGTGTGTAAGAAAAGACTGCAAATACCTTACAAGCCAGAGAAAGATGAAAAGAAAGCACAGGTCTATTGCCTAATAAGCAAGTGGAACAAGTAAAGAAGGACTAAAGAAGGTTGATGCAATCAATACTTTGGCTGCTTCAGGTTTCATAGAAAGGTTAATTACAATCAGATGCAATATGGGATTAATACCAAGTAGAAGGCAGTAATAGTGCAGAGCGGAACAGGGAAAGAACAGCCAGGAGAATATTTACTTATGATAAAGCACTTAAGGAAGTATTTGAAGTAATTTCTGAGACATTAATTGATTATCTTTGTGGACTTTCCAAGGAGTCCTGAGTTTCTATAGCAATGGAAAAGAACAGTGGTAACCTAAATTTCTTACAAGAAAGCAAGCAAATCCTTGACCAAAGGGTTCATATTACATAGCCAGAGACACCATTAAACAAAGTCAGTCTGAAAGCATCTTTTGGAAATAATAAGTCTGATTATGTAAAAAACTGCTAATGTGAACATGAACGTCTCATCAAGTCCTCAACCCAAAGCAATTTCCTTCTCAGAAGAAATACAACTGTAGCAGGGAGAAATAAAACATTATATGTGACATGCCTTGATTTTTGTTAGGTCTTTGACATTTCACAGAAGATGTTCTCACAAGTAGAAATCTGGAAACCTGGTCTAGATGAAAACGTGTGAAGTGTTTGCACAAGTGATTGAAAAAATACCCACCCTCAGCCTAGCTGACAACAATCTGCTACTGAACTGGAGAGCATTAGGAGGCAGAAGAGCCTTCAAACGCATGTATTATGTAGGGGTCTGTCTACGGTGTGGTGGGTTTTCTTATGTACTTTTATAAAAAGGCAAACCTCACCCTGAAATGTACTATCAAGAACACCTGAAGGTCTGCTTGATGTTGTAATACAGACATGTACAACCTGGAGAGAGTTCACAGGAAAGTAACAGTGGGGATACAAGGTTCAAAATCTTCTAAGTTGGTTGACAATTCAGGAAAGCTTTAAAGAATTGTACCTGTTTAGTGAGAAGGTTAAAATGAAATATAATTATAGGCATTAAGCATAATAAAGGTTGAAATAAAGTGGGTCATAATCAATTTTTTTTAGTGTCCTTGGAGGGTAAAACAAATTGATTTAATTTGTAGCACTCAAAAAGCACAAACTGAAAGGACAGTTAACTAGTGGAAGATGACATCTCTGGAAGCTATTGATTCACCATTACTTGTGAGTTCAAGAAGAGATTAAAACAAACATCAGGGAAGATGCAAGTGCGTGGATGCATCTGTACTGTCTCTGGTAGCAAAATACAACTTACAAAGACACTGGGTACCCCCAGTTGAGTTCACTCAGCACTAATCTCAGCTCTGCACTATTTGTACAAGTCTCCTCCTGAAGGAAGCCAGCAGTTAGGTTCTAGCATGTGGGGTTGAGCAAGACTCCAGAAAATAATCTTGAACAAGCCTAGCACAAGTGTATAGATACATCCAGAGACATCCTGAGTCACTCTCAGCACCACATTTCTGTGGACTCCGCTATTCAATACATACTTGTTATTGTGTTCACTTGGACTGCACATTTGCTAGCACAAATTCCCAAAAACAGTGCATGTTCTTATTTTAAAGCATAACATTTGTGATGAGCTAGTTAATATGTTCTTGCAAGTAACATATGCAAACAGTCAGTACAATACAAACACCACATGGAAAATACTATAATGCAAGGCACAATTTCAAATGTCTGCAATGATCATAAAAGTAAACACTCATCATATTTTCAAGAGTGGGGACAGGCCAAATTCAGAGATAACTAAACTGGCTCTCAAATGGCTATTTTATGAATCTAAATAAAAAATTTAATCCCCAAAACTTCTGTTCAACTACTTTCCAACCCTTTGATTTCCATCAGAAAATTTCCTATGCACCAAATGTCTGGTTCTGGTAATCAAGTATTAATCTTGAACTTAAAATTTATTTGTATTATTTGTGTATCTCCTCTTCTATCCAGAACAAAGATCTGACAATGAAGGGCAAGAGTGACTTACAATCTTCCTCCAAGGTATCTGAGGAGGAAGAAGGTGACTATGAGACTGTGAGTTCTTCCACTCTGGAGGCCATCCATGCTTTGAGAATCCTTCCAGCCAAACCTCAACAAGAATCCGAATATGCAGGTAACTCTTGCTGTCTGCAGAAAGAAAGTGAGCAAACCTAGAGGTAAACAGGAACAGTACAGACAGGGTTTTCAGTCTGGATATTTTTTAAAATGAAATGGTTTGACTAAAAAATAAAATAGTAGGCAGGAACAAGAGAAGAGCTTTGTCTGCACCTTCATATTCAACAGTTACCCTTATTTCCATTAGATTACATTATTATTAATAATTACATGCTGCTTTTGTAATTTCAACATTACCTTCATGGGAGAAATTCTATGACCCTATTCCACCTGGAATGTGCAAAAAACTGACTGCTCAAATCCACAACAGTTTCAGAAAAGCCTAGCGCTATTTAAGGCTAGAAATCTTTAAGCTGGAAAACTTACTAAAGAACACATGAAACTTTCCTCCAGATGATAATTGCAGATCAAGAAAGGTAGTACTGTTTTTAAAGGCATTCTCTGCCAGTTTCAATAGCTGTAACAAGCTTTGAGCTTATTTCTCAGGCATTCTTAACCTTGCAAGATAGCTGCATTAATCAAGTTTTGGTTTACTAAAGCCATTCTAAGTCACATTTAATGCCCAAACATACATAGCCAATTAATATCCCATTTACAGAAGTGAAATATCATTCTAGCTATCCATTGCCCTAAGCCATTATAAACACTCTATGGAGGTTTTAAATCATTTAAAAACTGGGGGGAAATCCTAAACAAGGAAGAAAGGAAACCAGAAACCAAAAATGTCAGAAAATACAGGATCAATACAGGTATGAAAGCTTGCTCCAGTTCACAGAGGCGGCACAGATTTTTCTACTGATTTTTGTGCGAGTTAGATTGATGTCTAAATAGATGGCTTTTAATGTGACTAAACTTAGCAGTGTGTGAGCAGATCAGAATCAGTCTGAACGTCCAGATATTCTACATTATGTTCCAAAGACTCATTTGTGCATTTTATTTGGAAACCTGAAGTAAATTCCAAAGACTTGTTTGATCTTGGTAAAGACTTCCAGTTAGCAGTCAGAATTTTTGGTTGTTTATGTAAGACTGTCCTGAAATAGCAAAAAGACACCATTTTGTGTGTGTGATTTCAGAGAAAAAAAAACATTAAACAAAAAGCTGCTTTTTGCCTGTGTGTTATGCCCGGTAACTATAATGTGGCAGGATACAAGATTGAAGAAAGTTCTGAACATTTATTTCAGAAAGGCAAAACTCAATGCTAACATCCAATTTTGTCATCTTTCATAGACAAATAACAATGTCCTTGAGACATAAAATTAATGACTCGAAAACACATGCTAGTGTACAAGCTGTGCATTTGTTTTAGATGGCCATGGGTGCAGCATTTATTAGAAGCTGAAGTAAAATTAAAAAGCTCTCTAGAGACTAAGCCACCACACCCCTTGCCAAACCAGACCACCACAACAGCAAGGGAAGAACAAAGGTTCAAACGAAAAATTCAGTAATCTATTCACAGTTTAGGTCAAATTTCTTCCTTAACTCTGTACCAGCTTATGAAGGCTTTTCTTTTTTAACCACAGTGAGGAAGTTAACCATAAAGCTATTACCAGGGTCATGCTTATGCCCTCAATACAGCTACTAAAATAATGGTTGAGTTCTGAAAAGGAAAAAATTAAAATGCTACAAAAAATGGCAAGATCTGACCTGAAAAGCATATTTTGAACATTAAACCCACTTCTCCTTAAAACATAGCATTGCTGAATTACTCAGGCTTGATTTTTCTTCCTCTTTTACAGATAAACATTGTTTAAGGCCTTTAGGCACCGCTTCCCCAACGAATAGCCAGGACACATCTCAGCCCCCTCAATACTTGGCTGTAAGTAAAGATCTAAAACCTTATACACAAACAGGTTTCTCCTTTTCTGTAATATCATTTAAAGTTAAGTGCAGTCTATTTAAAGTCCTAGCCACACAACATTTGACTGTATGAGGTCACACAAGGTCCTGTGAGCTGTTCCTGTTTCACTTTCCACCAGTGTTCTTGCCACTTGCTTTCACTTGTTGACTGCTCAGATCTACCAAGAATTAGATGAATCCCAGTCAGGAGCAGCACCATTTCTACTACACATAATTTCAAGGATGATGACTAAAACACATCTTTATTTTGTTTTATTAACAGAAACACACGCCTGTTCTGGAGGGGAGGAGCATGTCAAGTGTTAGAGGTATAATAAAAATAAGACTACCTGTTTCTGCAATCAGAAATAGAAATTGTTGCTTCCATATTTAGCTTTTGTAAGCCAAGATTGCAGATGATAGACTAGACATGGTTTTCAGAACAGCAGCTGCCTTCCAAAATAATCATACTGCAAATTTTGCAATACTGTTTCAATTCTCTAACATCAAAGTAATTATTTACAAAAGGAAACATATTTTATCTCATGAGGTCTCTGTTCCTCAAGGGGCAGAAAAAAAAGCCATTCAGTTTAAAAACAGGGTTTTCCTTTTCCCTACAATTATAAGGAGGGGGATGGGGAAGCCTGTGTCTCCTGAATTGTTCCACCAATAGGCTGCAAGATCCCTGCTATGCTTTGCTTCTCCTTCTCATAATCTTGTGCTTTTTGGCTCCTTAACCTTCTCAGGCATTTTTTATTAATATATTGTAAAGCATAGTCTAATAACTATTTTTAAATAGTAATAACAATTTTAGCAATTCCTATTAAGGATTTACATCCCAGGGTAACTGTTTACAAAAGCTACCTGACAATGTTCTCCTACCAAAATATTATAATTCTGTGGTATATCACCTAGCATATATTTTTCCTCCATTGTTTTACCTTTCACTGTAAATTTGCTTCAAAATCCAGTAATTTTGAGTCACAAGTGTACCTTTAACTTTTGGGTTTTTTCAGTTTCATTTCTTGTGGTGAAATCAGAAACAGAATATCTTATTCTTCAAGAATCGAATGAGGTGTCCAACTGTTAAATCCTCCAATTGATGGTTACTCAATCATAAGATTATTTTAAAAGTATATAAAAAACTACTTTTAAAATAGTTGATATACTTTACATGTAGCAGTATCTCATGAAGTCAACTACTGAAGGGATAAGTATCTGATTAACCTTGAAAAAGAATGATATTTTTTCTCTTAGCATTTTCAAATCTTTGAACTATATGCTGACTATGGTCAAAAAGAATGCAATTGCCAAGCCAGGAAAATATGATCCTTTCTATGTTTGCTCTAACAGCTGATTTTCAGAGAGTACGTATTATATTTGATCAGAAAATATTTGCCGGAAAAATAATGCAGAGATTTCCATGTAAAACAATTTATTTTTTCCTTTTAGTTCATATTACAATACAAAACATAGAGCCAAATAATTCCTACAGACTGTGAGAAAGTAAGGACTATAAAGCCTGCAAAATGAAAGGTTAGAATGAGATTGACTCTTGTGAGCAAAACCTGATGTAGTTTGTAAAAAAGCTGAATTGAGTGAGAATCAAGTGAACCAGCTTCAAAAGCTGCAGAAATCATTAGGTAAGGTCCCACTGACAGTTTGCCAGTTTATATAAAGCTTCAAATTCCACCAGGATTTAGCAGGTTAGATTTACGTGTTTGTCTGCCTCCATGAGATGTGTGCTGACATTAAGATGAACCAAAGATAGTACAGGCAGGTAAACTAAACTCTGCAGTTTGAGAATGCAACTTATACATATTTTTAGTACCTCCTTAGCTAACACTGCATATAACTACACTTTTACTAACTGTCTCTTAACATTTATGCTTATGCCCAGTGCTATTAAGTGGGTTTGCCACAAGATGGCATGAACAGCACAGAAGAATTTTTATCAACAGTTATTTTCTAGAATTTTTAAATATTTAAGGTACCATGATTTTATTCAGAGTAATTTGTTATGGTTTACGTTAAGAAGAACTTAAGATATATTGCACCTCTTTTTGCATTTGGTAGGACTTCAGTATGTAGAACTTACGAAAATATTTTCAAAGTCAAAATCTAATGCAAAAAGAGTAAGATAGGGTGTTTTATTAATAACATGTCCTATGTTCATTTACATAATCAGTCATATTTTCGTAAATTTGAAAGCAAAAAAATAGGTTTACTTTCATTGTTTGTCAAGATTTTTAGAAATTTCTATATAAAAATCAAAACAGTCAAAAAATGCATCCCAAATAACTTGATAAGCATATATGTAGTCTCTGAATTATATTTAAATTTACAATACCTGAATAAATATCACTGTCAAATGTTTCATTCTGAAATCCAGAGGTAAAACCAAAGATCACTCTGTTTTATCAAGTATCATGACGATTTTACTCCTTTATTGTAGAATTTAAGCTGAAAATATCAAACATGTTTTTTCCTGCTTTAACTGATTCTGGGTTATGTCTCTTATGAAATGAATGTCAGTGATATTAAAAAGATTTATTGGCTACAGCACAGGAAGATTCTCAACACTTCTATGATTGCCATAATTATCTAAGTATATTTAGTCTGGTTTATATGGAGAGAAGCACAAATGGTTGAGAATAAGTTGCACCTGCATCCATCAGTGAATCCATCCATAACAAAGGCTAAATAAAGTACAGGTCAAACAAAATCCTCTCCACTTCCAATATGCCTTGTTGGAAGCCCATTGGCCTCATGCACAGAACAGCTAACAGAGAAAATACGTGCTTCAGTGACCTCTCTTGGGTCTAGACTGTGACTTGCCGTCATTCCCACAGAGAACAAACTCCCACTGAACTTCCAAAGCTTCCAGCTTCTTCTAGGTTCACATAAATTAACGCTCCCCATTCAGTAACAGGAAAAGTTACAAAGATACAGAGATACAACATGACCTTGGAGCAAAAGGTTCTGGAAGCAGAGCTGGTAGGGGTTGGGGGAAGCGGCTGCAATACTAATAAAAATACTAACAACAATACCAGCGTAAAGCTATACATTTATTTATGAATTATATGGATAGCACTGTATTAAAGATCATTAATCATTATTTTTAGGAGAAAGAATGAAAATACATGGACCCCAGGTAAGTAGACAGTCATCATTTAAAATTTTTACAGGTAGTTTTGCCATTTAATATAGTTTTAAAGGCAGGCTACAATCTTGCTAGCAATACCTGAAGGGTAAGAGCACTCACATCTGCAGTCCAAAATTATGTCACTTACTTGCATTTATGGTTTACGTAGATGTCCTTTACCACTCAGTGATTTTAAAATGGCATATTGAACAATGACATATGCTGTAGAGCACATGAACCCTTTGTTGACACAGGCATGTCTGCTTGATTTAAACTCTTTACATTTCTTTTAGTAATACAAATCAAAAACTGACACAGATATTTGTTTCCTCTGTTTTCCAGGACCCTATACCTCCCCCACGGTAAGATTACTTATGAGATTACTCCCCTGCTGTCCTTGGGGAACTCAATGCTAACGAACACTCACATCCATCTGTACCGCCCATGGCAACGAGATGGCTGGAAATGAGCTGGCATCCTCTTGCCACCTGGCTCTGTTTGGACTATTTTAGGTTCTGATATGAAATTAGAGAACAAAATGAGCCCTGAGCATTCACAGCAGCAGCTCAGTGTTGCAGCACTAACAAACTAGTAGGTTGCAACAAGGCTTTTGCCCTTGGTCAGATTCTACTGTCCGTGCTGTTTCTCCTTCCTCCAGAGGTCAGAACACACTACTCCTCCATCCAACCCCTTCCCCCACAATCCTCAATGCTATTTAACTACTTACCAGGAACGAGCTACAGCTGCACATCATCCATGTCAGCCAACCCACTGCCTTCGAGGCAAGGCCACAGCTGCATGTTATCAATGCTAATCAGCCCACTGCCTTCATTCCTCTACAGCTCAGGGCTGCATCTTCAGAATCAGCTTGGCTGAGCCTACCACCAAGCTGAGAGTCTAGAAATGTTGAATCCTCTTCAACACAGATACAAATCGTTGGGGGGGGAAAAACCTTCCATCAATTTGTATTGGTGCCTTAGGCTCTGTTTACCATGATAATAGTGACTTCGTTGCCTCTTAAATCTTTCTGCCAGTTTTCTTTGCTACAAACCATGGTCCATATAAATTAACTGGAATATTGCCATTTACTCCCACAGAAGGTGGACCAAGCTCTGTTCCATGAATATATGTTTCTATGATATGCCCACAAACAAAAAATTAATTGTTTCTTCATTTTTTCAACCCCAAACACTAACTGCTACAATTAAGACATCCTTCCAAAAGGTCATCCAGGCCTGACAAGCTTATGCTTCTGTGCCTGCAATGACTGCTGTAAAAGCTATAAAGAAGTTTAAAATATGATTGGTATTATAGACATATTCAGATTAATTAAGATTTTAACTTAAGGAATAAGAGTATAAAAGGATAGTGTAGCTTCACAAATTCAAAATTGTAAAAGCACAGAAATCTCATTCCATTCCACAAAATTTCACTATTTGTTTCTGTTCATATTACAGTGGCCAGGATGGTTCTTAATCCTCTCACCTGACTTAATTTTGGTCTGTACCACACAAACATGCTGCAGGAGCCCGCTGCAGAAGGGCAGGTCTGCAGGGTAGCATGGAGGCACCTCCAGTGTTACTGACCCAAGCTCCCCATGCTGCAGCTTCCCGCTGGAGCTGGGCTGACTGGCTGGTCTCAGAGCACAGGCAGAGCGTGCCCATGTCTGCCAGAAAACACTGGGCACGTGTTACCAGTGGGTGTTCTGGGATAAAGAGCATTTTTTCCTGTGCGTCTAAACTGCAGTGTGTTCCCTGGCTGGGCCTTATACACAGCCATATCCACCCAGAAATATCAACAGCCAAGAGCTGTACTTGGCACATACCGGTGAAGCGCATGAAAGCAGCGTTAAATGGCATGTAACACAGTACAGTAATGTCTTGCAAATGTAGAATATTATCCAAAATTACTGTTGCTATTGAAGGGCCCCAAGAAGCTCCTGGACCTGAGCTAAGCTCAGCACAAATACACTGAAATACCCTTGGAAAATTCCAGTGGTTTACTCCTTGAGCTTGCACTTATAGCAGTCCCTGCACTTCTTTTACTCCTTAACAGTTCTTAACATTCCCCTTTGACTTCCCTAGACCTCTGAAGACACTGCCAAAGCAGTATCAGCCACTTCCTCCAGAGCCAGAGATAAGCAGACAGTTCTTCTACATGCGGAACACGCTCAGCCAAACTCACACCTTTTCAATATCGGCAAAAGTAACAAGGTATGGGTGCATTCCTCATCCTCGTTCCCTGAGAACCAAAACACTCCCTCCGGTCAAACCACAAGTCTTCACTGCCATCACACCTCTGCTTTTACTTAAGAAAACAAAAGTTATTCTTTAGACAGCTGTGAATAATTGAGAGAAGTGGTATTTAGCGTAATGTGACACAGGCATTTTTTTAAAGAAAAAACTGCCAAAATAATGGTAAAGGAGTAACAAAGTAGGCAGAACTTCCACGAACACTTTGTTTAAGGTTTCTCCTACTTTTCTGTAGTAACATTTAGAGGTTTTGCAACCCCTTCTAAGTAGAAACAATAGCGCTTGCTCAGCACAGTTGGTAAATCAAGTGACAGGGAAATACAGTGACTGCAGCAGAGATACAGAAAGGCACTCCATATCCCGGGGACAGTCCATTCAGCAAAAGAAATTACTAATCTTTAGCCAGAAGTCTTGCTCCAGCCCATGAGACCATGAATCCAGACCACGAGTTGCTTCTTACTCTTTCCATCTTGCCGTCCTCCCTCATACCACACCCATGTTCATTCAGCATCCTGACACAGCAGTGTGGATGAGCACCAAGTCCTGAAGCACAAACCTCTTGTGTCCAGCTGCATGACCAAGCATATGCATATGTCAGGTTATGAGTTTGATTGCTTTTTTCACACAACACTCTTACCCAGTTAGACGAGCACGTATGTGCGCTGCTGCTGCTCACTGCCATGTAACCAGATGCAAATGCGCTCTTGCTGTGTGACAAAAATGCACATTCATCATGGGGGGGGTGGTGGGCACATGCTGGGAAGAGGAACGACACACACCCAGGGGCCACAGGGTATAACGCTCAAAAGCCTCTCAACGAAAACCTATTGCAGCCAGAAGTCTGAGCACAACTGAGCAGTGTCAATCCTGTCCATCCCTCTTTAAATGGTTTCAATTTCAGTTCATCAGGATGGAATTTTGCTTCATTTTACAAAGGTCGCTACAAATCCCGGGGGGAGGGGGGGGTGGGGGAGTGGAGCTTACAAATCAGTGAAATAATCTTCTGCTTAAACTTAAATATATACTTAAGGAGTGAGCTTAAGTATGGATTGTGGGTTTTTTTTTCCTGAATGGTGCTTAAATTCTTTCATGGATTAGGTTCCAAAAGCTGCTGGCTGCTAAGACATTTTACTAACATGAAGTAGCTTCATAGTCAGATGTGTGACCTGACCTATAGCTGCAAAGTTCCAAGTCCCATGACTGATTCCCTCCCTTGGTAGGACAGTACATACATTGAAAGCTCTGTGAGAACTGTTATAAACCACGTTTGCCAGCCAGACATCAGTATACAGAGCCCTTGGATTTGAAAGGTCCTATTGTAAAGCCAATTTCTTTAATATAAATACTTACC
This sequence comes from Falco peregrinus, assembly GCF_023634155.1. NCBI lineage: Eukaryota > Metazoa > Chordata > Aves > Falconiformes > Falconidae > Falco > Falco peregrinus. The sequence continues at coordinate 52,733,275 of NC_073722.1, read as the reverse complement.
ATTTCTTATTCTAGAAGTAAAAGGCAGCAGCAAAAATCATAACCACAAAGCTCCACTTCTCATTATAGTTATAGGTATCAAAATAATTCTAATAGTTTGTTGGGGTATTTTGATTGTACTAGGCTTTTTAATCACATAAGTAAGAGAGGAGTGGCACACACTAAGACCACATGTGATCTGGGAAGACACTTCCCAAATTTCCCACACAAGCACTTCACTCAAAATATTTCTCACCCATCTTCAGTCCAGTCACAGCTTTTTAAGGAGAAAGCATACGTATGAACTGCATTGTGGAGGAATACGGCGCTATGACCGTTACCTGCAAGACTCCAAGCAAAGCTGTCAAACCACAGATGTGATTTAGGAGCGTGAGTCCTGTTTTCCAACAAGATTTGGAAGACTTACAAAATTAAACACATCATTATTTATACAGTCTATAAATAGCCTCATAAAAAACAGGCATGTGCAGGATCCTGGAATGTATTTTAGAAGCTTTGGTGTGATTTCAACTTCTACATGCCTGTGGTAAGCAGGCCATGTGAGTAGCAAGTCATCTCATGGTGGAGGCCAGCCCTGCCAGCACACCTTTATTACTGCTTCTTTGCCATGTATCCAATGTCCTGAATATAGGCTTTCACACAAGAAATAATGACCTCTGAGACCAAGCTAACAAATTGCAGAAGCTAACACAAAAGCAACTATCCAAACTCAAAACAGTTCCTCTCCTTCCTCCCAGCCTTCCTGAAACTTTCCCCTAACAGGCAATTCCCAAATTTCTTGCCTCTTTAAGCCTCCATGCTGATGTTTTCAGCACAGGTACAAGCAAAAGACCCCTTCTCACTGAAAATGTGTTGAAAAATAGCTCCCAGGGTTTTCTATGATGTATTGTCCTTTTGCATTCTCTCTGATTTAGCAAAATAACCTGGTGTCTTATTTTCTCTGTCCAGGAGGTAAGCTAAGCAGGGACTACATCCTGGAGCCTTCAAAAAACTGCTAGATATCCACACCTTATATTGCTAAATAACTTCTAAAATCTGGTCCTCTATCTCTTTTATGATGAGATACATGCTGCTAAAAAGCACGAGTGTTCATCATATCCAGGATATCTAACAAAAGATGTCAGACTCAATACATTGTCCCTCTTTGAGGGCAGAATATTTTCTGACAAACCTTCTCAGGAAAGAAAGATATCCCTGTTGATCAGACATATCAGGAGAAGGCAGAAAAATAACTCAAATAACATACTTGAATCAGGACCATGAGGAGCATGTCCATTCCTCTTCTTGGTTCACACCTCCTTTCCTTTGCCCTTTCCATTCTGCCTCTGTGCATGTTTCTTTTGAAACTCTTCAGTCTTCAATGAACTTACCTCTATTTATAGCTAACTTTAAAGTTCATAATAAGACTTTTTGGTATGAGATGAAAAGTGTTTAAGAGAGCCGATAATCATTCATCTCTCTTTTCCCCTCCTCCCAAAATAAATCCTTAACAAAGACTTTTCTCATTTACCATAATGAATTCAGTGGATGCTATTTTTCTAATGGAAGTCTATAACCTTCTCCTGCAAATAATTTATGTAAAAACATAACCAGCCTCTGAACTTCTATAGCAGTAATAAAATCCTTCCCCTGCTAAGGGCTGTTAATTTTCAGTGATGATGTAATCAAAGTGTTTAAGTACTCAAAGTGATTTCTATTTTATGATAATGAAATGTTTTGCATATAATTCTTTCTTTTCCAGACATCTATCTGTTAAGGAACTAAATGAAGTAAGTAATCATCTTTGTATATATCAGGACCATAAAAAACATACTCATTCCATGGCTGCATAGCCTCTCCTGTAACAGTATTTTAGCTTACTAGGTAAAAATACTGTAAGAATCATATTAGCTTTGGGTCATAAACGCATCTATCTTTAATGTGTGTAGCATTTTCACTACTGCTACTTTCTGAATAGCAGGTACGTTCCTGAAGTTGCTTGCAGAAACAAAAACATACATACAGCACAAAGCTACCTTTCCAAGCATCCACATAAAAGCGCATCTTACAACTGACAGATGCTATGTCTAGGGTGCCTATGAACAGTGAGCAGTGGGACCAGACACTCTCATTCAGAGAAGCAGAGATTCCACACATTTTTAAAAGCAGAAAACTGAAATTATAAGGTCAACAGAGGAGTATAATAGTATTACTGTGATGTAAATACAAGGCTACCTCAAAAATAGGATGACCCTTTTCAGTAAGGGGAATAAAAATCAACAAATTTTATATCCAGAATGAACCTCACCTGTTATCCCCCAGCTCCCTTCACCCTCTCCTCCCCCCACTCCTTCCCTAGGGCCTCCACAAGCCCTGCAAAATCCATCACCCCAGACAAATGGCAGCTTTGCCTGCAAAATAGCCCCAGCAGCAACTGAGGGGGCCACACACTGCTGCTTAGGTGCCTGCGTGGTCCCATGGCTTCCTCCAGCAGAACTCCTCACTGCTGTCCCAGGTAGGGACCACAGCCACAGTGATGCATGGCCCTCACCACCCGCCGAGCGCCCCACAGCACAGCCCACCTGCCTGAGCTCACACTCCCCTATGTCCCCAAACCTCCTGGGCCACAGGCAGCCCTGTAAGCCTCAGTACATCCACCAAGGGCAGCTCTAGGCTCTGCTCCAGGCACCGCTGACACATGCTCTCTCAATGCCAGCAATGCTGAAGCTGAAGCTCTGGGTTCCCCTGTCCGACAGGTTACAAGGGCGCTTCCCTCCCTCCCCACTCCTCCAAGCTGACCAGTTCTCCTCCCAGCATGACCACCTCCAGCCCCACTGAGAGAGGTGATGCTGGAAATGCACCTATAGACATATGTAAAGCAGTAACTTTTACACAGACACCGGTAACAGCAAGTGATATTTTTTTTTTTCCCAATCCCAGTTTCTATAAAAATTTTGTAATGAGTTCCTTCACTTTCTGCTCAGCCCAATGAAGTCAAGCAGAGGAAATGGGTTTAGCAATAAAGGGGTTTAATTATGACAAGTGGTTTCCTATAAGATGCATTAAGAGATACAGTCCCAACAACAATGCAGTGTTAAAGGATGTTTGTAAAATTCAGAGACAGGTTATAATTTATGACATTTTGTGTTTCTTACTGAATGTTCTATTTAATGTTTAATTTAAAGATAAACATATTAGTTTCTGTTGTGCTGGGTTTTAATCTCATTGCAAGGAAAGAAAGGAATCTCTATACTAGTGAAGCCCAGCCATTCCCCCCCACAGTGGGCTGTAGCACAAATCTATAGACTGGTCTAGCTCTAACTTTCAAGTCCTTTGAGTTTTTCTTCCCCACAGTTCTGACTGGAAGGCTGTCCCAAACCTCACTCTTTCCACAGCTAGAAACTCTTTCAGTTTGAAAGATCAGTACGAAACATAGTTTGATTGCAATATTGTAATTAATGTTTAATGCTAAAAAGATTACATATTGGCAAGATAATACTTTAACACAAAAAAGCTTTGTCTTGGCCTAGATACTGACCCATTACAAACCAAATATGAACACCACCATCACCAACCCAAGAACAATATCTTACATCTGTAATTAATATTTCTGGCTGGGCACTGTACAGCTGCACAAATACTGCAGCTCCTAACAGCCTCTTAGTTTGGCAACATCTTAAGGAGAAATATTGTATATCTCATAACATGGAAAAGATAAAATTTAATTTGGATCACTTCCCATTCATATAGATCTGAAGACACAAGTAGTTTGAGCGTGACGTGGAGAAGGAGACAAGAGTTTGGTGTCTGAAACAAGACAAATTTCAGACACCAAACAGCTGGTCTAAGAGGTCTGAGAGCAGGACTGCCCTTCACCAGGTCCCAGACAAGCTGTAGAAAGGGTCAAGACAAGCCTCCTGAAGTTGGAAAGGACAAATGCAAAATCCTGCCGCAGGACAGACTAACCCCCTTGGCAGCAAGGACTTGGGAACCATAGGCTGAGCACAAGCCACTGGCATGCCTTTGGTGGCCGTAAAGACTAACTGCATCAAGCTGTCTTGACAGAAGTGTAGCCAGGAGATGAAGGAAACAGACTTTTACTCATCACTCATTAGACAAAACCTGAAGTACTGCACAAGGCTGCAGTTGACAGAGAGTGGGCAGCAGAGGGTCACCAGTACAGTCAGGGTGTGCCACACCTGCCCTGGGAAATGAGGCTGATGAGGCTGGGCTCCCTTAGCCTGGAGGGGGGGTGGCTCTGGGAGAACCCAACAGCAGCTGCCAATGCATAAGAGATCATTATCAAGAAGGCAGAGCATGGCAATTTAGAGAGTGCAGAGTGGAAGTACAAGAAGCAATGATCTTGAAGTGAGAGGTTTCAACCAGAAATAAGGACAAAAAAAATTAAGCGAGGGTATTTATGGGGATGTTGGAACAGGTTGCCCAGAGAGGCTGCAAAACCTATGTTCTGGAGGTTTGCAAGACCCAGCTGGTCAAAGCTCTGAGCCTAGGTCTCAGAATTCCCCTTGCTTTAAGCAGGAGCTTGGACTAGAGACCTGCCTATGTCCCTTCTGACCTGAATGAGACTATGAATTTCTAAGTAATGGCCAAACATTATTGGGGAAGTAACTTCGAAGGCATACTCAAACTGCAACATGTACAACACAAGTCTTCTCTTAAATATTTATTTTAGTCTTGAATCACAGTAACAAACAATTACTATTCCAATGTGAATCAAAATAATACAGAAATACGGTGAAAGTTTGAGTCAAACTCTGGTCTTTAGACGCCTATCATTCAGTTCTTTATAATGCAATATGCTGAATTAAGACTCTCCACACAGTGATTTTGAATGATGTATCTGCCATGACAGTAAAAATAGCCATACCGTCAGGTAAGGAGCCTGAAAAGAACTGACCGATTTTAACCTATGGATAGTGTATCTCCAGTCAATCAAAATCAATCTCTTGATTTAATACAAGATCAATGAATGAAAACCATATTATAAATTAATCTGATGCACGACAGTCATCATGAAATGGTGATCATTGCAGTAAACTGTATATTTACTTATACCCCTAAAACTGAGTTCTCGTTGTTGCCAGTGGACAGAGATAAGGATTCAGCCTGAGTTTCTGACAAAGTGATAAGGTACTAATGATTGAATGTCTATAAATTGGTTTAGAATTAAAAGATAGTTGGGCCTGTTGGGGTAAATTCAAGTTGGTAATAAAAAAAAAATATTTACTATGTTATCATTTTATATAGGCACGTGGAGAAGAACAAGGTTAGTATTTAATATTAATATATCTTTCCTTCATATTCCAAGAACAAAATATTCTATCATTAAAATTCCAGCTGAAGTAATCAGTATAGGAACCTGACATCTATCCTGCTATGTAGCATCAGGCCATCTGGCTCTATATTTAAATGACTAAGAGACATGGGTACGCATCTGCTGAGAATAAAGAGATTCAGAGTGACCTCAACAGTTGTGGAAGACACAGTGGAAGAAAGGAATTTCACTTAGCATTAACTACAGCAATGTGGGGAACCAGGGTATCACATTTGTTCTAAGTAAATCCAAGGTTCCATGGAAAATACAAGTGAAGGGAAGGATATCCTGAAGAGAAAAAACTGGATTAATCTGATCTACACAGAGAACATCACCCTTCTCTCCATCTTTCTCCTCTTCCATAATTTGAGGGTAAGAATTTTGAAAGAAAGATTTTTTTAAAGTTTTAGGATTTAAAGTTACAAAACCCAAGTTTTCTTCAAAAAAAGTTTTAAAAACACTAATTCTTTAGATGTGCATACAGCTTTGAAAAAACAGCTTAAGCCACTTGCTGTGTCTGCATGCATGAATGTCCATGAAAAAATGTTACACTTAAATATTTTGAAGATAGATACAGGATACAGGATTTTTATGCTGTTTACAACTTTGTGTTAATGAGTTCATAATTTCCTTTGGCATTTCCTTTTGTGGATTAAGGCACAGTTTTTCCTGATTTTCATCTAGAAACAGTATTAACTCCATTAATACATTCAATGCCTATCTATCCTGTCCTATAAAAAGGATTTATGAACCCTCCATATATTTCTAGTACAGCATTCTACATTACTTACCATTATGTTAAACCATACTTGGCATCAGCAAAACCTGTAATGTTCATCATGTAACATTCAGTACTAGTATAAATGTTTCCCACTGAAACCATTAGCTGACTTTAAAGCCAGGCTGACTGCAGCCTATTAGGTTTTTCTACTGAACTGCCTCCCCCTCATTATGGAATTTAGTTAATTCACTTCACGGTAGTTGCTAGATACTGTCAAATTACACACAAAAGGAAATAAGTTCTGTTTTTATTTATAGTTACAAAGTTTGGGAAAAAACCTGAAACATCTTTTCAAGCACAGCAGTACAAACTAAAGGATCATCCTGAACCCAGGTATGAATATAAGAATTTCATGAGTTTGTACTAAATGCTTCAAGAACTAAACATTCTGCCCTAGAAAATTATACTTCCCTATGCAATAAAAGCAAAATGATAACATTCTCTGATGCCATGTAGTGATATACTATGTTTTGTCCTTATACATGACAAGAACCATTTCTGGAACTGCTTTCAAGCTATTGTAATTGCACATTCCATTTTTATCTTTAATAGCATACTACTGTATTATATTTTTGCCTCACTTTCCATGATAAGATGTTCAATATCCTGTATAAAGAAGCTCTGCCATCTCTGGCCTCAGCATTTCCTCTCCCCCTTATTTTCTATTTTTATATACAAAGAATACACTCTAGGTCTTTCAAAGACCGATTATTCTTCCAGAGAAATCTGCCACAGTTGCTCCTATTCTTCTTTTCTAACCTACACAAATCTTTCTTTTCTAAGTATGCTTTTAAATCTATAGTCTCCTAAAGTACTCAACAAAACCCAAAAGTATAAAGTATAGAAAGTACATGAATGATTTAACACCTTTCCCAGACAAATACTGAATTTCTCATCTAGCCTTGTTTACAATGATGGTATTTCTCCAAGATAAAAATGATTGTCTGCAGTAAATGTGACAGTATTTGTGACCCCTAGTATTTTGTTTCTTGTGTGGTACCAGTGGGTCTGTTATGTGAAGTTATCTGGTCGGTGCTCTTCCCAGTGTAACTGTTCTGATTAATAGCATGACAAAATACCAGCTGGGTACTCAGCAGCAGTCTAGAAAATCAGAAAGGGCAGGGAACAACTGCTCCCTGGGTCTTCCTATAGGAGGACTGGGAACATCAGGTGAAATTTGCAGGGAACAGGCTTAAAACAAACAAACGCAAATTGTGCTTCACTACACATGCAAATAAAATGTGAAACTCTCGCCACATATTCTTGTGGAGAGTAAAAATTTACATAACTTCAAAAAGTGGCTAGTGAAATTAATGAAAGAAAATTCTGTAAAAAAAAAAAAAATGCTGAATACCAAATTGTCATCCAAAACCCAGGAAGGCTCAAAGCTGCACACAGTAGAGGAAGGAGTATTCTGGGGAAGCACAGACATGCATTGCTCTCTTTCTTAAATACTGCCAATAACAGAAATAGTTTTCTGACATTACTTTCATTTATTGCTTTTTCCTAGCCTTCAATGTATGCAGACCTCTAAAAATGTCTGGAGCTCAGGTAAGAACTGCAGATTGCTTTGAAAACTAAACTGGGCATCTATAAATAAGAATAAAAAATGGATCCATGTTTCTATGTATGTCTGCATTAGGGATTTTCAATGCACAGAGTTAGTGCAAAGGGATCGTTAAAGAAAGCAACAGAAAACAAGTTAAGCAATGGCACAGTCAATAGTAGTGAAGAAACAAGCAGAGTTACTTGCTCAGTTATACCCCATGCTTGGCTCAAGTTAAGAAACGCCCAGCCTAGAATGCAAGTGTGAAATCATTGCACACCCCCACACCCAGAAAAGGACAGATTTGGACAAGCTACTGAAGGACAGTGGAGAGGAAGAGAAGGCAAATTGCTTGGTCATAAAGAGATGCCCATAGAGAAAGAGCATGCTGTGAGCACAATGGCCTCCTGCTTTTCCAGGCAGAGATGCGATCAGCTGGGCTAAATGGAAACTACAGATATTCAGGACATGATAGAGAAGATACTATGGGTTTAATGCCTTTGTGTAAACAAATAAACTAATCTTTGAATAAATTGCTTTAGATTTATCCCAGGTTCCTAGAGGGAAGGATTTGTAGGTGCCATTATCAAACAGGTCTCTCAAAAAATGATGGTTGGAAATAGGGCTTCCCCTGGACTATGTGGTTTTACCTAAGGGAAAGTACTAGAAGCCAACATTAACACTGCTGGGGTGCCCTGCCAAGAAACAGTCTGGGGAATGGCTTTCTGAGGAACCATGGCAATATCCTTCTGTTGATTTTCCCTAGATTTAAGATTGCCAGAACCGAATCCAACACACAGGAGTAATTTAACTAGATTCATATGCACAGCCTCTATTCTCAAAGACAATACCTCTACAAACACTATTAAATGTTGTTAGCTTTTTGCTGTCATACTATATTGTATCTGTCATCCACCAACCCCTCTACCTATTTTCCTTTAGAAAAATATGGCTTCATTAGTATTTAACCTGAAGTTACTAGGTGGCTCATCCCTACCTTTCAAAATACTTACACCTGCTTTAAAAAGTATTTCCATAAACACACCAGACAGAAAACCATGCCAGCATGTACTTACAGACTTCTGAAAAGCAAAATACGTTTATTAGCCAAACTTCGTAAGAATTATGTAAGCAAAAGAAAATACTTATCATTCTGTTGTTGCAAATATGATTTCTTTTTGCAGAACTGCATACTAAAAATGTAAGATGCTAGAAAGGAAACTCTTTGATATATTTGTCTTTCCTAAACAAATTGATTGGTAGAGGTGTATCTATACCTTAGATGGAATACATATAAATAACGACCTTGGTCTTTCTGGTTTTTTGAATGTCATTAGAACGCACCAGCCAAGTTGGCTCATACTGTGTCTTCATTCCTCAAAAAGACGACAGTTCATGTCTGGGGAGATCCAGAGGCTTTGAGTACTGAGGGTTATAAGAAAAATCCACACCAGTAATTTCCCACTGTCCTTGACTACAGTTACCATAACTTTTTCTCCCTTAACTGCCTCTGCAAATGCCCTTTAGTATCAAAAAAACCCAACCTCTGCGCTGTGACAAGAACCTATGAGTTGCAGAACGTGAATTTACAGCAAAAGCAAATACCACCACCAGGAAGAACATATGGACTCTATTATTTGTTCAGATACAAGCAGGATTCACCTTAACTTTGATCATTGCCAGGCTAAACGAGCCCATCTCCCCCAGCTTTGTTTCCCAGTCTCTAGCTTCCCGGTTCTGGTGGTGACCCTCCACTGAGCCACTTCCGGTTACTAACATCCTTCTTGTGCTGGGGGTGCAATTCCATACACCCTCCTCTGCATACCTTCTAATAATCTTTATTCACAGAATCCACAAAGCTCACTTAGGTCTCACTTAGTTGCCCAGCTGGCAACTCATCACCATGCAGCTGCTCACTCACTCCCCCCTCTCCCCTGGTGGAATGGGGAGGAGAATGGGGAAAAAGGTAAAACTTGGGGGTTGAGATAAGAAAAAAATAATAATTTAAATAAAATGAAATGTAACAACAATTGTAACGAAAAGGAGAGAGAGGGAAAGAGGAATAAAACCCAAAAGAGAAAAAAAAAAAAAAGTGATGGACAATTGCTCACTACCCGATGACCGATGCCCAGCCAGTCTGAGCAGCAATAGCCTGCCCAACCGACCCCACCCCGTTTATATACTCAGCTTGACACTCCATGGTATGGAGTATCCCTCTGGCTAGTTCGGGTCAGCTGTTCTGGCCGTGTCCCCTCCCACCTTCTTGTGCCACTCCAGCCTTGTCACTGGCAGGGCCTGAGAAACTGATAGGTCCTTGAGTTAGTATAAGTGTCACTTAGCAACAACTAATTAAAATATTAGCATGTTATCAACATTACTCTCATACTAAACCCAAAATACAACATTGTACCAGCTACTGAGAGTAAAATTAACTCTATCCCGGCTGAAACCAGGACACTGCTGCTGTTCTCAGGAGCCTCTCAGACTTATTCCTAAGTGCTCCATACCCATCTCCACTTCAGACACTTCCTACCATACCCAACACTGCTCTCGGTCATTCAGGCCCTCTGGTATAGCATAATCTCCTTTTCCCTCCAAATTCCTTGCCTCCCTGAACAACAGGAAGATAACAAAGAAGAGGCCTTTCCCCCTGCTACCCTGGAATTGTCTTTAAAGTCCCGATTTAGATTTTAAAATATTTTAAGCAGTAATATTAACTTTATTAGATTTATACAAATATCTTTTTCTTATCCTATATAAGAACATGAGTGTCAGGTTTATGGTTGTGCTTGATCTTAAAGGTCTTTTCCAACTTAAATGATTCTCTGTATTTCTCTCTGGTAGTTTTACCTTTTATTCCTGATAACAAATGATTTTGTGTAGAAATCTAAAACACTCAAAGTTCTTCAATTTCTCAGCAAGCTTTTGTTAAGTCCATCCCTGCCAGACCCAATACCTGAGCATCTCAAGAGAATTTTCTGCTTCTTGTCCCACAGCTTAAGACATACCAGAGGAAAATTCCACAGAACATACACGGTACCAGTCACAAAGCCAACCTGGTCCTAGCTGTGGGGTCTCTTTTATAAAATAAAGTATCTAGGCATAGTCACCAAAAATGTAATGTGAACACAAATGCCAAAATCAGGACCCGATAAGCTGAACAGTGACATATTTTCATTTTGACAACTCAAACTGATAGTAGAAACAAAACATAGATGTCTAGCCCCAAAGCCTTTGAACAGTGATTTCATTTCTGAACAGACTGCCTGCCTGCTGAAGATCATGGCTGTCTCTCTACTGAGATCAACGGGCATTGTTTACTGTCTTAAAAAACAATGTAATGCTATTATAAATCAGAACAAAGTACATGTATGCATGAAACAGTGAAAATTATTCTTCTTCTGTAAAAGAATGTCTTCCAAGTTACATTTCTTTAATATTCTGTCATATGCTATGTATAGACAGAAAAATAATAAACTGATAAAGCATGAACAGATAAAATATAATGAAATGCCACTCTGGCAAACAGTGCTGTCTCTTGTGACAGTAACCAGAAGAAAAAGATGGAAGCCATTGATAATAACATTTTTCTTGTTTATTCTTACAGTACAGTAGGTCATTTCTCCCACCAGCATTGCATGAAACAAAAATGCTTTCTGTTGTAGAGCAGGATATGATGGTAGTTATTAACCATTTTTTACCCACGTAATGTACCTGCAAACTGCATTTGACCTGGATGTTGAAAGCAAGCCCTTACTTTTCTCAGGCTGTTTCTGCTGCATCCTAATCTGCCTCAGCCTAAGCCTCACACACTACCCCATGCTTCACGTTCCTGCCCCAGCCCCTGCACTCGCACAGCTCCCCAGTGATATGGTGAGCCGAGTCCAGCTGGTAAATGGCAGTCCTAAATCTAAAGACACTAAATCACATTTGCATTGGGAGGATGGTTTTCAGCTACATAAGGTCCCTTGGCCAGCTGCCTTCTGAGCAGTGCAGCATGGCGCAGGAACATGCTGCCAGGGACCACCACCTTCACCTTTTCCTTAACGCAAGGGCAACCTCACTTCTTGGTCCTAATTTTGTTAATTGAAACAAATCACACAGCAGACCGAAATTCAATCCTTTAAGGGTTCAAAAGCTTGGTAGAAACAATGCTAGCTGGCAATGGGATAATAAGGGGCTTTAATATGATCCAACGTAACAGCAGCTCTGATCCAACACAAATAAACGGGGCTCAAAAAGTGAAAGCAGAACAGAATGAACCATTACACTTGTCCCATATTTCTTATTTTATTTAGCACTTGCTATATTATCAATAGTTTAATATTCTACTATACATGCAAGAACCTGGCAGTGTGATGTCAATTAAAAAACATCAGGAAACTAATGTGTTAAATCTCTTAGCGCATGAATCTGAAATCACCCGTGCTTCATTAGCCCAAGACCACTCATAACTGACAGCTCCAACTTTTAAAGGTTAATATCACAATACTGTATTTCTAAACTGTAAATGCTGTTCTCAGAGTAAGTAAAACTGATAGGGCAAAATGAAATTGCAATTTGTTTAAAAAAATACAATTTTTTTTCTTCTGAATTTACTTTTACAGGGTCCACATTAAACACAGAAAATTTCTCAGTGAAGAGGTCACCATCTCCTACACCACATGCAGCATGCAAAAATAAATCAAAACATTCACTTGTAAAACAGGAAATGCAATCTCTTACCCCATCCACTGAAAAGGTAAAGAACGCTTCACTTCATAGAGAGACAGCTTTTTAGATAACAGAATTATCCCTGTAAGGCACATACACACACACACACCTTAAGAACTGCTGTTTACTGAAAACATTCCCCCAAGAAGTTAAATAGTTTGAAAGCTGTGAGTATTCAGCACCCTTGAAAACAGTCCAATATGAGCTCTTAAAATCAGAGAAGGATTTAGATGTCTAATTTGATTCAGACTTCCTAACAGCACTTCCTGATACAGATACATTACAACTACTTTCACTAGATACGTTACTACTTTTATAGACTGTGCTAAACTTCCTTTAAATGCAGATCAGATATAATCTGTTTTCACTGGCTTTTGCTTCTGCCAACTGTGGTTAATTTCTATACACTGATTATGCTGTCTTAAAATTAAGGATTTAAACAAATATGAATGGTACCTTGGAGAATATGATCGCCATGAAGCAGAGAAGGCACTGTTACAGGAAAACACTGTAAGTACAATTTATCTCAAAACCTGGGACGTAAATTCTTGGACAACATGTCTATAAACTGTCTGTGATTGCTTACAAGTTTTGTTGTAAACTAACCAATCTGTAACAAATCTGTGTCATACAGGATGAGACATTTTTGGTTAGAGATTGTTCAAAGAAATCAAATGCTGAACCATACGTTTTGGTTGTCTATTATGGAAGAAGAGTATACAATATTAAAATACGTTTTCTGGAAGAGAGTCAACAATATGCACTGGGAACAGGCCTCAGAGGAGATGTAGTAAGTAAAACCCCACCTAACAGTCTATTGCTTTTATGTTACACTTCACAAGTTCTTAACACTAAGGATTAGTTACAAACTCTCCCACATAAACTGGCTGTTTCATTGAAGTTTCTTTTACAATACTCTCATTTCAAGTATATCTCAAAGTTTCAAGCAACTTCAAGATGGTAATTTAAAACTGAATGTCATATACCATGCTCACATTCAGATTTAAATCAATGTGAAAATTTCCTAAGTACTTGTAATGCTTCTACCTACTCTAAGCAGCACCTGCAAAGCAAACGGGAAAGAAAAGTCCTCCCCTTCCAGGTACACATATTATTTTAGCATATTTTTTAACTTGCTATAATATAAGCAGATATTTTAAAATATATAGAACTCCACATATCTGACAGCATGGCCTGTTGCTGTTACTGCTACGTAATATCTTTTACTGTGTGTCTCATGCAGCAAAAGGCAAATTAAGATTTTTTTTTAAAAAAAAAGAGGAAATAGGACAAAAGTTGTAATGGATATTCAGAAGCAATCAAATCATGTGAGTCACCACCAATCAGTCTTCCAGATATGGTACATTCCAGTTAGAAAATTCCTTTAGATTAACAATGCTTTTTTACATAATTAAATTCAATTATATTAGTAAGAGTCTAACTATTTTTCTACCTATATAGTTAAATAACGAGTACTGTATCTGCAGGTCTTTCACAAAAGGGAAAAAAAAAGATAAAACTGAATAATCTCTACAAAGATGTGATAAAAAAAGAATTTAAAAGAACGCTCAGCTGTACAGCAAAAAAGCAAAGCAACACCCTACTATGAGTGTTATTAGCTATGCAGCTAAGGTGAAGCGTCAAAGCCTCTGTAGCTGAATCTTCAATTATGTCCTTTTCATTCATGTCAATACTCTCAAAACTTATCTTTTCTATATGTAGACTAAAAAAAAAAAAACCCTGAAATCAAAACTGATCCAAGATGACTTCAGAAATTTGGCAGGTCCAAGATTTATGTTTGGATTTTTATTAAAAAAACCATGGATGTCACGGTTTAACCCCGGCTGGTAATTAAGCCCCACGCAGCCATTCGCTCACTCCCCCCTCACCCAGAGGGATGGGGAGGAGAGTTGGAAAGGAACGTAAAACTCGAGGGTTAAGATAAGAACAATTTAATAATTGAAACAGAATGAAAATGAAAGACCACTAACAATGATGACAATACCAGTTATAACGAAAAGGGGAAGGGAAAGAATAACATCCAGAGGGGAGGGAAAGGAAGAAAGGAACACGTGGTGCACAACACAACTGCTCACCATGCGCTGACCGGTGCCCAGCCAGCCCCCGAGCAACGACCTGCCCACCCCAGCCAGACCCCAGCTATATATACTGGGCATGCCGTCCCATGGTATGGAATATCCCCTTGGCTAGTTCGGGTCACCTGTCCTGGCTGTGTCCCCTCCCAGCTCCTTGTGTCCTCCAGCCTTTTCACTAGCAAGGCCTGAGGAACTGAAAAGTCTCTACACCAAAGCCAAAACACAGCACCGCACTACCTCCTAAGAATTGAGTCCATCCCAGCTGAAAACTGGACAATGGAATAGGATCCACGAGCTTTCAGAGATAGGGAGCAAGGTTTACTGGCAAGTTGTTCTTCAAGAACATTGGTTTAACAATGAGGGGGGGAAATATCCTCCATTGTTCGAGCATACTGAAACAGTTTGGGAAGCAAAACGGTATAACAAATCAAGAACTGTACTGCAGCTACCATCATCCAAGGGTATAACAAATCAAGAACTGTACTGCAGGTACCATCATCCCGGCACTGCTGTAGTGAACCATCAGTCTTCCATAAAGCATTGGCTGCATTTCTGAACTGAACCTCCCAGATAACTTACTTTCTCCTAAACTCCAGGAGATTTAGTTTCCCATGGTTCCTATAACAGCCCTCAAAAAAAAAAAAAAATGCTCATATCAGAAATAGTGAGTCACTAAAAGAATGGAACTGAAATATGGTACACTACAGGATAATGTAGTACATGTTTAGTGGTCTACAGAATAAAGACATAAAACTGTATTGTCATCATTTTAACAGTTTTAACAATTAAGGCAACTAGAAAATTACCTGAATACATGAACAATTTTTACTGAACTAAAAGGAAGGAAAACACAATCCCTCCCTTCTCAGGAAACACCAAAATACATGACTTGTACACAGAAAGCATGCATCTTAAACAGTGCGTCTGGATTTGCAACAGTCAAATTGGAAAGTTACAATTCCGGAATAAAGATTTCAAGCATCTAATTAACAACCAACAGTATGTCTAAGGCTTGGCTCTACCAGGCCAAATTTGTCACAACATGCTACCTTAAGCCTTATGTTTATTATATTTTTTTCTCTTTAACGCAGAAATCCTCCCATAGATCAACTACAACCAAAAACTTTTAAGATTTGTCTTGCTCGTCAGTTATGTGTAGTACCAGAGAGCCACAGAGGCAGCAGCCTCCTACTTCTGTGCATTATTGTCAGCAGCAAACATGAACATAGAATTAACTAGGCACAAAGCACATATGCAATAATGAAAAATCAGTGGCATCAGCCTTGTTCAGAAGAGCTACTTCCATCTCAGGCAGTCTCAAAGGATTCCCCAAAATGCCCTTTCTTGAAAACTGTCACCTCAACTTCTGCACCTCACTTAAGGTTCTTATCTCAGAAGGGTGAAAACTATTTGTAAGGCTGTGAATTACAGCAAAATTGCTGCCTATAATTTTCCAATGCCTGTTAGAATGCTTTAGAGTACTCTGCATCGTTCCTCCACAGGGAAACCCTTTGTTACACTAAATCTTGCGGTGCACAGTGCAGACAGACCAGCTGCTTTATCTAAATTAGCTGAATACTCCCTCTTCATCCGCAAAAGAGAAAGAAACCTGGACAACAAGTGCAGACCTATTACATTTCTCAGTTAGTGATTTTATTCAAAGGTTCAGTCTTACAGATTTTATGCAGTAGGTTTTCACTTTTGGATTAGTCTTTGCATCCATTAAAAACATGATTTTCCTTACACATAAATATAATTTTTCCAAGTTTTCTCCATACTATTCCACCTTTTGATTTTTCATATACCATTTATGAGTTCTTAACACTTTGTATCAAAGAAGATTTTCAATTAACATTTTTTTTAATTATATAATTCAAATTTTATGAGTGCTTCCATCATTAGCTCTCATGTAGCCCTGTAAGGCCATAAGGTGGGGGTGGGAAGTGTTGATCATCAGACTTTTGTTTATGTTAGAAGTAACTGAAATTCCATGCAGCTAGATTAGTACCAAGCTGGGATATAATGAATACATGTATAGAAAAAAAACCAACACCATTCTGTTAGTGGAGCTCTATCTTTTGCTAGCAATTTAGCCACAGATGTTCACACCTACATACATATTTAATAAATTAAACCGAGCTCACTAAAGGCCAAAACACATACAGCTACAAAAGAAAGACTAGATCCCCAAATGGGACATATATGGAATTTAGGCATTTACATTCAAAACTGCTCTCCTGAGCACCCTTTACTTGGCTGTTGCCTTCCTCTGTTCCAGTTAGTTTCAATATTAAGGATCCAGAGATACCTGTAACGCTGCTGCTTTTCATGTACATTGTTCTTTTGAAGACAAAGAAATCAAAACCTTGCTCGCATTTAAACCTGATCATGACAAAACGTAATTTTTTTTTATCTCCTTTGCAAAACTGCCATTGCAGCATCAGGCTCAACTCACAATGCAGTAACTAAAAATTAAAGCCAGAAGTAGGATTCTCTCATTGCCTGTTTTACACACAAGCTTAAGAGCACAGGCCAAAGTGTATCTCTGGATTTCACTGCTGTGGCCACAGGTGTTTCCTCCATTCTCACCACTCCCTATCACCATTTGCAACTAACTTTCATTTTCAAACCACCAGTCATTCAAAGTCACATCATTTCAACTCAGTTCATCTCAATGAGTCAAATGGATACGCTCCACCTACCCTCATCAGCTGTTAAACTGGCCTGACTCATCACAGTAGATAAGGAAACACTTCTACAATGCCTTCCACTGAAAGTGTTGTCAGAAGTTACCACCAGGAAAATGGGCACAGTGAACATCTGTCAGGGGATTCTAATACTTTTAACCAAGACAGATGTTTTACCTTTTAAACATCTTGTCCACAGCTGAAACGATAGTTCAAGGATGAACTGCTCTCATTCAGGAAGCGTGACCTACAGTCCAGAGTCCTACCACCACCCAACACAATTCAAAACTAAACCTTTCGCAAGCAATCCTTGAGACCCTAATTGCTATCTTCCCAGACCAGTTTGGAGACCAGCAGATAAGACATTCCTGTGACAGCAGAGATCACTTTGAGTCCCTTCAGACAGTGAAGGGAAATGAACACATCTGAAGTACTGAATTTTCTTCAGCTTTATGTCTTCAGGTGTTTTTACATCTAGCAAAGCGTGGGGTAGCATTAAAAGAGCTGAAGACATAACATTCTGGACCATCAGTGCTCATCATTATGATGTCCAAGTCAACTTCATGTTCTAGCAGCCCTGAAGAGATTCAGAGCTCAGTATTTCAAATCTCACTAAAAATAAAAGAGTACAGGATGAAATAAAACAGGAAAAATATCTAAGTAACATCTGAGCCATTTTTCCCTCATTACCAGTTACACCTTGAAGGTACAGTGATGAATAATGGGATGTTAGCCAAGTGAAGCCAAGTTAAATTTCTGAAGCAAATAAATAATTACAGTAAGACTTCTAAACTTTCCAAACAACAAAAAAATATTAGAAAACAGGAAAAGAACTGATAAGGAGTAACTTTAGAATAAAAAAAAAAAAGTCACCATTACTTTGGTATGGCATGAAATGCAAACCACAGTTTTGCCTAGCTTTCTGGCAGCAACAGGGGCCTTGAACATAAGGCAAAGAAATTACAGCAAAGCAGAGCAAATGCATACGAGTAAAAGTCATCAAAACAACACTTTTAAAAAATTAGCACACTGGTTTTGAAATAAAGTAACTTTCATCTTAAAATAATATAGGAACAGTTTCACTGAATCACAGATTTCATCAGATTCTCTTGTTATAAAATAGGTGTGGATCAAGAGATGAGAGGCTACCTGAGGCATGAGATCCCATCACATACACAATGAATGACCATGCTTACTGTAAATGTGAAGTAATGTAGATACAGGCTATGTATAAATGTCACAGTAAGCCTGCATTACTGCGTACAGTTCTTAATACTAGTGAGTCCAAAGAATAGCTCAAGAGGAGAAACAGCAGTGCAATGACAACTTAGTAGTGTGATGAGAGCTTGGAAGTTACACACAAGGAAGAACTATTTAAACTGAAGGACTGCTAACCATTGGAATAGTACAATTGAGACTCCCAGCAGGACAGATGAGGATAAATATCCTGGATAGCTTTCCATTGCTGTTTGACCAAACCCGGGAATCTTGAACCACACCTTTATCATTTTAGGAATGGAAGATGTAATTGTTCTGTGTACCAGAGAACAAGACTAAAACCCTGCTGAGACCCTTCTTGTTCTATACATTAAAGGGATTTTATAGCAACTTTCTCAGTAAACTGAATGGGAAAATAAAAGCTACAAAGGAACTTGCAGTGTAAAATTTCATGTACTGCTAAGTAAGTGTAGCTTTTGACAGGGTAAAGGTAGTAATGATTTATAGTTGCTTCACCTTTTCAAAATCTATCATCATATCTGGCATCACAAACTCTTACAGGTGATAGTGCACTCTCAGGGCTTAGATACACTCCCCTTTTGCCCTAAGCTACCACTTACTTTGTCCTACACAAGACAGAGACACACAAAGGAAGGAAGAGGATTAAAATCTGGTGCTTTTCCTTTTATGGTTGCTTCCATCTACTCAGATCATAATTCTATGCAAAACATTAGATATTTCTAACACTGCTATTTGCAAGTCAATGTTATAGATAAAACCATCTAGCAATTTTGTTTTCAGTCACTGATTATAATTTTTCTTTTTCCCCCAGAAATTTAATTCTGTGAAAGAGATCATTGACTTCTACAAATATGTTCCTATTACACTCATCGACGGAAAGGATAAGTCAGGAATCCAGAGAGAACGGTGCTACCTCACATATCCATTCAAATCTCACAGAAGATGTTTTCTGCCTTAATGTCACTGATTCGTTTGTATAGATGTAAACAGAACAATTGACATGTCTCAAAAATCTGATTAGCCATTGATTGAGAAGCTCCCCATATTACAAAGCATTCTAAATGCTCCACCAAACTTGACTCCAACTGAGAATACAGATCTACTCCATTTTTTGATTCTTCTAATCTCTTTCTAACTTTGAGGATACCGGTACAGTATATGCCTAAAGTAATTCACAGAAAAGTATTAAGAGAGGACTGACCCCTGGTATCTTGACAATGACTGAATTATCTTGTACCCTACCTTCTAACATGAGACAAAAAACAGACTCCATCTTCCTTACCGAAATGTCACTGAAGCTCAGTTAGTAGCAAAACCTAATAAAGCGTACTACACTCATATAAGAAAAAACATTCTTGCTTTTAAAAACACATTTGAAATGCTATTTATCTAAGTACTCACTGTTTTAAGAATTTCATTCATTGTGTCTGTTTGCAGAGTAACAAGCTGTGCTCAGCAGCTACTGAGGTCAGCGGGTATCAACTGATGTTCACAGGTATTGCAGCAGATTATAAAGCTAGCTTTAATGATGTGAATTCTATTACTTAACTGACACTTACTCTTCAACTTAAGTAGCAGATAGTTGTATTCCGTATCTGAGCCTTCAAACACCTACTAGGACTATTACGCAAACAGTCCCTTTGAATTCATACCATGTGCAAACACAGAGATAAAAATCTTTATTAAGAACAACAGATGTGCTTCAAACTCAGCAAGAAACCATGTTCCAGTGTGTACCAAAGACAACAAGGTAGTATTGTTCCAGCAAAAAACTATGGTATTATTTAGTCATATAATTTGAGTTTTGGAAGGCTTAACTAAATTAAGATATGAAAGGCAAACCAGTATTTTTCAGCAAAGCGTCCATAATCTTCCTTTCTAAGCACACCCAGAAGTCTGACTAGGTAACTGGAATATACCCAGAAAACAACCTCAGTTACTTTATCCTTACAGAATAGAACAAGACTAATAAAAACACTGAAGCCCAAAACGTGACATTCCAACCCAATTTATGATGGATGTAGTGTGTAGTGGCACAAACTAGCTCTAAAAAAATTCAGCAGTTCATTGTTATTCCTCATAACCTTTTATTTCTTAATGCTGCATCAAAATGTAAGAGAACATTCGTTATAATTATTTCTTTCAAACCACTAAGACTATTAAACTTGAAGGGAATTATTCTGACATGACATATCTAACAAGAAGAATGAAAATCAACAAAACAGAAGCTGCTAAGTAGTTTGGCAAAGCTCATAGAGGCATGACAATATGCTTTAAGAGTTTTGTAACCATCATACAATTCAACTTGCAAATGGTTTTCATGTTAAAACAAAAAAAATATTTTCTAAATTAAACACATGAAAAACCCCCACAGCTTAACAATTCAGCTAGATTAAGGCAGTGACATACAAAGCATTGCAGATGTTTACTGAAACAGCAAACTTGCTTACAGAAGACAAGCATTACTAGTACACTTAAACCACCTAGATTTCATAAAGCTGAGCAGCAACACTTCCCCTGCCCTGCCCAGTATAGCTTTCATGAGGAATGTTCTAGTTTTGCCAGTGACAACTCTTAAGAAGCAAATTCAAAACTATTTATTTAGTAGCTTCTACAGAAACAAAATTGACTCAAACCATAATCTGAATTGAAGGAGTTAAAACAAAGGAGGAATTTTAACCATATTTTCTTACATTAACAATCTCAACATTTATATGTGATATGACAATTTTAAAATGGATGCTATTTTCACCATCAAAAATGCAAGTGGTACTGTTAGGTTTGGCATTGAAGTATACGAAGTGAAAAAAAACCCTCTAGTGCACCCATCTAAAAAAATATAATTCCATTCGAATATAAAATGAGAACTGTCATTTCATTATTATTGACAAAACAGACAAAAGGAAGGTTATTTTGTGGAACAGGTTAGTCTGATACAAATGATACAAAAATTTTCTATGTGTATATGATGAAAAAGATCTGACTTAAAGCACCAGCTGTCTGAAGGACTTTAACACTGTATTGCAAAAAGGTGGGAAAGCTATGTTTTAACTGGCTTTGAAAATAAGCCTCAATCAGATGCAGTTTTAAAATATTTACATTTCAATGCAAATACATACTTTATCAAAACAATGTATAATCTGCTGGAGTATATAAAAAATATTCCTAGCTTAAACTGTTTACAAAAATGCACCAACAGTGAAAAGAATTAGGGACTACCAGTTTTTCTAGAGTAGTCCAAGTTCAAACATGGAACAAACATCCAGCATTAGTCAGTATTTTCTTAATCTGTAAAAATGCGAAGTGATTTGAATTATAAATATGTGCTTCAATATAGTTCATTCCATATGATTTTAAAATTACTTAAAATTACATAAAATTGACACAATGAAGAAAAACATTTGTTCACGTACAGAAACATTAGACTTCAGTCTCATCCATCCCTCCTCTTTACTAAAAACCTGAAATTTGGCCCTGACTTAGGAAAGTGTTTTAGCAACTGAGCAATGTTCACACTGCACTGAAGTCAGTAGATACAAATCAGACATACGTATGTAACTAGGCACATGCTTGTATGAATTGAGGCCTACAAAAAGTGTATTTTAACATCTAAATTCTTGACATTAAGGAGGACGAAAGACTGCACTGAGAATCTGGTTCAACACTGTCAATGTAAAAGCTGTGCAACATGTTTTTTCCATTTTGAAAGTTCTTCATCTTCAGCAAGTTCCCCCTGTAAATAAGTATTACCTCACAGACTAGAGTTCTAACCAAATGCCTAATTCTGCAAACGTGTTTCTATCAAGCTACACACACGGTGATAAAGGGTTTATGTTTTGCTATTACTTCCTTACATTTCAGAACAGCCTTGAGATGATCTAGAGAAAAGCTTCTCTTCTGTCGGTCCAAGCCCGATGGTATCTCCGAATCTGCCTGTTCAGAACAAAGACGGTACAGAAAGCTGACAGTGTGCTGCTCTCACATCTACTCAATACAGGCTAGCTAAAGACTTCAAAACTTCAAGTACTAAATCAAAGTAAAAACTTTTTAGTGCTATCTGACCTAGTGAGAGTAACCGATCCCACAGATTCTTCATTTACACCCTTTTGTCTCCTCTGAGGTCAGCAGAAGTACTTGAAACACACCACTTAAAAATGTAAGTTTTACTTTTTGTGTGCGGTGCTTAATTTGCCACTAAAACCTATGATACACACTTGCTGCCCAGAGAGGATCAAAGGTGCTTTTCAGTACACATACACTTGATCTCTGAAACACTACACTGTAATAAAGCAAACTAAACCCTGTTAAAGTTACAAAGATCTCATTGTCTAAGATTTTAATTCATACAGATTGAGCACAAACTAGTTACAGCACAGTATACTAGCACAGAAAATGGTAACCAGAAAGAAGTTTGCATAGCAAATCTTTTACAAATTTCTCCTACAAAACAGATGAAGTTGACCTCAAATACAAATTTCACACACAGGAGTGCAAAGTAGTGCTTAATCCTCACTATCAGCTTTTCTGTATCTCTATAACTCTGCTCTCTTGTTGCACTTTGCTAACAGTGGAGACCTTTTGGCAAAATAAAGCAGTTATTTCAGTCTTCCTTTCCAAGTAACTTAGTGGCACTCATTAAACATAAGAGGGGAAACCACCCCTAGTCTCTCACTTAGTGCTTTTTTGCTGAAAGAGAAAGAACATCCCAGCCTTTCGTTGCCTCTATCAAGTGCCTCTGCCCATGACTTATCCATTCTTCTTGATCCATATATACTCTTCCACAAAACCAACACTTAAACAGACACTGAAGTGTTTCAGCTGGTGAATTTTCCACCACTTGGTAGTTGTTTTTATGGGTCTTTTTTAGTTTCATTTTTAGCATACTCTGTTTTTTCACTTGGTTTCCTATCTCAACATTCTGAAGAGTAAGACGCTTTCGGTAACGTTTGACACCCAGACAACTACTTGTCCTTTCTGACAGAACTACTTTCAGGACTTGACCTTTATACTTGTTGATAGTCTTCATGACGTTAATTATCTCTGGTGAGTCAACATCAGGATGGTTTAGTACCACAACTGGCTGGTTACGACGAGGGCATTTTATCAACTGATTCCTTCTCAGAGGGACAAGCCGAAGACGTCTTGCTGTCAACAGATAAGACATGTCAGAACTGGTCTCCGACTGAGTTCTTGTTTTCCTCTTAGAAAGTTCCCTGAAGCTTGATTGTTTTGCCTTATTTTTGGGACCTAGTTGACTTTTTGAGTAGGGTCTGCTTTGCTTATTCAAATCACTGCTTTTCTGAAATGGTACACCAGTTTGTTTGCTATGATTTTTAACACCTGCCTCTCGCCTTGGTCTTTGCCTGAGTGATATACTTCGGGACTCAGCATTCCATTCACTCTGATTAGGCAAACATGGCAAATTACTAACTGTCTCAGAAACACTGACAGGAACTGGGCGAGGCAGAAACATTTCATTGCAATACACAGAAGCTGATGTTTCACTCCTGTTTTCTATTCCATTTGAGTTTTGACTGCTAGTAGCATTCAGCACTCTCAGCATTGTCCCTTTGGGAATAAACACTGGAGTAGCAACATGGGAATTTTTAGTTACCCTGCTTTTAGATGTTCTTGCAAATGTAAGGAACTGATCTTTACTGTGTTCTTCACTGTTAATGACACTGTTTCCACCATGCCCTGGAGGCAAAGATGCAGGCTGTTCCACTTCAGCAGCAGAAACTCTCTCACAGCCTGATGAATTTTCTTGATGGAAAAGCACCTTTCTACTAGAAGCTTGACATCTCACAGGCATAGATTTCATGTTAGATTCAGCAGCAGACATAAGCTGAGCAATCTTTCTACACAGTAATGTTGCTGACTTCTTACTGCATGTTGTGTCATCCCATCTGACACCCTCTGGAACATTTTCAGCTCCAGAGCTAAGAGAAAACACAGACGAAATAACAGGTCCTTCAAGAGGATTGCCTTTATTTTCCATCTTCTGTAGTTCTAATGATTCCACAAGATGACTGTTCTTTTGACTTACTGTTTCAGCTCTCTTTGCTTTGCTGAAGTCGAAAGTCAGGTCCTTGCAAGGTGGAATTTTAGTAACATTCAGGTTTTTTCTTGCTTCAGAAGGTGTAACACTTTTTTTATCAAAACCGTTACCAGCTAAATGTGTCTCTGTAGAGCTGACTGGCAGACTCCTACACTCTTTGTCATCACTTTTTAGAGGCAATGGATCCTTTTGTTCAAGGACTACAGAAGATTTTTTGCCCTCCTGAGCAGCCTCTACTGAAGTGTTCTCATAACTTTTATCTTCAGAAATAGCAGCATATTTTGGACAGGGTATATCCACACCTTCTTCATAACAATACAAGTCATAATGTAAATTATTTTTCCCATCTACTTCCCACCGTGAGGATTTGAGATTATTTTTTTTTTCGGTACTATTAATCACCAGAGACTGAGAACAAAGTTCTATAACACCTGAATGGACATCAATACCTTTCACTAAATGAAAGCACAATTTTGACGCCTCTTCCCTATGTACAGATACAGAGTTATAGTCTGAGATTTGAGAATCAGAAGAACAAAGACATTCAGAATTCTTGTCATAGGTACTATCCAAATTAAGCTGGCTACTAACGCTGGAGAGTTTGTCAACATTCACTTCCATGGTTAGTAACTCATTCTGAGACACAGAAGATGTTTTTCGTCCTTCTGCAGATCGTTCCATACCTTGATTCTCAAGTTCCTCTTCAGGATTGTTCACAGGTTTATAAGTCGCTTCTTTCATAGGAATTAGTTTAAGAACCAGCTGTTGTGCTCCATTCACTATTTTAATCTCTACTATCTGGGCTAAGCAGTTAGAAGGAACTACAAGTTCAGATGGTGCAATTACTGTTAAAGGCATCCCAGGTTCTAAAGGCTCTGTTTTTGGAGAATAAACCTCAACTTCCACACTTTGATTCTCACATACACTTATTTCAGATGGCTCCAATACTGTTTTATCCTGGACTGGTGCCATGTTTACACTACATTCTACATCACGAGACAAACAGACTGTTTTAGTTGCTTTACCTGGAACCTCACAAACCATATTTGAAGACGAATTTGGAAGTTCATTCTGAAAAGGAATTTTATCATATTTCTGCTTTTCAAATAAAATGCTTTGACTCTGCTTCTTTTGCTTGTGGTTTATGATATTTTTTGACAGCCGTTTTGTGGGTGTTTCATGTACTCTTCTTGTATGCTTTACTATATAGTCATGTCTAACAGCACCATATTCACAGTATTCACACTGATATGGAAAAACCCCAGTGTGTTTTACCAAATGCCTCTGGAATTCTCCTTTGGTGTAGGATACGTAACTACAGTGGAAACAGATAAATTTAATTTCTTCATGTTGACCTACATGCTTCTTATACTGTAAAGGATCCTTTGTCGAAAACCTGCATTTATCACAGTAGTATTTACCTGGCAGAAAGTTTTTAACTTTAAACGTTCTCTGGGCTTTACTTGGGGATTTCTTTTCATGTTTTTCAACAGCATTGGCACCCTCAGGAACAAAATGGAAAACTGGTGGTGTAATATGACTGCACTTCTTGCAGATGAAATTTTTGTCTTCAGTCCACCCAAGCTTCTTATGCTTCTCTGTATCTTGCATTGAAATTCTCTGAACACTTCTGCATTTTATACAGCTTATCAGTGACAACTGATTGTTCTCAGCCTCAGTCCCTTGGTAGCAACAGTTTTGGTCATCATCCCCTTTTGATGGATTTGTTTTATCCTCAGGAGATTGCTTTGGGGATGTAGTTAAAGAATTATTTTTATCATTGACTTGGCCAGGGTACAATCTTGGTAAAATTTCCCTCATTTTTTTCAACTGCATTTCAGAAGACGTGACTCTGCACCAGTTTTGTCAAACAGAGCATCAACAGATTGAATGTTTTCTTGATATTAGCCTTGTGTATGCTGCTCATTAATCAATCATTCAGGCCACCAATCTGCAGAATATAGACCTTGGAAGAAACGGTGCTCAAGCAACTGCATCCGTATTATATTCCATGTTCTTAATTTTATCAGCTTCTAGCACTGAAGAATAAAAAGCAGAAAAATAAGTCAGTTAATGATTCACCAATTGCTGAAATACAATGAACTAGTAACTATTAGTGGACTACAGTTGAATTATGGAGTGCAAGTCTACTGTTGATATACCACTGACTGTATTCTACACATACCACCATTAACTCTAAGCAAAACATACCCAATCAAATAATCCTTCAACATTTGCTTTTCTTCAAAATGTTCATAAATTCATAAAATTATTTGCTATGCATCAAAACCTAGAGAGTTCATGCTACTTCTTCCAAATCATAAAATATTTTACATTGAAGACATGTATTTATAAACCTAACAGGAAAGACACCTGGTAACAGAACTGAGCAGCAGAATAGGATTTCAGTTCATATACAGCCCTTAACTCGGGGAAAAGATATGAAACACTGCAAGTGCCACTCATTTGTGAATCTCAGCAGGAAAAGGGAGAGTGGCTAACAATAGTTACTAGAAACAGGCAACTGTGAGTTTGTTTTTAAATATAAGGAATTTTAAGTTAGCATGGAAATTCCTGAAGTACAGAAGGAAGTTCTTTTCTAATCAGTGCCCATGTTTCAGACTCGAACAGTCTTGAACACTAATTCATAACAAGATGTGATTTATACTTCACATGTGTTCAAAGTAATGAAGTCAAAACTTTTGCAGCTGCAAAATTAATTACTTTCACTTTATAAATATCACAGTGCAATCACTTCTATGTATGTGGACAAGTATATAAATAATTCATTCCATCCTGGCAATACAGAATGTGTCAATCAAGCAAAATAACGCAACAGAAGGCAGAGGGAGAACAGTAATACCAGTGTATCAGTGTAAAACCACATTAACTGGTGCAGTAGATTTGGCCCCACAGGTTCCAGCACTCTTAACTGTCTCTCTTCTATATTTAACATGAACAAGATCTCAGCCTTTAAGCTTTTGCCAAGACTATGAGGCCACTTATTTGGAAAATGAACAACTATAGTAGTCAGACACACACAAAACAAAACAAAGTCCAAAGCTAACAGCAACAACTAAAATTACCTCTTCCTTATTCAAACATTCTTACTTACAGACATACTGTTGCACACATCTGCATTCATGTAGTGACCCTATTTCATGAGGTTATTTCCAGGTTCCTTTAGATAACAATATATCCTAGAGAAGGCTTCTACTTCTGAAATCCAGTTCCTCTACAAATCTGTTCTACAGAAATCAGGACCCGATTTGGGCTCCACAAGCACAGCACTGCGATCACTTAAGCAGCAACCTATTACAATAATCCTACATGAATGAGGAAAGCTTTACACTATGGTACATCTCCACAATGGCTTGACAGGAGTAAGCACCTGATCCAGAAAGTTTTTCCTGCATCTCCCTGTGCTCATCTGCCAAAAATCCCTAACTGCTATAGGAATGCTGCCCTAAAGGTAAGGCTCTGCTAAGAGCAAGTATACTGATGTAATCCCAAACAACAGTAAAAATAAAGTTACAAAACTGGTTAGGGACAACATAATGGGCTTTTCATTCTTTAGCAGATGGATGGCAGCCAGCACCCCTGCAAAACTCCTCAGCAGGTAGTTCTTAAGAGCGTAGCAACTTCATTTCATTGCAACGCAGACAGCTGTATACCCCTATGTAAAAAAACCTTTATATCCCCATGTGAAAAACAAATCAATGGCAGGCTCCCAAGAAGGAAGCAAGTATACATGACTATTACATCATGGTCTGAAAACTTGTCTTAAGCAAGTCTAATGTTCTAGTGTAACATTTTAGAATCTGGATAATAGAGGACATAGAGGAAAGAAGACATACATTTCTGGTAGCCTCAGGTGGACTATTCTTCCCCTACTAACATCACTTCTTAAGACTTAAGATGAACCTTGTTGACACACAAGTGTGACGGTAAGCCTATGTTCAGGAGATTCACTGTTTTATTTTGGGACAAAGATAAGAGATCTTGATAAGCTCAAGATCCAAACCAAAGAGTCTTTGAAGAGTTCTATACAGCTTTAAGAACAAACTGAAATTGCATTTGAAAGTCTGATCAATATTTGCCCTTTTTTTTTTTCTGTTAACAGCTATCCATTGATACTGAAAAGGCCTTCCATACGAACTGATAAGCATAGAGCATTTTATGCCATCAACAACCTTGACCACAAAAAAACAATATTAAAACCCTTTTTCTTGTATTTTTTAATTACTATTTCTTCTATTTTTATATGACTATAAACATCACATTATGGGACAATATGAAGAAGGATCCACCACCTTTAAAGAGCAAGAAAGTTCAAGAAATGCTGTCAAACATTTTAAGAATGTTCCAATTTACCAGACAGATCTGAGCTGCTGCTCAGCCCAAGAGGACACTAAAAAGCGTAACAGAGATAATTCAAACAACAGGATAGTAATCCTTCTAAACTTTTTTAACTCAAACTGCTTTATATATGAAAGTAGAAGCAAACAGGTTTGTCATGTTTTAACCCCAAAACCAAGCTTTCATTCACACCTGTGACAAATACAATATTGCTAGAACCCAGGTTTTGAATGTTGCTGGAGTTACTGTAACTGTGTTCCAGATGTGTGGTGGGTTGATCCTAGCCAGCAGCCAAGCAGCCACACAACTGCTCGCTGGCTCTCCACCCCTCCCTGAGTAGGAAGGGCAGTGAACTGGAGAAAAGCATCAAGAAAGCTTATGGGTCAGAACAAAGGCACTTTAACAGGTCAAGGAAAGAGGCAGGGAGGTGATGCGAAGGAAATCACTCACCATGTTCCACAAGCAGACCAATGCCCCAGTCTCTGAGCAACAGCCACCTTGGAAGACAAGCCCACTCTCCCCATCTTCCTCTACTTCCAGTTTTCGTTGCCGAGCATAATATTGTATGGTATGGAATATATCCCCTTGACCAATTCTGGTCAGCTGTCCCAGCAGCATGACCTCCCAAACTCTTGTCCACCGCATGCCTACTCCCTGCAGTTGAGGCAGAGATGGGGGGGAAAAAAAACCTTGATGCTGTAAAACTGCTGTTCAGCAACAATCAAAACACTGGTATAAGCACTGTTTCAGCCACAGATCCAAAACACAGTACGGTAAAAACTGCTATGAAGAAATTTCACCCCACCCCAGCCAGACCTAGCACAAAACAAAAAAGAACTGAATAACCAGTTGATGCTGAAGTGAAATCACTGTTGTCGCCCTACACAGTTATTCACCAATCCTTCCTGAACATTGAATAGTTAGTAAGAAAAGTTTTGATGCAAACAGGTCCACTGTATCATTATTTTGGATAAAACAAGCCCAACCAGTACACTGTAATGTCACTCTTATTTTAAAAAGTTATTTGCTTTTTCTGGTGACTTCAGAAAAATGAGGTCATCAATGTAGACAGAGGGGTGGTAAAATCCAGCACCCATTTGCTCCATATGGGGGGGGGGGGGGGGCAGGGCCTGGCCAGAGGGATTCCCCTGAAAATTTGTTTTGGTATTTAAAGGGTTAACAAAGACATGCTTCAGAATATTTAATTAAAAGACACAGGCGATATGCGATATTTTCCAGTTACAATCAAATGCAGAGCACACAGACCAATCCAAAGATATCATTAAAGCAAGACCTAGAAGTCTGTATGAAGTCCAAATGGCAAAGAGGAACAGGATGAATGAAGAATGGAGTAAGAGACACTAGTAGTGTTAAAATTAATTCCAGTCACTGGCTTTATAGGAATGGATTCAGAAAAAAACTGGTGGTACCTGAATTTGGAGACATGAAAAAAAATTAGAGCCCTAGTTGGGGGAGGGGGGGGGGTGGGGGTGTTGAAGCAGCAAAGATTTAGAGGCACATGGAAAAAGGACAACAAAAGGAAGGTAAACCAACCTTGCTCAAACACCTGCCATTCAACATTAAAAAGTCAGGCATTTAATAAAAGGAAATAATCCTGCCTTTCACACAACACTAGTGTATTTTGAAACTTGCTGCTCAACACACAGAGAACAACAGATCTGCAGGAGTCAAAATGCATTTCAAACAGTGGATATAAAGTACATAAAGGTTAGAAAACAAAGATCAATTAAAACCAAGAAAAACAGGAAGAAACATCCTCTGCAGCCTGATGATGCCAACTTCAAGGTTTTTTTATGAGGTTTTTTGCACTGCAGTAGATTACAAAACACTGATGTGGCCACTGTCAAGACAAGAACTACCAGTGCCTTCCCATTATTCTATATGCCTGAAATTTCCATTTACCTGAAATACTTTTCTTTGAAATGATGAACAAAATATTAATGTATTTTCCAGTGTTTTAGTTCCTTTCTTATCTCAAATTATATGCTGCTATCAATGAGATGGCTGTGAAAAGCAGTATGCATTTATCATATGGGATCAAATAAGTAAGACCTTACTTTGGCAAAGCAAATACCTCACACAGACTGCACCCAGCTATGAACACCTGCTTTGTACTGAAAAGCACACATAAGTCATTCCCTAAGATAGCAGTTGAAACAGACCTGGAAGACACTGTGCATCACTGTATCAGGAAGATGCAGTGTGTTAAATCTGAGTCTATGAAAAGCTTATAACTGTGTAAGCTTAAAATCATCATGCCTGTAATTTACAATTATATATATGCAACATACTACACATTGAACATCAACTGACAACCTCTGATAAGCAGAGTTAACTGTTCCACTGACCCAACTGCAGCTGTCGATTATTAGTCACTAATTTTAGGCCCAGTGACTGGGAGAGATCTTAAGTGCTTCACTCAAGTATAATATATTGTACTAATTAAAATTATTGGGTTTGTATGAAAAACAAGTCAGTCAAATACACCAAGGAAATTTTATCTACAATTATTTCTTCTTAAAAAGACATTGTTTCACAATAACAGCTAACATAACACTTTTTGTATTTGAAATTCACACAAAGTTTTTCCATGAAAATGAATGAGGAATCTCAATGCAGAGAATTAAAAAGAGCAAAGACCATTCATTAGGTTTTTAGAGCTTATTTTTATTATAAAATATACAGCTATTTCACTCTACAGAAAAAAATAATTATTCAACATTTTTACTACTTAAAGTTATGCAAAATGCTGATTAAATCACTATTTTTCAAATGCATAGGTGAACAAATGTCCAGCCATTAACATTTATTGGCATTGTATGAAGGCAGGTACACGTATGCACTATACAGTACTCTACTGAAAAGGAGGTCTGCTTCTCTGTGGCTCTAGGACTGAGGCCTAGCTTTATTTGTATCTAAAAGATACACATTTCTAACATAGCACTCAATTGCTTGGTGTCTTCTTGCAATAAGCTAAGCAAGGCATTCTCAAATAACTACTGTATCAAAAGTAGTATTTGAGAGCGCTCAGAGATGTTTATACAGTTATCATTACATGTATAAACCATTTTTTAAATTTATTCTGCACATTTCATCGTATCACACAATTTACAACCATTCTCAAAATCTTTCTGTATATCCAAAACATACTAATATTAAGCATTACTTTATGCTTTAAGGCGCATAAGCAAGAAAGCAAGGAAGTATGGCACTGAATAAAATGGGAGAGAGTCCCATTAAAAGTACATATCCCTCCATGTCCAGTCCTTAAAACACTTATGTAGATGCTGAAATTCATGTCTAGAGATTTAATTCCTGCTAAGATGAGCCACATACAATCTGCATGTGCAAGAAAATGGCCTCGACTATAACCATTTACTGTAGCAACAATGCAGAAGAGAATGCTAGCAAAATCCTGCAAAATGCCATTAGTCGCCTTAATAATGAAACTGACTTTTTTCATTAAACGTACATTTTGGGACACTTCGGCTACATCTATGATAAGACTGGATCATTCATTTAGAAAAAAATCTAAGTCATATTACAGGTCTACATTATTTTAAGTGTCTAATGTAATACTTTATGACCGATTCCCTTGCAACAAAATTTAATTTAGTATTAATTAAGTGTATCTTATGCCTAACTATTCAATTCAAACACAAAATACAGGATGCCCTACCTTGCTCAGTAACACAGTCACTAACCCATAAGCTTCTTTCCTTCAGGAAGAAGACCAAGATGACAAACCTGGACAACGGCTTCACAGTCCAGACGAGTCTGAAGCAGCTTGATGGCGTCCACAAGACAGCAGCAGACAGCAGCGCCCGCCCAACAGCACCAAAAATTCCCCTTTCCTTGGGCATCCAGCCCACCCACGCAGAAGTGGCTGCCGCCTCCCCAGGGATGAGAGTCCTCCCGCGCTTAGGGCCCGTCGCCGGAGGCCGAGCCCCGCCTCTGCCCAAGCAGAGGCTGCCGGGCGTCTGGCGGACCCTCCGCAGGCCACGCTGACCTCGGCCCGCCGCCGCCGCCGCCGGGAAGGCGGCTCCGCCCGCGCCGCCGCGCAGTGCCGCCGCCGGCCCGCAGGGGGCAGCACCGCGCGGCCCGCCAAGCCGCAGCCCGCGCTCGCCGCTCGGACCCCTCGGCCCGCCGCGCGGGCGGGCAGGCAGGGCGGCTCCGGGCAGCCGACGTCCGCGGCGCTGGCCTGGCCGGCACAGGCGAGGTGTGTGAGCCTTACCTGGCTCGGAGAAGGACCAGCTGAGAAAAGGGCGAGCGCGCTGGGTGGGTGGGTGGGTGGCTGGCTGCCTCAGCGGCAGACCCCGCCAGCCGCCATCGCTCCCCTCGTCTCCAGCCGCACGAGAAACGCAGCGCCGGTCCTCATCCTCCCGGCACACAGCTCCCGCCCCCCCGCTCCATCCTGAGGTACTTACCGCAGCGTCAGCGAGCGAGCGCGGGCCGCCGCCTCAGCACGACCCACCGCCCACCGCGGCGACGGAACTGACCTCAGCGGCCGCTGCGCTGCCGCGCCACCCCATTGGCCTGCGCCGCACCGCCGCTCCCGCCAGGCGCCGTGTAGAGCTCTACTGAGGCGCCCCGGGCGCGGCGGCGGCGGCGGCGCATGCGCGCTGCGCACAGCGGCCCGGCCCGGCCTGGGGGGGGCCCCGCTGGGGAGGCCCCGGCGCTGGGGGTGACACGTTGAGGAGACCCGGGGAGCGCAGTCCGCACCCGCGTGGGGACCTGTCACCCCCGTGGGAGCCAGCAGCGCGCGGGGAGCGCAGGGCGAGCCATGGTGGGAGAAGCTGGTTGGTGTTGAAACACGACAGGATGGCAGACGAGGGTGTATAAGACGCGCTGTTGTGTTGATGCCTGCTAGCTCGGGACAACAGGCCGCAGGAAGAACTGCTGTTCCCAATAATCTCTCCGCATTACCCCTGATACCACCACGTTTCATGAGCATGTGGCGCGGGCAAACACAGCAAACATACCACAGGGGTTCCTCAGTTAAGTACTGCAGTGATGTAGTAATAGCACATTTTCATATGCTTCCTATAAAATCCAAATTTCTCTTTAAATAAACTGTTATTAGTAAAATTTGAAGGGAGAAAGTACGATTTTAACTGCCAGCATCTTGCCCTCTAAAAGTACCTTTAACATCACTGCAATATCTAACCACTCTGCTTCAAAAGGAGACCGTATTTTACACAGGGCCCAGAGTCTTCCCAGATGGCATCTTTAAAATGAAGCTATTTTTGTATGTGGCTTAGACGTAAAACCATGTTTTGCTGATTGTTCTCATGGATTCTGTGTGATAAGAGGAACCACTAGTAACTTACATCTTCTGATTGATTCTGTACTGGAATGATTAGAAACCAGGCTTGACCTATTCGTACCATTGTCTAGACATGAACACAGATCTTCAAGGATCTCAGATTTTGGGATAGGCCCTTCGGGTCACAAAAAAAAGGGAAAGCTAAATCTATCAGAGGGGGAACTTTGGGGAAAAAGAGGCCTCTCAGCTATGAATTTTTTTGTTCCAAAATGAAATGTTGCCCTCGATGTTACATCATTTGATCAGCAGTGTAAGAAAACAATGTTAACGGTGGACTTTGGAACATTGAATTTATTGAACATTTTTTACATTTCTGAAGAATGTCATCTTGCTGATAGAGCCCATTTGGATTTTTAGAATGCTTTTGGCAAAGACTGTCAAGGAAACTAAGCAGTAATTACATAAGACCAAACATCTTGGAATGAATAATTGGTTAAAGATGGTGCACAGGGGATGAGAGTGAGCATGCAGTACTTTGTAAGCATGTCAAAGGTGCACTGCTGTAGTGCATACTCATAAGTGACTTGGAAAAGAAGCTGGACACTCAAGTGACAACCTTCTGATGATACCAAGCTATTCAGGGACTTAAGGACAAAAGCCCACTGAAGATCTGCAGAACGACTTTATCAGAATGAATAATTAGGTAGTAAAATGGCAGATTACATTTTGGATAGGTAGAAGTGATGCACAGTGGGGAAGAACATCCTAACATCAAATATAAAATAATGAGCTCCAAGCTGATGTACTGTGCAGGAGCAAAATCTTGGAATTACAATATATTTCTGTGAAATTTTCACTTTAATGGTTAATGGAGTTCAGAAACACAAGCTGTATGCTGAGATTTGAAAAGGAGCAGAGAATAAAGCATCCTTATGCTGCTGTGTAAATATATGATTTGACCACATCGTGAAATCTGTTTGTGGTTTCAAGTTCCCTGAGCTCAGGAAAGAATAGTAGTGGAAAAGGTTCAATGAAAGGTAAAAATGGTGATCAAAGGTACTTTACTCACCTTTCATATAAATAAGCTTCTGTCTGAGAAAAGCTGACTATTGATATAACAAAGGGCTAAAAATCATGAGTGTATATTGTAATGTAAACACTTAGAGGTGGGAATTGTGTGTGTGAACCCCATGAAAGCCACCAGGGACAATTTGCACTTACTGGCTTGTGTCAGCTACTCTGCAAAGGTGATTATGTGGTGTTAGAAAATTTGACTTCCCTAACTATTATATCACTCAGTCTGTATAACATGAAAGTGTATTCACTTTGTTAATATGTATTAGTTCACATTATACATTGCAATGTAATAAGGTAGCAGAATTTACTGAGACATGCTCAACTAAAACAAACTAAAGGATAACCCAGCCCTGGAGAAAAGGACTTTGCTTCTTGGAAACAGAGCTGTCCAGGAAGGATAAAGGATACCCATAGACAACCCAGATAAAGCCAGGATCCTAGCGCAAATAATATGTCTTTGAAACCCTCCCAGTTGTCATCTGGCATCATAGATAAGTAACTGTAGCACGATTGACTCCAGGGACATCTGGATTAATAGATAAAGCAGCAAGAATGCTGCAGAAATACAGTTGCTTTACAAAGTTTTACTAGGATTAGTAATTGGTATAGTGTGGGTCTTAGTAATTAGTCAAATTTTGTTGTACCTGAATGGTTGAAGGGTGTAAGAACCCTGTATGAAACCACCATCAAGGTGACCCAGTTTGGCTGGGACACCTCATGCAGATAAATATTTACCCATGTAATTCTATACTTTGTTTCCTAGCTTGGTCAGCACGGGGCAGTTGCAAATTTTTGGAACAGTGAGCTTCACTTCGCAGATAATTTTCTTAAAAACCTGAAAAATTTGAGACATTCCTAAAATTAAAAAATTATATTCTCTAACACAAGTGATAACTGAAGAAACAGTTTGCTAGTCAAACTGTTACTTTTCAGCTCGTCTAGCTTTATCTGCAACAGTCCAGAGAGCAATAAATATACTGCATATCAGTAAAATGGAATCAGTTATCTGATACACAACATTAAGGACTTTTACCACTCTTTAGTAGATACGTGTAGCTAGCCTGTTCTGAACTTAGAAAGGTAATTGCCTGTAACAAATTCGAATAGGTTATTCAGTATTTAAATAAGGCCAGACTAAACATCATCCAGAAGAGGCTTTGTTATGGAAAGCTTGAGAGTCAATTTGCATCTTCCTCAGTGTTTTCCAGCTACATAAACTCAGTCCTTTCCCTGCATTTTCTAATCTTGCATTCAAAGCTATTCCTTTCCCTATCATGCGAGTGTTGTCTTAGCAGAGATGAGTCAGACCAGATCATAGCTCCTCTTAGTCTCCAGCCCTGAACCTATTTAGACTATCAGAAAGGGAGTAATTCTGCTGCAGTTACCACCATATCGCTCCCCTTTCCTTTGCCATTTGCTAGTCTTTTTTTATGACCTCTGATTTCCCACTTCTCTTGAAGCCTTTTGTTCCTTCTCAATTTGTCCTGTGACTCACCCACCCCACAACCCTAGTTAGGGACTTGTGAGGGTCCCTGCTGAGGGCCCTAAAGGGAGGGTCATCACTTAGTAATGGTAATACTTGTCACCTAAGTAGGAGATGCTGGTGGTAATGCTACTAATTGGCAAATAGAAGCAGCATCCAAGCAAGTAGCCTATTTTACTTTGCAGCGGGTCCTAGTTTCTACAGGAAAGGCACAATGCCCTTCCTGTATCTTTTGCTATCCCTTGTAAGACTGGTCCTGTCATCTGCTGTGGGACACCAACATACTAGGAATTCAGCATGACTCCTCTGCTGCTACTGCTTGTCCTGCTGTCAGCCTGCATTTCTTTCCACCCTCTAACAAGATTATCTGACATGAAATGCTGATTGTGGATTGTAGAGCCATGAGACCCACAAGTAGACAGTTGCTGCTGTAGAGCTTCAGCTTTGCAGTTCAATTGCAAAACTGTGAAACTGCTGTGTTTGGAGAAGACTCGGGAGGAAAGAGAATAAAGAGGGTGAGTAAACAGGCTATAAGATTAATCAGGTGCTCTAGGAGCTTTTCTTGGAACAGTTTTGCTTTGCATGTTACTAAATTCATAAGCCCTCCCCAAAAACAAAGCAAGCAACGTACTGGAAAAACCTGTGAAAACCAGCATTGATAACTCAAGTTGAAAATTAAAAAGGGTGCTTTTTGGAGACATGCAGAATTTCTCTCTGAGCCACTGCAGTACCTTCACATAACAGCTTCTCCTATCCCCCTTCAGGACACTAGCATTAACTATAGTCGCATGGATGTCATTTTTCACTCTCTAGGCTGCAATAATGCAATAGCACAGTATTGAACTCTGGGAGCACAGAGGAAAGAGCTGGTTTTGGGTATGTACGCTGTGAATGCACTTGGTAGATCTGAATTACGTCACATGGAATACTTTGGCTTCCAGGGTGAAAATACATTACTTTGTAAGTATTCAGAGCACTTAGAAAAGAAAAACACCATCTTTTGTTTTCCAAAATGTGCAAGTGTCATCTCAAAAGTGAGTTAGTTACCCAGTGTGCAGAACTGAAGAAAAAGTCTAAGAAGACGAGATACTGCCTTTAATACAAAGTTGTGCAAATTTGGGTGCTAGGTGAACTAGCACAGCTTGGTAGTTTCCACAATCAGATTTATATACAATTACATGAATATTAACTTGTAAACTTCCAACCCTCTAACACTGACTGGATGGTAATTTACATAATGGTTACGCAATCTTACTGGTTAACTATGCAAGATCATTGAGGAAGGGTCTCGCTGTGGGTCGGGGTACCTGGTGTATGTAGGGGGTGTGATTTTTAGTATTATAATGAAGGTAGCTTGCATAAGGACCCATCTTTGGCTGTCTAACAAGTATCAGATACATCTTAATTGCCAGAGTCTTTGCCAGCTTTCCAGGATGTAATTGTTCTTCAAAGTTGCCTTGTCCTAAGCAGCAATTACTTCAGTTAATCATCCTTGATAGTTCTTTGCATGGGACATCCTGAGTTGAAATAACGCATGCATTCTGTTTCTTCAAGAATACGTGCAGATTGTTAAACAAAACCATATGTCCATATAGTATTTGTTAGTTAGCTCATACATTCCAGTTACAAAATTTGGTAACGCAAGCACAAACTGCATACAATTACAATACTCAGGATTTAAAATAGCAGGAAAAGAACTTTCACTGCTGAAAGTTTCCCAGCCCCTCATAACGCAGGCTTGGACTCTGAAACTGAAGGAACTAGCTTAGTTGTTGTATTTGCATTTCTGCAGCTGATCTTAATGCTGTACAATACATTTCCGCTTCAAGTGGCTAAGCAAAGTGCATATGTTATATCATGCGTTCTAGAGGTTTCTTTACATACAGATTGCTGCTAATTGCCATAGTGCTCCCTCCTGCTATTTCGTTTGATTGGAGGGCATTAGGACTATTAAGAAGTGTCAAGAGGGTAATTTTACATTATTATGTTAATTTCTGCATCTGTATTTTTAAAAGCGTCACATGGCTATAGAGGGCTCAGGTTTTCTGTACCAAACATACAACTACTGATTATCTATTGCTCTCTAGTGGCCAATACGTAACCCTGCTGCTATACTCTGTAAAGATTGCCTTCATGTTTTGTTATCAGAATATATATATATATTACTGTAACACTATAAACTTCATCTACAGACATTCACCTTCAGTTTAGGGAAACTTGCACTTCAAGCCTTGGGGAGGAAAAAATGCAAGTCTGGCATTTTTCTATCTTCTCTTGCCCCAACGTTTCTAATATTTCCATTCATGTCCCTATTTGTTGGTGACCTCAGTGACTCACAGTATCTGCTTTTCTCCACCCCTAAACGTACACTGATAAAGCCTCACTCCCCTGATCCTGAGCTACACTGCAGCTAAGCCAATGATATAGTACATTTTCAGTGGGATAAATACTCTGCTAGGTATTTGTTTCATTTCCAAATATATATACATGCAGTAACACAATCCATTACTACTGTATATGGTATAATCTGGTAAAAACAAACCTTGCAGCAATCCTGATACAACATCTCATGAACACCCAGTGCTTTCCTTGGAACCACTGCCATACACACTGGCTCCTCAGGCTTAATTCATCCATTTCAGATTCTCTAGGGGAACGTTCATACAAGGAAAAGTATACCTGTCTAGGAGAAATAGGAGAGGCTTACCTAACAGCAATGAGCAAACCTGTGGTAAAATCAGTGTGGGTGTTTTCTACCTGTATTAGCACTAGCTGTTGTGAGATAACAAAACCATATGTCTTTTTATTTAGAAATTGACTGGATTCATACTTCTATGAAAGCAGATTTGCCCTACTGCAGTAGGAACTTCCTTCCCCAACTTACCAAAATTTAAAAGGTGCCTTAGACTTTGCTTTTATTTACTGTAACTATTACAAGAGTGTTTTCAGATAATTAGCCATCCTGTGAAGCTTATATTTTGTCATCTATGAGGAAATTAAAGACAGGTAGAAGATCATCCTTGTTAAAGCTATATATATTTAAACCCTGTTAAAGCTATAGCGGTCTTATATGACATTCCTTTATTTAAAAGAATTTTACATTGTGACTTTTTATAAAAGGATCCTAGTTTCATATTAGAGAAAATATTCAAGAGTAATGTAAATCCAGAAGAAGTCTACTCGGTGTGTGCCTTTTTCTTTAAAATAAATGAAGAAGGGCAAAATAAGAGTTTGGGGCCATCTTTGTTTTCCTCCAGAAATTCAGGTCATCATTATTGCTTGTGTTTTACTTTTGTATTTATGGGGTCTAATTCTTGAAGAAGTAAGGGGGATGAACTATTAGAAGGAAATGTTTTTAGTCGTTCTCAGGGTTCTAGAATTAGTAAATACATGTTTCTGTCAAGTCTGAGAACTTAATTTCCTTTCTCCAGCTTAACACCCCAAACCACTGGAGCTGCTCTATCAGCACAGAGCACTGAGAATGGCATGAGACAGGGCTGTGCTTTAGGAAATATGAGCCCTTCAATACAACCCTGAGACACAATATGGTATTAAAACTGCCTCATTCTGGATCAAAATCACATTTAAGAGGCATCTTTTAATTTCTTAGAAAGGGATGAAAATATTAGAAGTTTATACGTTTCTGGCTTAAATTTTTCTTGAACCTGTAGATTGCTGGAAAGTGTCTCAGACATCTGATAGTTAGGGTGCCAACGCTGCACCTATGCAATTTAAGAGAGAAGAGTGTAGGGGTTTTTAGGACAGTCTTCCAGCAAGCCTACTACTGTAGAACTTATTCCCAGTTTATCATTTGATGCAAAAGAGCCTGAATTTTAGAAAACATTGCAGAATCATGGGTTTTTCCATACTTGAGACCCATGGGGGTTTAAAGTTTCCTGCTGCTATGGCAACTTGAGCAGTAAATGCATTTTGAATACCCCTTTGATGAGTCACAAGTGTCTAGTAAACTCTCTTTGTGATGAACTACCATTTCCATTCAAAGAGTCTCATTGCTCTTTTATAGTAAGCATTACCTCTCTCCTATCTAATATTAAGGAACGAAAAAAGTAATGTTTCAGATTTGTACAGTCACAAAAGAAATCTTACCAAATTCCTTGATCTCCAGACATAGTCCCAAGTGTGGTGAGAGGAAACATTGCATCACATTACCAAACAGCTCCAAAATACAGCCTCAAAAATCTTGGATATTCACAAATCTGAAAAGCAGTTTGTTAACCATCAAATAAGTCATACTGAATATTATAAATTCCAGGTTATTGTCTTTACTGTTTATCGGAAATTAGATCTGCTAAATATTATCACGCTTGCTCCCTATACACTACAACTATAGATATTTTTATTGTAAATGTGTCTGGAAGAGAAAGGTGGTAAAAAAATAAATTGCTTTAGGTAAGACGGAAAAATGAGCTTTTTAAGTATAACCAGTTTCAGCCCCACATACTTTCTCCCCTTTGGAGCTTTAAAGCTCCTTAGTTCTATAGACAAACTCAAAAGGCCAAACATAGTTGGTGTTGTGCAAGAGATTGGATGAGTAATTGAGGGAGTTTCTTAGGCCTCAACATTTAGCTGCCTAAGTCTAGTTTGATGGCATCAGTCTGGACAGTTCAGAGAACAACTGAAACTGGGAGGATTGAGGACTGAAATACTTCATTTCTTTTGTGGCATCTACAAGCTCTGTTGGAAGGAAATAGATTTGAGCAGCTTATGATGGGGAGAGACCTAGATATAAACGTATTCTGAAATTTTCTTACTTTTTTACATATGTTTAGTCCCTTAATTATCACTGAAAAAAGTGTGCACAGTTGTAGAAAGGATTTCTGGTCTTAAGTAAGTCAGTTAATTGACTTTGAACAGATAATGGATGCAGCTAGTCTTTTGAATACACCTAATGAGCTTACTTGGCTTTTTGAAGTAAATTTGATGTCTCAACAGGCATTCTTAGTGATATTTTTAGTTGCAGTAAGTAATTTCATAAAATAATGAGGTTTGCAACAGGGAAATCTTTTGTCAAATTAGAATTCCAAGACTAAAATACATTTCCTAGCAGCTTCAAATGGGTAGTTTTTGCAAGAAAAGTATAGTGATCCATCTCCATTCCTGGAAACTGTTCCACATAAAGGGAACTAACACTAATAAGATTCCAATGGAGACACTCTTCATGCTGTTACTTTACCATAGTGAATTTTATTCTGCAATGATATTGCTAAAACATGACTGAGTTAAAACTGATTAAATTCATTCAGTCCTTAAAGTGAACTATTCTTCTGCATAAGGTCTTGAGTTTAGACTTGTAAATTTTTTACAGTTACAAGTTTTACTCTAGAAGCAAAGCACTAGTCTGGTTTCATGTTATTACTGATGGTTTCTGGGTGTTCTGCCTAAAAAAAAGAACCCACTAAAACTCTAGAGCAGTATTCAACAACCATGGATTCATTTAAATTATCACTAGTTTTGGCTATTAAGAGTTCCAAAAATGGTTTATTTAAATCTTTCCGTGCTTAAATATCTGAATGGCCCCAAGACCCCATCTACCTCTTTAGTTACCAACATAACTTCAAAGACTTTAGCTAGCATACATCACTGACTTATTTAAAAACACAAAATGCTATGTTGTTACTAGTTTAACTATATTTTTTCAGAACTAAAATTAAGACGTGCAAACAGCTCCCCCTTTGACATTCTGCATCATCCTATTTTACCACTACTAAATTTATTTCATTTATATTCCTGTTTTCTTTATAAAAAATGTCTATCAAGACACTCATAACACAATTAGAAACATCATGAGGTCTGTATTCAATTCAGTATTTAAAAGCCAGTCAATAAATTATCAAAAAAAAAACATAGAAGTATGATCTGTTCTTTTTAAGCTCAGAAATAGATGGCTTCCTTGCTGTCATCTTTATTCCAAGCCCCAAAGGCAGGATTCAAAATCCACTAAAGCTGATGGAAGTATTTCCATTGATTTTTCGTGGGCTTTGGTCAAGCTCCAGATGACCTAGATAATTATGTCAATGAACAAGCTGAAACTCATTGAATACACTTGTTTACAGAAGCAATGAAGCAGGTCAAAATTCTCATTTAATCTCTTTATACTGGATAGACCACTGATGAAACAGCACACTAGTAAAAGGCAGATTTTAAAGAGACAGACATGAAACAATGTGCTGTACAACTGTCGTTTAATTACCTTAGTTTTCTGATCTTAATTTCTCTTGATTCAAACTGAACATGTCAGAATTAACTTAAGAATGCTACTTCTGTTCCTTGTATTTTTTTTTTTCAATTATTTTTGATAGTGGCAAAATTAACGTGTGCACATGATGCTGTAGAGTGCAGTGCGACTGTCTGTAAGCTTGAAGGGAGTTTTGCCCCATTGGTACCCTAGGGGCATGGTTTAGTAGTGGACTTGGCAGTGCTAGGTTAACAGCTGGGCTTCAGCATCTTAAAGGTCTTTTCCAACCTAAACAATTCTATCATTCTATGAATATTCTAAGTGGCCTGAAAGCCTGCAAACTGTTAAATGGGAAAATATACTGGATTGATACTGCTGTACACCTTCACTGGAGTACTACAAGTAGAGAAATGAGATATGGTCATAAAGAAATTTAAAACCTTTCAAAAATATTTTTGCTACCTTTTTTTCTTGAGCATATAATTGCACATACAATATGAATTGGGTATAACGTTGTTTCAGTGTTGTCATAGTTTAACCCCTGCCGGCAAATAAGTACCAGGCAGCTGCTCATTCCCCCCTGGCCCCTGCAGTGGGATGGGGAGGAAAAATGGAAAAAAAGCTAAAACCCGTGGGTTGAGATAAGAGCAGTTTAATAATTAAAATAAAGTAAATAATAACAATAACAGTAATGAAAAGGGAGGTAACAAAAAGAGAGAGAGGAATAAAACACAAGAAAAGCAAGTGATGCACAATACAATTGCTCACCACCCCACTGACTGATGACCAGCTAGCCCCCAGGCAGCAATCAGCTGGCCCCAGCCAATTCCCCCCAGTTTATATATTCATCATGACGGTATGGAATATCCTTTTAGCTAGTTCAGGTCATCTGTCCTGGTTCTGGCCCCAGCCAATTCCCCCCGGTTTATATATTCATCATGACGGTATGGAATATCCCTTTAGCTAGTTCAGGTCACCTGTCCTGGTTCTGCTCCCTCCCAACTTCGTGTGCACCTGCTCACTGGCAGAGCATGGGAAACTTGACATGTCCTTGACTTACAGTAAGCACAACTTAACAACCAAAACATCAGTGTGTTATCAACATTATTCTCATACTATTCCAAAACACAGCATTGTACCAGCTACTAGGAAGATTAACTCTATCCCAGTGGAAACCAGGACAAGCGCACTGACTTCTATCCACCACCCCAACAACAAAAAGTATTTCCTTTTTTCTTCTCTTCTCCCTATCCAAACATCACATGTTGTGCCTTCAAAACTGCCGATAGCCTTTTCCCCCAGAGAGGATTCTTTAATGACTATTTAGTATGATCAGCAAGCAGTTAATGACAAATTTTGGTCAGAACAGAAAGTATTTGTCAGAAGAAGACAGGATAAACAGGGAAAATACATTTGCTGCAGTTTCCGCCTCTGTGACACCGACAGTGCACAACAGAAGAGCATCTCTAAAGGGATTAAATGCACAAGATAGGTAGGACAGAAGAATTAGTGACAATATA
The DNA here is from genome assembly GCF_023634155.1 of Falco peregrinus. Lineage (NCBI taxonomy): Eukaryota > Metazoa > Chordata > Aves > Falconiformes > Falconidae > Falco > Falco peregrinus. The sequence goes on along the minus strand of NC_073722.1, from coordinate 52,688,920 downwards.
GAATGTTGTACAGGTCTGTGAACTCTGAATTGCTTCACAGATGCCTGAATCTTAAAAAAACATTGCAGCATGACCAAGTGCAGTTTGTCAGATTTTAACATAAATTTTGTAAAAAATAGGAATTCACAAATTCAGGAAATTTCACACCTAGTTATTTCCACATGGAATATACATGCCACTGAAGGAAAAGTGGATAGTTATGAAGGACTTCCAAGGAATGAGAAAAGTAAATTGGGATCAGAATAAGGGATGATAGATCTAATCTAATGGCAAAAAAAACCCCAAACTGATGAAAATTTCTTTGTGAGGAAAAAGTATAAGGGCGTTTTATTTTTAAAAAAGTACTGCATATGATCTAAGGTAGAAATCTTAGCCTGCTCTGTGTGATGAAAAACTTGGTGAATTAAAATAAGTCTCTGAATAAAAAGAGGGGATATTAACCTTTTCTATTCAAATTGGGCATGGCTTTGAAGTAGAATTTAAATTGAGTAATAGCCTAGAAGCTTTGATTTACATCAAATAATTGGATATGTACTTCCAACATGCAAAATAGGCAGCAGCTGAAAATAATCTGAAGCAAAACAAGATTTTTGAAATCATCACTGAATTATTGGTAACAAAGGCCAGGAGTATTGGGAACAAAACCAAGAGTGAGAAAAGTATTAAAGATCAGACAATTCACACAGGAAAACTTTATATATAAAATAATCGCTGCTCTTACTGCTACTACCATTCAGGGAAAAGATCTCTTCATTGGAATTGCGAATTTTAATAAAATGTCACCTAAATGCTCAAGTGCTTGGTTCAGACAAAGAAATCCAGTACTGAAAAGGACAAAGGAAGAGAGAACAGGATAGGGAACATTATATTTTTCTCTGTATAAAACCCCTGTGCCTGCACCTTGGGTACTCTGAGATGTTACGACTTTCCCATCCCAGGGACTAGAATGGGTTCAGAGAAGGGCAACAGAGATGATCAGGGTCTGGACCAGCTCTGTGAAGAACAAGTGCTAGCATGAGAGAGGAACTGCTGAGGAGGGAATACAATATAGAGGCCTCTGCAGCCATTAGCAACACACAGAACAGACAGAGGACAATTGGGTTTTACAATCCAAAAATTTATTGATTTATTGATTTATTGATTTATTGATTTATTGATTTATTATTCTCAAATAAAGCAAGCAGGCATCAGATGCAGAACAAACAACAGGAGGTGATTTTCCATACAGTGAGAAAATAAACTACAAAAATTCTATAGTGGTAGTGTTGCTCATTGTAAAAGTGTATATGCATTCGGTAAGTGATTGGGCAAATGCAAGAAATATCCATGGGCAGCTAAGTAGAGGGACATCGCTCTCCGAAAATATCACTACATGATTCCTGGGTTTTGTATTGTGCACTAGGCATCTGCTGTTGGTTGCTACAGGTGGCTGGGTTAGAAGGACCTTTGGCCTAACCTGTCATTTTTGTACTCTTGGGCTGCTGGCAGTTGTGTGCTTGTGTCTTAAATAAATTTATTTTGTACTGTGCATCAGGTTGATACACAATACAAATAATCTTCCACCCTGTTAAAAAGAAAGCATGGGAGCAACAGAGAGCTGTTGCTAGAGATCAGTAAACTATAATTAAATAATAAGCTATTGTGGTGATTTTACAATCAAAAACAGCAATAAGCATTTCCTGCCTAACACATTTGTTACAACACAAGCAGAAGAATTAAGTTTAATAGTGATACAGTAAGATTGTAACTTAGAAGTTCAGAGGCATTTGGGGTTCTTTATCATGCGGGAATTTAAGTTACCCATTGATATTTGTCTAAGATTTCAGAAAATAGCATAATTACTTTATAATTTTTTTATAATATGAATACCTTCCATATCTTTTTTTTTATATTATTCCTCCATAAAACAATTTTATAATCCACAAGAACTTGAGACACTTTCATTGTGGACTTCGAATATTAAAAAGGTGGAAGCTTAGAGTCAGAGACAAGAAGTTCATTAAGGATAAGGAATGAACACCAGTGGTGCAAGTACTCTTTTGGAAAGTAACCGTGTGATATGGAGAAATAGTGTGAAATGGGGACAATGGACACCGACTGTGATTGTATATGTCTGCCCAGGAATGTGGGTATGGTGACTAGTCATGGGTGGATGTCTGGTCACACAGGCACACAGCCTTGAGGAGACTCCTACAGTTTTGAGGAGACGCCTGCCCTTCTTCCTCTAACAAAAGGGGCTATTTAAAAAAGAAAGAGAAAAGGATGAGAGATATTCCAATGCTATCTAGAGGGAGGGAGTGCTAAGTCTCCTTGCTGGAGAAGATCCGATGGTCACAAGGACATGAATCACCTACAAACCTGCAAGACCACCACATTCCAGGCAAAGGACTGATAAGCTAATTAACATACGAAGCTAGAGTAAGCGGGTTTAGGTAACGAATATGTATAGGCGTTAATTGAATATTCATTTATTTTATTGTATAAATGTGAGATGGTTCGTCACTTCGGGCATGCACGCTTGTGGAGGAGCGATCCCCCATGCATCTGCGCGCAATAAACATACCTACTTTATAACTTTCGAGTTATAGAGTCTAATTCCGTACGTCAATGAATAAAGTGAGAAAAGCTCAGTGAGAAGGTCCATCCAAAAAATCTTTTCAAATGTAGCAGTAGAATGACTGATAAGTGAGAACAGTTAAGAAAAACTTCTTAAGACAAAGGTTCTCCAAGAAAGACTTATGAAGACTGTACCAGATAGAAAACCTCTGATTTTACTGGGATTAAAGTATGTCCTTCAAATGTTATTGTTCCTGTCTGTATTTTCAGTAACTGAATTTAGTTTCTTGGCTGAACGAGTTTATGGGAGGATTTATTGTTCATATTGCCTGTCAGCGCTGCACTGTAGTACCATAGTAATTGCTCCTCAGGACAATTACACTTCCTTAGCAGGGCTGTGGTGGAGGCAGTAGGTGGGGGATGATGGATGATGGGCAGTATATTCAAAGGCTGATATAACCTGCTGAAACTGAGCATCTTGGGCTCCTTGTAGCACCAACAGTCAAAGCTGAGGTCCTTCAGAAACAGCTTCATAAGGGAGAGAAACTCCAGTTTCACCACTTTGAATTTCTCCCTGGAGAGCTTATTTCTCTATGCTGACTGTGCAGGGAGCTTGGGCAATGGGGCTTATTATGCTAATACTGAGCTTTGGGATGCTGCTTCCCTTTGAAGATGTGGCACTGTGTGCCATAAGCCTGTTGGATTTCACAGTAGCATCGCAAAGGCCCGCCAAGAGTGCAGGCAGACGACAACGGCAGAGGCCAGGATCCACATTGGGGTGTAAATGCAAACCACAGAAGGTCAATACCTCATCAATGCAGGAATGCAGCCTTGGGAGCTGGGCAGAGCCGCTGCTGGTGCATCACAAAGAGGACAGAGATGTATCTAATGTATGTAAAACATCCCATATCTAGTGCAAACACAAAGAAGATAACAGGGAAGTGTGAACAGTCACAGTGCCTACTAGGGGACAAAGGAAGAGCAGAAACAAAGGAATTGCTTCAGCATCCTCTTTTCCAGTTACAGAGGAGTAATGTCACAGCTCTGCCACAGCTGCCAAGTCCCTCACCTTTAGCAGAGTGGGAACACTTTCTGATTTGCCACTCCCTGTATTTTGCTCCTGTCATCTAGCAGTTATATATAAAGAGTTTTCTTCTATCAGGTTAAGTAAATAAGTATGTTGAAGAGAGACATAAATATGTTGTGTCTCTCTCTTTCCTGCTCCAACCTGAACAGTGAACGCTGTACCACTTCTGTAAAGGATGACGCACCTATGTTTAGTTAAAAGTCGGGAAATGTCCAAGGACCCTTATTGCCACATGACGGATGTACAGACTGATAAGTCCTTGGGTTGGTTCTATTTAGAAGGGACATTTTTTCTGTGATAAACGTGGTCATTATTCATGTCAAAAATAAAATGTACTGTGATAAGTGTAATTGTTGTACCCTGTGTAAACCTGGGACCTGCATCGCAGTTTTGGTGAGTGGGCACGTGTGGTTCTCCTTTACAACAATGTGATGGCTTCCCCTTCCCCTGAGGCAATCCCTGCTTGGAAAAGCCCGGCCAAGGGAGATAAGAAAAGCGAAACCAAGCCAGAGAAGGCCGCCAAAGGAGACAAAGACCTTGAGATTTGAAAAAGCGCGCCAAAGGAGAGCCAGTAGGAGGAGAAGGTGTACCCTAACGACCCAATGGGGAAAGAGCAGGACGAACATCCTGCGGGAAGAGATTGGTCAAGATCCGGGGATAAAAGATGCTGCTTTTAGGACTCGGGTGTGCATGTGGTGGAACTAATTGAGTTCTCCGTGCACCCAGCGCTGTTTTTGCTTATTGTTTCTCAACCTAAATTGATTGAACCCAAAATAAAATTGTTTTAATTGTTATCGTTCATAACATCTCTTAGATTCCTGTTGTACATGCAACGTGGCAAAGATGAAGACTTTAAACACGGCCGCTAAGGAATAGAGTCTGTGAAGAGACAGCTCCTCAAGGAGACTGTGCAGGCACGAGATATGTAAATGAATTCTCAGAATTGTCATGAACATGTAAACAATTTCTTGGAAAACTAATGAATAGGTATGAGTAGCTTGTATAAAGAGGGGACCGAAAAGTCCCCTTGGTGTGCATGACTTTGGTGGAGCGATCCCCCATGCACCCAGCGCTGCCAAATAAAGATAACCTCTGCTCGCCTGTATATTGCTGACCGATTCTTCAAATCAAACTTTCCCACAGGACAGTGCAACAGATTACTGCAGTGATTTATTACCAAACCTGTGTAAAACAGGGAACAACAGTCATGATGGTGTGCATGCACTGGAAATGTTTAACAGTCTCACACTGACATTAAAATTATGAGACAACAAAGTGAACTGTGAAAATATCTGTTGGAGGAGAGAGGCAAAGATGAACCAATGACTTAATAAATCTTACTAGCGTTCTCATAGCATTTAAAAAACTGACACTTGGACACACACAAAAAATCATTTCCAGGGCACGTAACTGGATTCTACCTAGCTAATGTATAACAGTCACCAATGAATGACTGCTGAGCTGTGAAACTGCCACTGTATTCCTTCATAGATGAAATACACCATGGATAGTGCATCCCATTGCTGAGTGGACTGGCTTTTATTGCCTGCTTAAAAGGCTTCATATGTATCATGGAAAAGTCTTCCAGATGAAGTAAAGTAAACCTTATTTCCTCCTATATGACTATTGTGACAGTAAAGCAAAATACTCACACTTTTTGACCCATGATTCTCTTTGAGAACTTTAGTAGCTAAGATCCTGGAAATTTCCTGCACACCATCCTTTGCAGCACCCATCATCATTTCCCTAGTTATTTTCTTAAGGTTGTTTCTGGCACTGTGCCTGATGTACACCTAGAAGCTTGCTTCATTTGAAATTGTACTATTATTACTGCACCTTTCAAAGATAGGATCTGGAGTTCAATCGCCACAATGCTAATATCACCCTGAAGTAGATGACTCCCATACTGTCTATTCTCAGCTAAGAGCCAGCATGGATTTCATGTTTGTATTAAGGGTGCTTGTCGAATACTTGTCAAAAGTTTATAGCTCATCAGGTACACACACTATGCACTCGAGTACAAGTTAGAGAAAGTTTACTTCTGTGTTAAGAATCAACATAATAAAACAATGAAGTGCAGGATATATCTGCCAAAATGACCTCTGTTTGCTGAAAGAGATGAGACAGTCCTTAGTTTAGGGAGGGAGGGTCAGAGCAATCTCCAAGTATGTTAGAGATTATTAAGGACAAGTTCAAGAAGACCAATAAATGAGACTTGTTCTGATAAATGTAACCTTTGACATAACACCTGGGTGAAGAGAGACGTTCCTGACTCTGTGAGCCAGCAAAGTACCTACAATAGGTTGGCCAATTGCTGGCAGGCTTTAGATTTATTTTTTGTATAAAAAAAATAAAAGTGCCATTTTCTTTCATCTTTTTCACTGGTGCCTTTTACAAACACTTGTAACTGTGTAGCTATCCTGGCTGGTTGAAATGTAAATAAATACTTTCTACTCCACTTAACCTAAATCAAGTGAAATGGGATGTCAGCCTTTGGATAATATTACACAACTTAAGACCTCCAGTCGTTATATTCCTTAAAAGGAGGAAACTGGAATTTTCAATGAGGACATTATTTCCCAACAGACTGTTCTGGGATATTCAACTGGTAATAGAATGTTGTTTCACAAAAGCTGTTCAGACCAGTTTGAGATCTAGGATCTTATGGGTCAAGAAAGACATTTCTTCTGATGATTAGCTGAAGCTCTCTGGGCTACCGTAATACACTGAGGACTGTGGCTGACACCCAGCAGTCCCTAGGGTATATTTAGCAATTGTCGATTCTTCATACAGCTTGGCATGCTTTAATTGTGTGCTATTAATTTCTCACACTAATTGTAAGAAAGCATTAAGAATTCTCTTGCTTTCTATACAGTAATCATTATTATACTCATTACTGAATTCATTGCAATAAGTAGTCATGACTTTAATACTTGTCACCTCTAAAATGAGTAAATATAAGCATTAAACAATACAGCTACTTAGTAACAGCTTTGAAAGTGGAATTCAGATATCTAATGAAATCATACTACTCTCTAAGTTTGCAATGTTATAATGCAACACAAAGCAGAATAGGTATTTGGAACGTAAGCAAAAAACTTGTTCCATTTAAATTAAGGGACAGTTCTTATAGCTTGAGTTAGATTACAAACATACAAAAATTTAAACCAGGGTAAAACTTCCCATTGCTTCTTATTTTAGGTGGAACTACAACCTGAACTTAGCATATAAGCCAAAGAACAGAGCATGTGCCTCAACCAGGGCTATATAAAAGAGACTGGACAGAAGAAAAGAGCCAGCATGTTAAATTGCAATGACAGTTGTCTCATAGTTCTCCTGGTGAACGAACTAGCTCAGAACAGAAACAAATTCTAAGAAACATCACTATTCAAATACTTTCATCATGTTCATAAACTGTGTGCTAATCAATAGAAGAAAAATATTTGAAAATATAAAGTTCACATCCAATCAATACATAGCCAAATCCTGGTTTCACATTATATGTTGAATAATGTAAATACAATTTTACAAATGAGTCCCAGCTTATACCCTGTTGAAAAAAGGCAGGACAAATGGTACAGTGTGGTGGTGAGCCTCAAGGACGATTTGTGCCTGCACCTCTGCCACTGTGCTGCTGTGTCCTGCTTCCACTGCAGGCTGTTTGGAGGACAGTAGGAGTATGAGCCCATGCTTTGTCTTCTGTCTTTGCATCTTTTTTCTGATTTTACTGCAGTGCTGCTGCTCTGATGGATGCTGCTCAGCCCTGCTATCTCAACAGTGCAAAGGAGTTCCCAGCAGCACAGGGCCTAACAAATTTGTAAGATGAATTGCAGTGCGCTGAGTTTTCAGAGAATCACTAAACTATTTTGTTGTGACTCTAACTAGGATCTTTGCTAAAAGCTTCCTGCCAGTGATAGACTGAGATAGTGAAAGCTTCAAATATACTACAACTGCCAGCCAACTGTCAATAACAACCAGTTGCATTCAATGAGTCAGCCCAATGCAAGGACAAAGCTTGAATAATCTATTTTTGTTTGGAATAGAACAAACCTTAAGCATATTCTGTCCAAATGATTAAACTGAAGCTGCAGTGTATTTGAAAAAGAAATTAGGATTGCTATTAAATGAAGATTGAATATTGAAAACTTTTATGAGGACAAAATGTCAAATAAATATACATCTGCAATCAGGACATAGCTGTGGAAAGCTGTCAGAATTTAAGTCACTGTTGGAGATGTGGGAAGTAAAACAGAGAATTCAATTACCTCCCCAAAGAGGAGGCTGGAATGAGAAGTCAGTCCATCAGAAGTATTTTGTTTAGTCCCCAACAATACCAAACAAAAAATCATAGCTTGAGCGTGAGGCAAAATCTGCAGTAAATGACTGATGATTGAAAAAGTGAAAACCAGATCTAAACCTAATGTAAAATAAAGCAGAAACAGAGACTACACTATTTGGGAAGATGGTCAAGAAGACACAAGTTAGCATCACAATGATTAACTGAAGGGGCAGCTGTAGCAGCAGTCAGTTGATCTGCAGAGGCCAGGGATGTAATACTGAAGGGAGATTGTTCTGTTGCACAGAGAGTTGCAGATACAGACTTCTTATTGATAGAGTTCCTGACAAAGCAATAGAGCTTTTAAAAGACACCAAATGATATTTATAGTAATTAGAAAATGTAAATTATAGATCCTGATGTTAGATTATTCCACTAGATGTCAGATGATTTATAGCATGCCTGAGCTACTTCTGAAACTCTGGGGCTCCTGGCAGGAAAAGGGCTTGCCCTGGTGGCAGGATGCGATGTGTTACCAGCCGTACTGGAGCCTGCTAAAATAGCAGCAAAGATTTTCAGATGGAATAGCTGACCTTCAGTTACTCTTGTAATGCTCTTTTAAAATGCCAGCTGGAAATATCAACCATCCCCTCTACTGCCAAATCTTTACCAGCTTCAATGAACACAGCAAGAACTTGAATGGGCATTTTTGGTTCATGTGTGTATCCAAATATCAATTTCTGCTACCAAAGTCAAGGTAGAAGTTAGAGTGACATGGCCTTCACATTTTACAGTTCCGCTCCCCCATGAATGTGTCTACATTATAGTTTATTTTTGTCACTTGGTAAATGCTGAAATTCTTCTATTGTAGGCAGGTTTGAACTTCAGTGAAATGGAGATTTTTGTGTAGAAAGAAGTAGGTAACCTGGCAGAGGTACCATTTTAACCTTAGTGGAAAACAGAAAGTTAAAAGAGGCCATTTTTTTCTGAGCTTTGATAAGAAAGTAAAAATATTTGATTTTCCTTTCTTTAAAGCCTGTTTGGAGAAGTGCCATCAGAACCAATATTTCTACATCATTCTTTACCAATAAGTAAACATTTGCAGCATTTAATGCAGTTAACAAACAAGACTAGGTTTCTCCAAACTGGAATACAAAATGCCTTTTATTTTCCCAGACCTCCTACCCCAGCTTATCTGGAACCCATCCTGGCTTTGTGTTATGGTACATATAATACACCTATTAATTAGCCATTTCTCAAAACAGCACCATTTACAAGGCAGTAATAAGTGTTCCTTTCACATAAAGTTAGACATTTGCATGAACTAATTTTTCAGAGTTATGCAGAATGGATTTTCCTTCTTCTTTTCTTGGGTTTGGTTGTCACCTTCATTATTATTTTTTTTTATAATGCCCCAATTCTTCTTCTGGAATCAACAATGCACAAGAGGGTTTGTTACACTGCAACACTCAGCTGAAATGCTGTAAAACTGTCCAGGAATTCAGTTTATTTAAGGACAGTATTGTAGTTCACAATTGTATCTTTGAATATGACATTAACAATACATCAAATGGTGAGATTTACTTGCTTCTTGATAGGGAAAGATAATCTCTATCTGTCCTAAATAATATCAGAATAGTAGAAGTTATTACTATGACTTGAGTCCTTTTACATGACTTACAGGTTGTTTTCAAGTTCAGACTAGGCAGGGTTTCTCTATAACCTCTGAAATCTAGTCCCTTTCTTGTCATAGGGCTGTAGGTGGATTTCACTAGAAAACTTCTCGATGATAGATTTGTTGTAGTGTAATTTCATTCTGAAAACACATCATTTTCTGTCTAGTATTCCTCCTCTTGTGGATCCCCTTTTGATGACCAGGATTTTCAAACTACTATTAGCCTTGCCAAAAATATACTTTATTCAAATATTTTATCAGTTAAAGGAAATTTTGTTCAGACAATGTGAGCTATGTGAAATCTAGATCCCTTGTTAGACTCCTTTTAAAATAATTTCCTTGCAAGTTTCAGGGCAACAAACCAGTATCTCCTGGATGTCACTTTCCTTTCTATTTCCAGCACAGCAATAAAATACAGGATTGAATGTATTAGTACAAAAAAGAATCATAAATGCTGAAGTTGTGGGAAACTAAAATACCAAATTTGAGATCCACTAGCTGTTTATTCCACAGAATGACAATGCAGTCTAGTCCAGAGCTATTTTCTAAAAGCCCAGCCTGCCATTCCTATAAATGAAAATAACTTACACGCTGCACTTTAGCAGGTTTCTTGTAAATGGTCTGAATAATAATCACTCTTGGGACCATATCTCTGCTTAAATTATCCTTGTGTGCCATGGGTTGTTTTCTCAGCATCACAATTCATGTGGTTGTTTACTTACTTTCTGTCTAGCAGAAAGGGAACAAGCAGATGCTGTGGCCTCAATATAACACAGACAGAGCATGTTTCAAAAAACCCATGCATAATCTTTGTGGAGAACTCACACTGCTATGAGGCACAGAAAGCTGGTTTCTTGCTAAATGTCATTATCTTGTCCCACAGGGCAAAAGATAGAGGCAGGAGAAAGGAAGAGAGCTACAAGCAGCTGAAGCCTTCTACATCCTTCTTCATTATTTTGCCGTGCCAGAGGCAGGTAGCTGACCCACCTTAGGTAGGTGACCCAAGCCTAGGAAGAATAAATGGCAAGATGACTTTCACAGACCTTGACTATGCAGATGATGCAGTAAACTGGAAGAACATCTGAAATACCTGAATATTTGAAAGCAGACCACTCTGGTGAGGTGATCTCATCTCCCCATCACATCTCCTGGGATGAAACCAATTACATGCAGGTGCAATGCTGATCCTCCAAAGCCTGCAATCCTGCACTCCCCCTCAGCTACAACAACTGTCTCTGCATCAAGACTGGGCCCAGTCAATACCTCTCCTATGGCTTTATCACATATAGCTGTGGCTTGGATGGTAAACTGATCAAGGGATGTGGCTGTCTTCTGAGAGCATTTAGCAACTGCTGAAAAACCATCTTACTGCATGTTGTGCCTATATTCAAAATGGCAATTGTATTAGTGTCAGCACTGCATGAAGGATGTGGTTCAGAGCAGAATTCAAAGCTTCCCAAAAATGTGGAGTAAAAAAAGTACAAGGAACAATGCACTGTCAACTTACTCAAGCTTTTTGAGAGAATAATTGTAATTTTTGTTGATCCTCTGTCCTTGTGAGACCCCTGAACACTGACCACAATTTCTTACAATTATGTGTCTGTCCTTTAACAGCCTTTTCAAACTTCACCAATGTCTGTCAGTCCTTTGAACTTCAGAGCATCAGGACTCAGCATTTAAGAAGCACTGCTGGGCAAATTCCCCTTTTGTGCTTGGAGAACACAGAGGAAAATTTCCACCAGATGTGCTGCAACACTGACAATAAGCAGCTCAGAGCAGTGCAGGTAGCTCACATACATCGATGGCAACACTGTGCAAGCAGTGTCTGAAAAATGGGCTGAGGTCCCTGCCCTGCAGTAGGTCTTCAACCTAGTCCAGTGGGGTCTGGGCCCAGTGGTTGCTGCTGCTTGGTACAGTAGTGACCAGCCTTGAAACAGGACTTATGTATGTATGGGGCTATTATTCACTTTCTGTCCAAGGAAACCTAGGGCTAAGACAGCTTAAGACAACATTTAACGTAGACAGCTGTAAGCCTGCATTTTAGCATGTTTTTCAAAATTATAACATTCCTTTACCATTACACTGGCAACCACTTCAGTTACTCAGGGCGAACTCCATCAGCATCTTTAGTGTGAGAGTTGTTAATTTCACAGAACAATCCCTTAACTCACAGGAGCTCAAGTATAAACACATAATACTGGATCTACAAAAGCTACCTCAAAATCTGTGCTAACATCAGTGCCAATTGTTCTTGAAAACAGAATTGGCTTGATTCAGTTTAAAATGCTGTCTAATAGTAATGCATAGAAATTTAAAGCAGTCTGTGCAATCTAGTCATTGGGACTCTATGCACAGGAATGCTGGGGACGTTTTTCCTCTCTCTTATGGGCTTCTTGGTTAACTTGAGCAAATCACCTCACTGCTGGTCCTGTCACCCACAAGAATGCCTGAAATACCAAGTCAGATACTGCCAGAAAAAGGATCAGTGTGTAAGAAGGTTACAGCTATCTTAATGCAGAAGACACTTCAATAAGAAACCATATATCCTTCTAAAAATGACAAATGTACCTGGTTAGAGTTCCTCAGCTCCTCAAAGAGCCAGCTAATCCTGTGCATCAATACATATCCCTAAATCTCAAGGTGAAATTTAAAAAAACTCATGTAAGTAATGATTATTCTGCATATGGTGGAGATCTGACAAACAAAAACAATACAGTGGACAAAATCCCATTAAAACAAAGAAAATGCTGCAGAGCAAAACTTCTCTTGTACTACTCAGAAAAATATTGTACCACCAAATGTCAAATGGGGATAAAAAGACTGAACTCCTCCAAATTTCTTTAGGCTATCTTTCAGAAATTAAACATGAATGGAATTTTGTACTTTCTGATTACACCCCAATACATGCATGGATTAAGATCTTCCCAATCTACCCATGAAATTCAACAACAATTTTTTACATATCAAGATGCGACTCATGGAAAGAAACAGTAAATATATGCTTAGAAACTAATTATAGCTACTTGTTGTTTTGACTGGCAATGAAACCATTTTTCAGTCATCTACTGTTCCTATTCAAGCAGGCAAGAATAACATTTTGGACAAACTTATTTCAAGACTCCCTGTAGTCTTAAGAAACAGAAATAAACAAGTAAATGGGGAAGAATACTGAATCAGTTGCCTGAAGAGATCAAAATACTCAATGGATATCATAGATATATGATATGCAGATATATTGATATATGGAGAGGGAAATGTATGTATGCATATACATGTATTTCAATAAACTACCATGCCAAATGGCTCACTGTTTAAAATACATAACATTACAAAGAAATCAGTGTTCTTAAAAAACTCTGATAGGAAACTAAGAATATGAGATAAGACAAATTAACATAAGTGATAAAAATGTTTCTTGGGCCAAATAGCTTTATGAAGAAAGCTTATAGCATGACATAAAAAGCTAAAAATAGCAATTGGGGGTGGGGTATGGTTTTTATATCTCTTTGAGAAATGACAGTAACCTAATGCTTGCACCAAATTCAGTGTTAAGAGTGACAGCTATAACGCTAATCATTAAAAAGAAAAAAAAAAAAGCTTCTGATTTGTGTATTTGAAGACTGATAAATACCATGAAGACTGATAAATACCAAGATCTAATGTGGGATTTTTATTTAGACACAGAGATTCAGAAGAATAAAGTGACAGTCTGAAAAAAGAATCAAATCAAACCTCTTTAACAAATACAGAATTCATATATAATCACATATATAATCTCAACTATAACCCATACAAATATAGCCAATAGATTTGATTGTGGAGAGTAAGATACTCTGCTGCTTATTCATTATTTAAACAGGGAATTCATAAAATGGAGCATGACATAGTGCCAGAAACTGTCACAATAATGGCAAACCTACAGTTAGACCGTCATCCAGCCTGCTTGAGCCAGGCTTCAAGACACACACACACGTATGAGCCCCCTCTAGTCTTCTAGTTCGTGGTTGCTCTAGTGTTAACAGTTAACCATAAAGATAAAAGATTAACCTCTTCTGAGAAACATACCTAATCCTGGATGTGACATAGCCCTGCTTCTGTGGCACCTTACTAATTCAACTTGCTCCTCAGTTTAGATTTTTAATGAGGAGCAACACTTCTTGGAACTTGTGCTCCCTAAAATATCATTCTTATTTTGCTGAGCTCATGAAATGCAGGCTACCCAAGAAATCAGACAGGTGATGTGTAGTATTGCTCTATAAATCAGCAGTTTTGTTTCTCAATTATCTGACAGGGGTCTGCAAAGGATAATAAAGAAAATTAAATACATTTTCAGGCTTAAATCCTTCAAATATCTCTCCAGGGCCGGAAGAAAATATTTACAGGCTTGCAAATTGAAAATGGTACAGATACTACAAGGAGAATTCACCATGAGACCTATCTTTGAAAGACTGAGAGAAATGAGGAAGGAGGGCTTGCAGTGTTTTAAATACTCCTGGAGACACTACACTAATTTGATGCTAAAGTTGTCTTGGACTACACAACAGGGTACCATATCTCCAAAACAGGCCATAGGTTATTCATGTATGTCATCTGTAATTGTCCCAAATACAGCCAGTGACTCCAGTAACCAGTTAGCGATTGTAACTATGAGAATAATGATTGCGGCAGCTATGACCACATTTCTCTTCCAGTTAATGGTATACTATGACAGGAAAGATGAACCTTTTACACGCTATAATGGTTAATGTGAGGGAAGTTTGGGAGTCCAAATATGTATGCTTTGAATTCTGGCATCTTTGGACCAGAGGCTACTAGCTAAAATGCATCAAGCTCCACACTGCTCCTGGATAATAATATGACTTAGGATTCCTGACTACTCATTAGGGTAAGAGTAGGCTACATTTAAAGTAATGAAGACATGACTTGTATTACTCTCTATTGTTTGCTTAGAAATCTTTGTATTTTTCCACGTATGCAGTGAGGGCTACTTAGCAAGACATGCTCCCTAAAAGTGCTGTTGTAGCATCATCTCTTTCTGCTCATCTGTTATGACACCAGCTATCTTCATGATTTTTCATTCTCACATGCTCATGACTTGCAAGCCAGTATCTTATTCTGTCTCTTAAACTTAGGGATTTTACACACTCAAAGACTGTAAGCTACAGCCACACTGTATTGTTCCAACCAAGAGTGCATGAACAGGGAGTGCCTAGAATGGTCTTCAGTACTTCATTTTGTATCTTGCACCTATCATCTGTGTGCCACCACAAATTGACATTTTGTTAGCTTATATTGGGAAGGAAAAGCATTGGGGACAACCCAAATGGCCATGCTGGCTGGATGAGTTCCCTTCTATTTTTTGCATGGGTGATACCTGGCATCTCCAAAGATTAAAAACTCCAAAGTGAAAAAGGACAGTTAGAAACTCTGCACTTTTTGAAGAATACCTGTCTTCAGTGAATTAATGTCTTGCCTTTCCAAAGTTGCATTTGAAACATGAAACATGGGTCATGAGCTGTGACAACAGAACTCCTGGAATCTTACATATCTTCATCACATGTTCATCACTGATTTTCACTACGGGAGTTATGCAAACATTTCTTTACTCCTGCCTTGCTAGTTTCTTTTACTTTCCCAGCAATACAGGGTATCAAAAAAACCCAGATAATTAATTATTTTTTTATCAAGACAATACATAATAAGTATAACGCATCAATTACCCAAACCAGCAACCAGTACAGAGACAGCCAGTACTACACTAATACAGGTTTATCCTCTAAGCATTGTTTATGAGTAGTTTGTCCATTTTTACAATATTTCAATGGATTTCAATATAGGTAGCTTTCTCTAAAAGCATTCAGAATATTTATATTCATCACAATGGCACATCTGTGAAAATGCAATACTTCAAAAAGAAGTAAAAAAGAGAAGTGAAATTATTAGCAAAGTACCAGCTTAATGTATTTTATACAGGAATAGGACTATAGTAATTTTGAGTGAGGTACTATTAAATGTACCACAAGTGACTATGGTTGTTAACACATTTCCATACTATAAGATGCAGCAAGGACAAGAGATGGAGTCCAAAGGATATTTCCTCAACTATTTTTTGTATCAAGCTTGCAATACATAATATTATCCTTTACTTCAATGTGTTGGACATGTTTCAGGCAATCTATGAAAGAAAGCAGCCATGGCTTATATATTTCAGTTACTGAATAGTCTCCAGTGAAACTATGCACACCACTCTTGTGCAGTTTTTCCTCAGAATTATCAACCCTAATATAGTTAATGCCCAAAGCTCTAATTATATCTGTCGTTCCTATTTTGTATGGCAATGCAAATTCCCTCTCCCAGCTGTTCAGGATACCGGATTCTTACCTGAGCATCAAAATTTCATCCCCCATGAAGCAGGGTGGAATTGAGATATGAGGTTTGTCATGGTTTAACCCCAGCCGGCAGCCAAGTATCATGCAGCTGCTTGCTTACTCGCCCTCCTCGACCCCAGCAGGATGGGAAGGAGAATCAGAGAAAGGCAAAACTCATGGGTTGAGATAAGAACAATTAAATAATTGAAACAAATTTTAATAAAAATAATAATAATAACAATTGTAATGAAAAGGAGAGAGAGAGAGAGAGAATAAAACCCAAGGGGAGGGGGGAAACCAAACAAAAACAAAAACCAAGTGATGCACAATGCAGTTGTTCACCACTCACTGGCCAGTCCCCAAGAACCGATCAGCTGGCCCCAGCCAACATCCCCGAGTTTACATGCTCAGCATGAGGATCTATGGTATGGAATATCCCCTTGGCTAGTTCAGGTCGGCTGTCCTGGCTCTGTTCCCTCCCAACTTCTTGTGCACCTGCTCACTGGCAGAGCATGGGAAACTTGAAATGTCCTTGTTTTAGAGCAAGCAGTACTTAGCAACAATTAAAACATCAGTGTGTTATCAACTTTATTCTCATACTAAACCCAAAACACAGCATTATACCAGCTGCTAGGAAGAAAATGAACTCTATACCAACCAAAACCAGGACAGGTTTCTGATTGTCAGTGGAGTGCTGCTGCTTTTCAGAAGGTAATAGGACCCTCAGGGGCTGTGTCTGACTTTGTGAAATACCCGGAAATTGTCACTGTAATCCACTGACTTGCAGGTTTTCAGGCCTTTCTGTTGTCAGTCACAAGTCTGCTATAGCAATGGTTGGTCTCTCTAGGTCTGATTTCCCTCCAACATCCCCACCTGAGGTGCAGCAAGCACACTGGTATTTTGTGAGAGCTGAAAACAGGCTAGCTGACACTGCTGGGTGAGACCAAAGTGAACTTTAAGGCACCAAGGAGAGTGTTGAGAATTGATGCCAAAACAGCACAGAGTAACTGCTGAGAGACCAATTTTGTCTTTAAGCAGCAAAGGTATTTATTTCCTGCAATGTTGGGGAGCTAGCCGATTCACACCGGACAAACTAGCTCCAGAGTTTTCAGTGAAAAGTTAGGTATTTTATACAGTTTTCATGAGAAGTTACACAACATCTTTACATACATACTCATTTGATTTTGACACCTAATCATTCCATTCACAATAGGTGGATCTAGGTGGAGCAGACCTTTCAATTTTCTTTGTTCAATGATTTCCTGACTTGATAGTCTCCTTATCTCCTTCAGGTGCCCACCTTATCTTTTCTAATTATTCAGAGTACATTCAGTGGAATCTTTTCTAATTATTCTGAGTACATTCCTTTCTCAACACCGAGCATCATCCAGAGTATTGTACCAAACTCATCCTGACTAATCTTTTTTTTTAAGACCTTGTTCTGTTTCAGAATAAAGGAAAAGAGAAAAGGTGGATAGATAAAAACACAGCCAGAAAACTGAGAGACCCCTGAGGGCACTAACAGGCTTTAATTGCCCAGACTAGCATGACCAGGGACCCCAATCCATACACCCAGGATCCCAAATTAAGCTCGGACCTGGGCACCCTATCCTTGCCCAAGATTCCTTGCTAGGTGTGCCTGTCTCTGGTCCCATCTCCTTTTGCTGCTCACCAGACACTCAGGCTGGACCCTGGCCCTGGTTTGTTGCTTGCTGTTTCTGAGCCTGCCGATGGACCCTGTTACCCATCCCTAGCTCTGTTCCCTCCATTCAGCCCCCAGCTGGTGAGGGCACAGCCTCCACAGGTCTGCGGAAACGCAGCGCACATCTGTAGAGAAGAAGCATCACTAGGAACACTATAAGCTGGTAGAAGAGATATATAATAGGAAAGGAGTGATGGCAAAGTGAGATATATCATAATAATGATATTTCTTGGTTTTCTAGGTTTATTTCTTGCAAACTAGTCCATTTCCTTTGTTATTTTTAAGAAAAAAATGTATAATGAAGAAAGAACCTACTGAAGTTGTGGTCATTATTGGGCCTACCATTCCTTATTTTATTTTAAAATTTTAGATTTTTCTTGACCCAGACAGGAAGAGAAGGCACTTATAATTAATTCTTGAGGTTAGCAGACAAGGGTATAAGAAGTTCCAGTAAATGGAATTCAAAAATTGGTATTTTTATTCCAAATAATACAGGGTTTCAGAAATGCAATTACTGTACAACAGAAGGCAGGTTTGTTTTTTCTACAGAGCAAAGACATCTCTGCCAGAGGTATTTCTATCAAGTGATCGCAGAGTGCCATTGTTTCAATGTAAGCCCATCTGCAAATACTGTGACTAATAAACTAAGGCAATTGCAATTATGTTTGAGGAAAGCTCTATCACCTTACAATTTTGTGGATAGTTTTTTCCACCTCTCCACTATTTGTATCCACCCATAAGCAAGATGCAAATTATAGTTTCAAAGCCACAAAGATAGACTATTTTGAATTTCAAAAAAAGTATCAGTTTATATAGTCTGGCAAATCTTCAATGTCAATAAAGAAAAATGTTCAGGAAGGGAAGACTCTGTCTTCCTTGCTTAGTTCTGGAAAGGTTTGGCAGTGGGAGGCCATTTGTCCATTCTTTTCACAAAACGTACCATTTTTCTTCTTCCAAGTTCAGTGAACTTGTAATTTAACTGGTAAAAAAAGACAATAACCTGCTGCAAGAATGAAGGTACGTCCGAAGGTGTGGTACCATACA
Source organism: Falco peregrinus (assembly GCF_023634155.1). NCBI lineage: Eukaryota > Metazoa > Chordata > Aves > Falconiformes > Falconidae > Falco > Falco peregrinus. The sequence goes on along the minus strand of NC_073722.1, from coordinate 52,670,212 downwards.
ATTCAGGCATTTTGTTCCATTCATTCTTGTAGAACTAGCTGAAAAAACATATTTTTAATGCTTTTGGTATTACCTTAAGGAGAGAAATAATTACAACTACAAGTCCAGTGATCAAAAATAGCAGTCACATCTCTAAAAGAAATTATATTATTGTGATTGGAGATCTATATTCAATACAAGGGTTTTTTTTCTTGTCTATCCAGCTGTCTTTCTATTACTGATAGTATTTTCAAAAAACAGAATTATTTTAAGACACTTCAAAAATCTAACGGTTAAATCTTCTTAGCCACCCTAACTGATTAAATCTTCTTAGCCACCCAGCTAAAGGGGCTGGGGTGATAGAAGCATTTCTTCAAAAGCCACTGTTTTCTCTGGGTAGACTCTCCCAGCTGAAGCATCCTGTCAGACAGCTGAGAACCTGCTTCCTTGGGGTGTCCTTGCAAGCAAGTTGTAGAGGGACCCAGCACAGAAGCTGAAGAGACTGTATATCTCTGCTTTTGTGCCAGCTTTATTACCTTAAACAGCTCCTCTCTTCACCGGTAAAATTTCTACAAGATACATTCGTAAGCAGAAGAGAGATCTCCTTTAAGCCTTCCCTTCCCCAGCTATCTCAGTAGTCTCTCTCTTTTCCAGTCCTTTGGAACACCAGTGATCCTGCCAGTACAGCCTTCCAGGAGTCTCAGCAGGCCCTCTCACACTGCCATTCATACCAGCACTGCTGGAAATGCTTTTCCTGGTACATTCTGGAATTACATTCATCCTTTTCATGGCAACATAAATGAGTGATACCTATCCAGTGATCAGCTCATGTATCCAGCTCCTCCTTCTTCTCAGGTCCTTCTTTGTCTTTGCTTTCTAATGGAGGACTGAGCTTCTAGAAGGAATTGTATCTGTCAGGCCCTGAGTACAAGACCTTGCATTTTCATGTTGTGCTCTGAATTTCATGCCAGCTTTAACTCTACAGTAGCAAAGGTTGCTTAGTTCTTCCTTTATGAAATTCTGGCCCTCTTCTGTTTTGACAATGCGTGCAAGGTCCAATGCAATCAGAAATCTTAATTTTTAAGTGATTACTGAGTCACAGTCATCAGAGACTACTTCAAACAAGAGCAGTCCTAAGACTGATGCTCAAGGAGCTATCTTGGTCACTTCTCTGTGACCTGACACATTCCTTTGCAGCACAGCCCACTTGCCTCCTTTTTCATCAATTCCCTATCCATTCTCGTACTAATTCCCAACTTCTATACTTTAGTTAGCACTTCCCCATGTAGTATTTTCGGACTATAGAAAGGCTCCTAGGAGAGTTCTTGATTAATAAACTTTGACAGCACCCATCCATCTAAAATTTAAGAACTTGAACAGAAATGTCAAGCATATTTCACAAAAGAAATGAGTCAATAACACAGTGTTTACAGAAAGCCATGAGACCCATATAATTGCCTTTCTCGAGAAAAACAGAAAGAGCTATCAAGACAGCCTGATACCATCTATCCTGGTATATCTATACTGCATTTTACCCTGCTTTCCATATAGCTTCATGTCTTTAATTATTCTTTCCTTTAAAATCTGTACAAAAGATTTACATGCTCCACGTGCTTCAAAATTTATGCGCTTACTCTTGTTGCTGTAATTGTCCTAACTCATGTGTTTTGTCAGGGTCCAAAGTAAGGATGGTTTTCTGAATTTGGAGACTTTAAAGTGTTTCAAGAAAAATCCCCTTGACACAAGTAGAGCAGGCAAACAAAAATTATCAGCTATATTCTGTTTTATTTGTGTTTTAGCATGCTTCAGGTGAATTAAAGAATAAATTGATTAGTCTTGAAAAAATTTCTTTTGATCTACATTCATTGTGGTTAGTGTACACCACCCACCAGTTCTAAGGGAAAGCGATACTGAATTTGACATGAAAAAAATTGAAAAAGAACTTACATTGTATGGATAACAGTATTAGCAGGCAGTAAGGCAGGCATTTGAGTATCTTTGTCCCTTTGACCATGTCCAAACTTGCCTCTTTGCTTCCCAAAATGGGAGACAGACCCAAAGATGATTCCTGGCTGTGGGGCTCAGACCTGACACTCTGTTCCTCACAGCAGGATCCAGTCAGGGCCATATTTCAGGAAGGGCTCTAATATTTTCTCCTGACATCATGCAAGACCCTCCTCATTCTGTGCCCAAAAGGAAATCCAAATTTAAATCTAAAAGACACCACAAGCACAGAGTAACAGAGTATGGGGTCTGCCTGGGATGGATTCAGTTTTCTTCAGAGCAGCCTGCCTGTATGGGGCTCTGTTTTGGATTTCTGACCAGAACAACGCACCAATGTTTTAGCTGTTGCTGCGTGTGCCTAAACACTGCTGAAAACCTTCTTTGTTTCTCACTCTGTCCCGCAAGTGAGGAGGCTGGGGTTGGGCAACAGGCTAGGAGGGGGCACAGCCTGGACAGCTGACCCTGACTGACCAAAAGGATATTCCATACCATATAACATCACATGCAGCAATAAAAAAACCTGGGGGGTGGTGGGGGTGTTTTTGAGGGGGCTGTTGCTCAGGAGTTGGCTGGGCATCAGTTGTTTGGTAAGAAGTGATTGCTTTTGCGTCACTTGGATTTTTTGGGTTTGGTTTTCCTTTTTTGTTGTTGTTGTTTTGTTATCCCTTTACTTATTAAACTGTATTTTGTCTCAGCCCATGACTTTTCTCACTTCTGCCCTTCCAGTCATCTTCCACATCTGGCTGAGGGCAGGGAGCAAGGAGCTGTGTGGGGCTGAGCTGCCATGCAGGGTGAGCCCACCACAGACCTTTCTGGCACACAACATGGGTTTTGGCACACAGTGTTCAAGATATGATAGATTTGATTGGAATGTGCTAAAGGGAATACCTGTGTAGCAGTTTCTGGCTGCAATGTTGACTTATTTGTTCTTAAGACTGGCTTGTTTGTTGCCTTACCTGCTCCATGCATGCTCCATCTCTTGCTGTACATCAAATCTGAGAGTTTGTTAAAGGCTGGTTTTGGCTTTTTGCAGTTTGCTGTGCTGTGTAGCACTTGGTTGTGTTTTGCCTGGGAGAACTATGTTGAAAGTTAACTGGCCTTGAGCCTAATCTGGCATTTGGGCCCTGTACCTCAGGAGCCATCTTGTAACAGTGCCTGAGCAGGCCAACATAATGGCACACAGGGCTGGTGTGATAAGCTTAATACAGATATATTCTGTCATACACACAGAGTTCAAATCTTTTCGGTTTGTTTGATTTTCAACAGCAGTGATAGTGTACAAGTACCTTATGCTTTCTGCATTTTTATATTGAGAAATACAAAGTTTAAAAAGCTCCAGAACTAGAGAAAAGTGAAGATATGAAATACGTCCAGATCCACAAAATTGTTTCAAATTGAAACTGTGCACTCTTTTAACTGAGAGGAAGCTCCATATTTTATGTACTGTAAAGGACAGACCTATTGTTCACAGTTACTGACTGGCCTCTAGCAAACAGCACATACTGCTCTAGGAATGGAACTGACCAGGCTGGGAAAGCCAGGATTTTATAATTAAATTACAGCAGCTAATGAATATTTCATTGATTATTTACTGCTTTAAAAGACATGACACTAATATATTATTAGAAACCTCTCTATATAATCAATGTTATATGTGTGTTTGTGTGTGTGTATATATATATCTACAGACACGCACTGGATTCAGATTCTTCCTATCCATAGCTGTGTGCCTTTCATGGCTGTTGCTAAAATTCCTATTTGTTTCTAAACAAAACATATAAATAAAATACTTTTCATTCAGCTTAATTTTCATTTAATGTGGATTTACTAGGTACATTACAAGTACAAGCATAGTAACATGGGAACGTTGCGGTTAAATCAGCATGTTTTATTTCAGTTTGTGATGGTGAAATAACCATATGCAAGTCTGTCTGAGCATAATAAGAACAGCAACAAACATTCAGTCCATGTTTGGCTTGAGATTGTCAGCATTTTAATATTATGTGGCCGGCAAAATGCTACAATGGAAGTGAGAACAGATGAGGAAAACATTAATGCTTTGCTTTCCTAGACTGGAGAACACAATTGGACATTGTGCTACAATTGTCACTAGGCTCTACCATGTGCATATCATCTCACATTCAACTAATAGGCAAAGTGATGAAAACTAATATTTTAATAAGTTAAAATACTGGCATTCATGCTGCAAATGGGCAGCATCATCTTCCTTAATGCACAGGTATCACCAGCTATGAGATGCATGTACAATGGAATCTATGGGGAAGAAATATCCAAGTACTTCACCCAAATTTAAAGGTATTCTACATACAGGGGAGAAAGAGATCGCCCAGTGCCTTTTCTGGAACACTTACAGAAAAAAAAGCCCTGGGATTAAAAGATATTGCCAAAGCAACAACTGGGCGGTAAGACATTTATTCTGAAATTCATTCCTGATGTCTGCACCTGCATTCCCAATTGCCATCTCAACACACCAAGATCTGTCACCCAATACTATGAAAAAGCCTGCTTGTATATGCGATATAATAAAAAAATACAGCTTGTATCTTAAAATTTATAGCAGTATGTTACCAGATTTCTCACAAAGTTACTTGCAAGGCATGGCAGTTAAGCACATAAAAGAGACAACAGTAAGAGCCAGCCCTTGTCTGAAAAGCCTGCAGTGCTACAAGACAGACATAGGTTAAGAGAGGGAGATGCCAATCAGAGATTCAAGCCTTTATACTAGCACCTTGTTAAAGAACTAGTAGTGTGTGAAGTTTTATACAGTGTCTGTCAGCTTCCCAGAAATACTTTATGAAATTATAATACTCTTTATGACAGCTTTGAGCCCCTGACAGCAGATCTAGCTCTAAAAATACAACATGGAAGAAGTCCTGCAGAGAGGAATAAAAGGAAGAAAACAGCCCAGAGAAAAGACTGGAGCCATTACTGGAGCAAGGTAAGACAAAAGATCAGACTGCTGAATGAGATGGAGCTATGAGGGCCTTCAAGACAAAGAAGAAACATTTAAATCAGCTACTGGAAATGAGTAAAAATAAGGAACAGTGGCAGGTGTAGCAGCGTGTTGTGTTTTGAGTGATGAGTGGAAAGAGACAGTTCCCAGTGAGGCTGCGAGGAAAGAAGTTACAGTGAGGGAGGAAAGATTCCTGAAGGACAACAGGTGTGGTTAACCCGTATTTTATTGAGTGGAGGGAAGGAGCAGAAAGACATTCATAGCCAAGTCAGGATATAGAGGAGTCCTTACTTCATGTTCTGAGCCTGAGTGACAGGATGAAGCTGCTGTCAGCAGCGATGGAGAAAGGCAGCAGCGAGAAGATTAAGGGCAAGAAATCAGAAGCTTGGTATTACCAGTGTTAAGCCTGAGCTGTCAGGGAGTCATGCCAGGGATGGTCTGCAGAGCAGCGCTGGACACACGATGCAAGGACAGGCATGTATTCGTGATTCACCAGTGAAAAACTTGTAACTAAAATATTTGAAGTAGTTGTTCAGAGTTAACACATAAAAAGATGAGTTGACCATCATACCAGAAACTTCTTTCTTTCCTCCAGAACATTTTCTCTCTTTGGCCCAAGCTGTGGACTGGCTCTGTGGACTGCCTGGATCCTTCCCAGATACCTTCATATTTCCGCTGCCTTTTGCAAGCATCCTTTTCTACAGGGTAAAACAGTTTCTGCAGTTTATATTTAAAGCACATACATGTCTTCAAGGTCTTCACTGCTGACCAGCAAGATGGTGCTTGCTTCACATTACATTCATGTACCTCAGCTTTTTGAGTATTTAAAGACTTGTCAATTCTTAGAGCTCTGGTATTTTTGATCTGCCGTTTTCTTCTCTTACATTTGTTTATTTTGCAAAACTAGCAGGAATCTTTTCACCTTAAGCCTTTACTTCTCTGATCTGAGATTTTTCTATTCCTAGAATTTCAGTCTAAAAACCCGGAAAATCTTATATATGAAATCTTATATATGAAATAATAAGAAAGTGTTAGTTACAAGAAAATTCACAAACAGTAAAAAAGTTGGAGTGCATGTATGTATAGTAGGAAACTGTATTTTAGGATGTTCCTATAAGGCAGATTTTATTAGCTAATAACTATTGCTGTCTAATTGTTTAAGATAAAAATAAATTGTAAAAAAATCATAGAAGAACAGAAGCAAATACTTAGAAAAAGAATTAAGCAAACTTGTTTCTCATTCAGTGAAATACGACTAGTAACACTTCCATGTCTTAATCTGCCTTCTGGAGGGGTGCTTTTAAGACATACAGTATATTACTATGCATTAGTGAATATAATTCTGACATTTCTCCCTACAATAAAACTTAAAAGACACCACTGTCCCATTCTTTTCAGGATAACTTGGAAACCTGAATTAATTTAGAATTAACAAGTAAAATTACATAGGGGAATACATTTGACAAAGCTGTCATTACTCTCTTCACTATGGACCAAGGCTAAGCAGACACGTCTCCTTTTTAACTATCCAAATAATGCCACCCAGAAGTTTATGGCTGGCAGCAACAGCTGTAGCACAGTTTAGGGGAGAAATCTCATACCTACCTGCAAACAGGAGCCAAGACAAGAGTTCTCATAACCTTCTGATTGCAGTAGGAATGAAAAAATTTATGTCACAGGATCACACAATGGTGAGGGTTGGAAGGGACCTCTGGAGATCTTCTAGTCCAGGGTCCTCAAACTTTTTAAACAGGGGGCCAGCGTGCGGATGCAGTGGCAGGCAGTCATCTGCGGCTGCTTGGTTTCCCCCCAACCCCCGGTCGGGAGGGGGGGGGGGGGGCGGGGCGGGCAGGGGGGTTCTGTAAATACAAGGGGATGGATTGAGGACCCTGGGGGGCTGTATCCACTCCGCAGACCATAGTTTGAGGACCCCTGATCTAGCCCAACCCCCTGCCAAAGCAAGTGCACCTACAGGAGGTGGCACAAACACATCCAGGCAGGTTTTGAATGTCTCCAGAGAAGGAGACTTCAGGACCTCTCTGGGCAGCTTGTTCCAGTGCTCTGCCACCCTCAAAGTAAAGAAAATTTTCCTCATATTCAGATGGAACTTTCTGCATTGCACTCTGTGCACACTGCCCCTTGTCCTGTCGCTGGGCACTACTGCAAAGAGTCTGGCCCCATCCTCCTGAAATTTTCCTTTAAGATATTTGATTACATTGATAAGATCCCCTCTCAGTCTTCTCTTCTCCAGGCTAAATAAGACCATCTCTCTCAGCCTTTCCGCATTACAGAGATCTCCAGTCCCCTATTCATCTTTGTAGCCTTCCACTGGACCCTTTCCAGTAGTTCCCTGTCTCTCTTGAAGTGGGGAGCCCAGAAGTGGACACAGCACTCCAGAAGCAGCCTCATCAGGGCAGAGTAGAAAGGGAGTATAACCTCCTGAATGGCAGCACAACATTCTGGTGTATCATCCACCCATCCCAGTTTTGCATCATCAGCAAACTTGATTTGGGTACACTCTGTCCCTTCATCCAGGTCACTGGTTAATAAACTGAATGTGACTGGACCCAGTACTCACTGCTGGGGAACACCACTAGCTACTGGCCTCCAGCTGGACTCTGTACCGCTGATCACAACCCTCTGAGCTCTGCCATTCAGCCAGTTCTCAATCCACCTCTCTGTCCACTCCTCTAACCCACACTACCTGAGCTTACCTGTGAGGATGCTATGGGAGACAGTGCCAAAAGCATTGCTGAGGTAAAGTAGACAACACCCACTTCTGTTCCCTCGTCTACCCAGCCAGTCATTCCATCATAGAAGGCTATCAGATTGGTCAACCATGATTTCCCCCTGGTGAATCCATGTTGATGACTCCTGATAACCTCCTTTTCCTCCATATGCTTAGAGATGACAGCCAGGATGAGCTGTTCCATCACCTTTCCAGGGGTGGAGATGAGGCTGACCAGCTTCTAGTTTCCTGTGTCCTCCTTCTTGCCCTTTTTAAAGACTAGAGTGACATTGGCTTCCCTCCAGTGCTCAGGCACCTCTCCTGTCCTCCATGACCTTCAGAGATGACAGAGAGTGGCTTGGCAATAACATCTGCCAGCTCCCTCAGCACTCAGAGGTGCATCCCATTGGGGACCATGGATCTGTGAGTGTCAAGTTGCTTAAGCGATCTGTAATGTGATCCTCCTCAACCAGGGGAAAATCTTCCTTTCTGCAGACTTCCTCTCTTGCCTCCAGGATCTAGGATGCCTGAGGACTGGCCTTTGCAGTAAAGACTGAAGCAAAGAAGGCATTCAGTCACTCCACCTTCTGTGTCCTTCATCACCAGGGCATCCACCTCACTCAGCAGTGGCGCCACATTTTCCCAAGTCATCCTTTTCCTTTTGATGCACTTGAAGCCGTTCTTTTTGTCATTGATAGGCCTCACCAGATTAAATTCAAAAGGAACCTTAGCCTTCCATGTCACCTTCCTGCATGTCATGACAATGTTCCTACATTCTTCCCAAATGGCCTGTCTCTTTTTCCACTTTCTTCTTCTGTTTGTTTTGCCAGAAGCTCCTTGCTCACCCATACAGGTCTCTTGCCCCCTTTGCTTGATTTCTTACTCATAGGGATGCTCATACATTCCAGTTGCTCCCTTACATAAAAGGGAACTCCACCACCTTTCCTTGCTGGTCTGTCTTTCCTAAAAAGTACACAGCCATCCATGACAGCATCCCAGTCATGTGAGCTGTCCCACCATGTCTCTGTAATTGCAATGAGATCATGGCCCTGTGATGGCACGCAGATCTCTAATTCTTCCTGGTTATTCCACATGCTCTGTGTGTTGGCGTACAGGCATTTCAGAGAGATAATCGAGCATGCAGGTTTCCCAGGAGTGCAAGTGGATCTACCATAGCCACACACCCCCTTGAGGTGGCTGGCCTTGTGGTACTCATCTTGGGAGGCAGCTAAGGATCACATATCACTGCTTTGGTTGGCCTGATTTATTCCCCAGCTGGACCCAACGGTGTGAGCGTTGCCACTTTGGACCCCTACCCCCGAGTCCTTCAGTTTAAAGCCCATCCCACCAAGCTGGCCAGCCTGGTGCCAAAGATTCCCTTGTCTCTTCTAGACAGATGGATCCCATTCCTCCCTAACAAGCTATAGTCAAAGAACATCCCATTGTCATAGCACCCAAAATTCTTACACCAACACCAGACACAAAGCCAGAATTTTATGTCCATTATACATCTGTTTCTGGCTGTACCCTTTCCTCTTACTGGTAAAACAGAAGAAATAATAACTTGGGCTCCAAAATTTTCACTTGCATCCCCAGGGTTTTAAAATCTCCCTTGCTTCTGCCCAGGTTCTGGCTTGCGGTGTCATTAGTGCCCATGTGAAGGTGTAGCAGTGGAGAGCAGCCTGTGCTCTTTGCAAGCTGTGGCACCATCTCAGCAGCAGCTTGGCCCGTAGCTCCCGGCAGGCAGCGTCCCTCTCGTGACTCTCTGCCAGGCCGGCAGGCAAGTGGTGCCTCAGGGCCCCTCAACGGAGAGTCACCCACTACAAGCACTCAACGTTTCTTTTTGCAGTGACTATGCCATGCTGCTGGTGTAGTTTCTCCATGCAGACCTTGCTCGTGGGAGTCTATGGCTGTTTAAAGCTTTGTATCTGTTCCTGTTTGTGATGCTGGAGGATGGAGACTGAAGCAGAGTCCTTTTTTGTGGGTCACTAGGGTCTAAGCTGCCTCATTCTCTGTGGTGCCCACTACAGGATCACGGGTCTGTAACCACCTCTTTATCTCCATCTTGACCCCTCTAATACTGCACAGCCTTTTAGCTGTTCCCTGCAACGCGGCCACCTGAGGTAACAGACCATCAGCCTGCGCACACCTGAGGCGGGCACTTACCTTCTCTCCAGGAGAAGGCTCTGGGCACCCATTGCAACCTGCTGCCTGGACTGAAATCTTCTTCCTTACCAGTTCCTTGTGGGTGGATGCATCAAACATCTCAGGGGTTTTCTCTGTAAAAACACTGGTTTTAACTCTGAGATGAGTGCCCACCACCCTGGCAGAGGCCTAGAGCACTTCCCTGGGCTGTGGGCCTACAAGCAGGGTGCCGGGTCCTCCCTGCACGCCCTGCCGCACCAACTGCCACCCCATGCCATGGCTGCCAGCGCTCCCCAGGGCTGTGTAAATCTGCCGTGGCTGCTGCTGGCCAGGCCCAAGCTGTGTCAGCCTTGCTTGCAAGATCTGCTGGCTCCTGGCAGGGATCTCACCTCTAGTTCAGGTTTCCCTGACTCCAGGAACCCCCTGTCCACCTTGATCTAGTGCTCAGCCACAGGGCTTACCATTGCTGCGGCTGTGTGCCTTGCCAACTGAGTGCTGCCTGAGCACTGTCCCCTACCCACATGGAGCAGGCAGCCTCACACCCTGCATTTAGATTAGCGGCTGCAACAAAAACCTCTCCAAGCAAACCTGAAGCTGCCATTTCCACAAAGGGTGCACAAAGCCCACTAACCAATAACAGAATGTAATGCCGGTCTAATAATAGAATTTAAAGGATACAGTCAGCTTAGTAGAGAAGGCTAACTACTTACAGGCATGGCAAAAATTGTTTGCATTGTTGTTATGGCCTGTAAGGAATAACAGTTAACAGGAGTTATTGAGCAATTCCTTCAGAGAGAAAATCTCTGTTACTTCTTGCCTCCAGGAAGCCTGGTGTACACTCCTGGGGGTACCAGGAATACCCCCTGGGAATGAACTCACCAGTTTTGTATGGTAAGGGCAGAAATTCCTAAAACCCAGCCTAAGATCCAAGGAGACAAAATGAGCAGGGATGAAACTGGCAAGTGAATGAGCACCAGTTCAAAAAACATCAAACCTACTGGAATATCTGCACGTCTTAGTAAAAAGGGATGCAGATAGACTATAAATATTTTATATGTAATTGGCTCTATATTTAAGAGTGATTGCTGTGGGTAAGAGTAAACTCTGAATCTTATAATTCTGAACAAGGACTCTCCCTGCAGACAGGCATTGATTAATGATACCATTCTCTGAAATCTGAGCCACAGGGTCCTTAAGACTTCAAGAACATTTAAAACTGAATTTATGCGTCCTTCCTAGTTCACTGAACTCACTGTTTTGTTGTGTCACTCTAGACCATAACTGGCTGATATTTTTCATGTTTTCTCATTGCACGTTGACAAAACTTTTGTAAAAAATTATATGTTTGAGCAGGAAATTTTATAAGGCAGCTGTGGTCACTCTGTATATTAAGAAAAATCCATGCATGTTGGAGAATTCTATGCCTTTGCCATTGCTGTTCACACTTCTAAGCTATTTTCAGTTCACTTTTTTGACCTGTTCTCATCATCTGTGTATCAAAGTGGTACTCTACTAATGACACCTAAGTGTATTCTCATCCAGGAGATAAGCCAGCCTTTGACTTCTTTTAGAGAGAGATTCTCACAGCTGGAGCATCTTCATAGAGGAGCATTCATAAGTGGCTGAAGAATTGGATGGTTGGACTTGATCTTAAAGGTCTTTTTCTACCTAAATAATTCTGTGATTCTGTGATTCTAATTCCTTCCACATCTGCAGTTACTTAACCAGATCCAAAGTGCAGATGATGGTGAGTCTTGGAATCCTGATCATTGCAAAAAGCCTTCAAGGTCATTGCTAGGGATGAGCTTTGGAAATCAGGGCCTCTGGCAAAGAGCCCCAGGTAATGCTCAAGCTGATGTCCAAGCTTACACAGCCTTTAAATCTGTGACAAGTAGATATAAGCAGGAGAACAATGACCTCAGTTGTCTAACTGCTGGTTTTACTTTTTGAATTAAGTTTTTCATTTTTACTCTGTTTAGGCATAATCCCTAAAAAGTAAAACTCCCAGGAAATCCACATACTTTTATGTCACTGGATCAAGACAATCTGTCTGGACTGTCTGCCCATCTCCAGGACAGGAGGAAGAAGAGGGGTGATACTGCAAGCAGAAAATCTTGTGCCAGAGACATTTCTTCCCGGGGTGTTCAAGTTCATAGAATCATATAATCCCACAGAAAACACTACGTTTCTGCTGAGCACACAGTAAAAAGACTTTATTGTTAAGGTATGTGTCAAGTTATTTTTATATACATATACATAATAAAAATTAATATATTTATACATGTACACATTTATATATTTATATATTTATATATTTATTTAGTTTTGTCTCCCTAGCTTGTGGGAGTTGACTGGGAAGAAAAGAAGCCTAAATAAAATAGGTTTCCTGCAGAACTACCCAGCAGAGATCCTGGTTTGAAACCTCCTGTGTGAGCTCTCGACACTAGATGTCGCTGCCACCGCGTCTCCCGGGGGGACAGCTGGCTCCCGCTGCCGGGCTGCTGTGGTGCCCGGCTGGCAGAGGCCTGTCATTTGCAGTATTTAGGAATATAAGCCTTTTGTTCTCGTTGCTGTAAATACACTGCCCTTTTGCTCAGCCTGTTTTTAGTACTATAATTTCAGATGCAGACTGATGCCTGTACAGAGAGGGTCAGTCAGGAAGAGAGGCTATGGAGAAGCCTCAATTCCTTGGGGAAGTCCCCAACACCCAGCAAGGACATCACAGGCCTACAATTCTGCTCCTGCATTATGTCTGTATATGTAAAAATATATATCAATAGATATCTCCGTCTGTGCACATTGATGGCAGGAAGGCTGGAAGGGCCTCCCATTGTCCCAGTTTCACACGTGCTGTTGCTGGGGAGCCACCGGGCAGCATCCTCTTCACACTCCACATGCCTCACATTTTTCTGTGAGAGTAAGGAAGGACCTTCTTCAGTCATACCAGCATTTCATTGGTCCCTGCTTCGCTCACACGTGGGTTAAAGATTTATTATCCTTCAGTATGGTGCAAAGAAAATTCCTCTTTTCTCTCTCATACTGACCCAGATGTAGCCAGAGGATTGGAAATAGTTATTAAGGTTGCACTATTAAAATGCTAGTCAATTAAAAATAGGAAACAATCCTACACAGCTAGGAGGTGGAGTACCATGTCTGGGACAGGAAAAAAATCTGTATTAAATTAGTGGAGCATCCAACTAGCCAGTTTTTTCTAAGAAGGTAGAAAATAGTGATGCTCTTGATGATTAGAGAATTACTGAACTCCAGGAAATACTTCCATTGAATCCTCAGGAATTAGAGGTTGAAGTTTGCTCCAATACAGAGAATGTATATCTTTAGAAACTCTGGTCTTAGAAACCATAAACCTTTCTTGAGGTATTGAATGATTCTTAAAAACAAGTAACTTCAAGATCTGATTAACTAGATTTTTGTACCCTGCAAAGCACTGAAACTTACGGTTTCATACTGCAGTTCTCACCTACCTTCTGAAGATTACTTCAGTAGAAGGAATTTCTTTAACTGAAAATGGTGCGTTTCTAAATCCAAAGAACGTGAAAGAGATTTTATTGTGTCCAATTTTGGGTCATCTACTACCAGATAGATAGATGAGGCATCCCAAATGAGGGTCACGAAGGAGGTCTGGGGCTGTAGCACCTGCCCTAAGACGAAGGGCTGAGGGAGTTGGGCTTGTCAGTCTGACTGAAAGATGGCTTCAAGGGGAGCCTAACAGCAGCTTTCAAATTCACAAGCTGCATTGAGATTCAGCTCCATGTTAGTGCAGCTACCTCAGCTTCTGGATAGCCTGGCACACAAGAGGGAGCAAGCTTGCTTCTGTCAGCACAGAAAGAGTGCCACAACTCCTTAATTCCCCTGTGCTTTTATTCATCTCTCTGTGAAACAGGAATACCACAACTCCTTTTTTCGCCTTTGTCTCTGTCTATCTGAGCTGCAAATTCTTTGCCTCTCACTATCAGTGTATATGGTATCTAAAGCAGCTGATCTCATTAGTTAGGGCTTCTTATCACAGTGATGACACAGATAGATAGTCAAAATCATTGAAATTTCCCAGTTACATTTCCACCAGTGTTTTCAGAGGTTTTTCTGCAGTTTTCAGCTATGTTTTCAGGGATTAGGATTTTCATAAATAAGATGTCACCAGAGGATAATTGTTCTCAGAGACTGCTGCAGCCCTTGTAAGAAAAGTTCCATTATTTATCATCTGCATAGCAGGCATTACCTGTCACACATCTCGATTTTCAAAGAAAGTGTATTGAGATATAAAGCAGGCATTCTCCAGCTGTACCAGTGGACTTCTGAAGTTTGCCTTTGGATAGTTTTCCCTAAAATTGTGATAATCCCATTATGCTCTTGTTAATTTTTCAGATGGAGTCTTTCTTTTATTAATTTATTAATGCTCTTTGTTCTGCAGGCAGCACTAGCAGAAAAGCATTTTGGCAGCATCACAAACTGTATCTTTAGTTTTGTGATGCTTATTTTTGTTCTTATTCTCAAAATAATTCTTATGCCATAGTGTATGTTTTGGTGTAACATTAAATGGTTCCTAAAATGTTTTTCCTCTTCTATGCTGCTGCTGTGTTTGATGTTGATCCATATAAGAATGCAGTACATTAATTTTGCCAGATCTGAAGTACTGGCAGACTTCTCCAGTCATTTCTGCAGCTAAGGGAAGGCATTTAGTAAACATCTCTGCTCTAGCTGTGCACCCTCAACTGTTTCCAGAAAGATACAAGAGAAGTCATCATAGGGACTTCTTTCTTTGCAGGAATGAGTCAGCTTAACCAACAGGATTTGTTTCGATAAACTCTGTCTGATTTTCTATAGAGATTCTGGTTTGCCAGAACAAAATGTCATGGTAACACAGTTAAGCAAACACTTGTACTTCCCTCATCCCTAAACAAGAACCAGTGGCTGTCATTGCGAAGCTTTCTTGTGCTTCATTCAGAGAGGCCAAAGAATGCATCTTCAATGCAACCCAAAAGGCTGTGGGTTTTTTATGTGGTTCCTGAGGGTGTAACATGTCAGCCCACGCAATGCTGCAGTATGACTGTAGGGAACCTGGCTGATGACTTTAAAACACAGAAGAAATCCCATGTTTTCAGCCTACGGTGCTTTGCTGCCAGCGGAACACCTGCAAGACAGTTACATGCTTAATCAGGAGTGTCTACAGAAACTGTGGTTCCTGCAGAAAAGCCTTAGCCCAGTACACAGAGAGGAAACCAGTTCCCTCAGATTTACACTGACTTTGTGGCACAGCTGCAGCTTCCCAAGCATGTACACTCAGCTCTGTGTTCTTGGCACCTGTCTGAATCAGACACACTTCACATTCTTGCATCACCTGCATTTCTCAGTCCCCTCACTCACATACAGACAGTTCCACTAGGCTGAAGTTAATATTGCATGACTGCTTTCTGAAGAAAAAAGAAAGAAAAAAAAAGAAAAAAGAGAAATGCCTTTAATTTTTAGACTATGGCACAATTTCAGATGACCCTGGACTCATTTCTACATTGACTGACACTTGCCATTAATCTCATAGATCTGTAAAGAAAACAGTTCTAAAAAATAATTACAAAAAAATCCTTTACCTCTGGTAGAAAGGCCCTGAGAGTAAGCTGAAAGCAAGTCAGAAGCAAGAACTGTTTCTCCCTGGTGCTTGCTTGCGCATCAGCATCGCCTCTGCCCACTCCCCCAGAGAATTCAGGCTTTCTGGAATGTGGGAGGCGTATCAGATAGTGTCTGTCTACATCAAAGACCAAAAAATGCTGTTACACAAAATGTAGAGGTGTTGTGTTTTGGTCCTCTTCAATAATTTTTCCTAGAAAATATATCTGCACAGTCACAATACACCTTTTATAAATGTTCCTTTAATAATGGCTTGTCTCTCTTTGGGAAACCATAACCACCCTACTGTTTTCCTTCACTTAGGAAATTAAACATCTAAATAGAGGTTGTGTATGCTATAGAAATCTTCCAGAGTGCTAAGGCAGTGCTGCAACATATCCAGGTTTCAATATAATTCACTGGGTACAGACCAGCTCTATAATTTGAAAGTATTATAATCTGTAGGCTAAGTATCACTGTTAGAAGACAATATATCATGCTGGATCTAACAGCCCCAGAGAGGCAAGGCTGCGGCAGTTGCGTATGTCCAGGTCCAGCCAGTAGTGAGGCTGAAGATGTATTCCTAGTAGGCACATGCACACAGAGCACATGTATATGACATACAGACATACACATATAGACATGCTCAGACACACAGATACATAGCACTCACACAAACACTGAGAACCCCCAGGAAATCTGCCTTTCTTTCCTCTTTCTCTTCAAAACTCTCCCCTCTTCTCTCAAGGCCCTTTCTCCACTAGTACGCAATGTTACCACAGCACTAGTAACTTTCACACCCCAAATGTCTGTGCATGACTCAATCATATATTTCTTTTCCCCAGACTGGAGAAACTGTAATGCCTGTTCCCACAAAATGTCAAAAGGAGTTGTTACATTTGACTACCTCTATTTTTGTTAAAATTATTAATGGGGATTTACAATTTATTTTTATTAATGATACATTGGGGCAGACTTGTTTTCTATTACTTAAATGTAAACAACCAAAAAGTAAAGCATTTCCCTTTGGAAGAGACAAGGCTGCATTTTTAGACTTTGAACATTTGCCTGAAGCAACCCATCATTGCATTCTTGTTTCCTCAAAAACAGGGCTTTTGTGACTGTAGTGTACATCCATTCATCCATCCATCCATCAGTCCCTCTTATAATTTGTAAGCTGTTGTCTAGTATCAGTCAGGTTTGACAAAGAATTATAGACTCAAAGATAATTAAGTTCCTACAAAGTTCACCAGTTGTCATGAAACCTGTAGGAATATAATTGTCTTTAGGGAGAGGAAAGCAATCTAAATCAGTGTTCCTCAAGGAATGGCCCCAATATAAACTCAACAGCCTTCTGTTTGCCTTGCCAAAAGCCAAACAGCACCAAGACAGCTCCATACTGGACAGCTGTACTTAGGTAATGTATAAGAGACTGTGTGGAAATGACAGTTAGCTATTAAGTGAGGATTACTGGAGGCATTACAGGTGCGAAGAATGTCACAGGAGAATCCCGATATAGTGAGAGGAATGTACACAAAGCCTTAGAATTCAGGAGTTATTAGTGTCATCATTAATGTAATAAGTTGTTTTTCCAAGACTTTAGTGTAGGAAGTACCTCTTCTTTTTTCCTAAAGAGACTAGCACCTCAGTCTTGCCATTTAAGGAAACTTCTAATGTCTGAATTTCCCCTTCAATATGCAAAAAGGGCTCTGTACTTGTGCTGTCT
Source organism: Falco peregrinus (assembly GCF_023634155.1). Lineage (NCBI taxonomy): Eukaryota > Metazoa > Chordata > Aves > Falconiformes > Falconidae > Falco > Falco peregrinus. The sequence goes on along the minus strand of NC_073722.1, from coordinate 52,653,037 downwards.
GACCTGGGATGCCTCATGTAAAAGCAGAAAAAAAGAGCACTTTGGATGAACAAACTGGCCTAAAGCATGCCTTGCTTCATTACTTGGAGTCTTCAAATACTGAACTCTGTTATTGAAGTTACTACCTTGCACAGGTGTGTTGCCATAGGAACTCCTGGAAAACAAATGTTAACCGAAATTTCAAAGGTCCTTTGGTGCACATAAAAAAATAATTATTTGAGTTTATCTGGAGTGTTTCTTATGTGTGCACGAAAAGCATTCTGTACTAAATTAAAAATTGTGTGCTGTTTCATTATTTCGTAAAAGTTATTGCTTCTGCACTGCGGTGAATGAATGGCAGCAATCCTGTACACAGTGTCTGGCTAAGAACCATTAAGATGCTTATTGAAATTACTAAGATGCCAGTTATGAAATGACATTTATGCAAAAAAAGGAGACTTGAAAAGCTCAGGAAGATGGGCTTGCTAGTCAGTGCTTATTCATGCACTGACTAATGTGAGATATCACTTGTACAGAACCAAGTGTCTCTCCACAGCCTGCAGCACCGGAGGCCCACGGGTGGTCTCCAGACAGTTACAATCATCCCCTTAGGTCATAAAATATTGTCTTTAAACTATGTTGATATTTTTACAGTGCACAGATCAAAATTATAGCTTAGCCTTCCCTAAGATATTGTGTCATTTTCCTAAACTCACCACTTCTGGAGAGTTTGCTGTTTATACTCTTCGCTTTCTTCATTCTCCCATTTCTTGTCAAGTATAAGAGAATAAAGAGGAGACCACAGGTACACAATGGACATTTGTGCCCTTGGGCACTTACAACACAAACTGCACAAACCGCTGTTGTAAGCTGGAATCTCGATGTACTAAATAACAAGATACTTCAGACTGCCAATGAAGGGCAACTGTGAAAAGGGAAAAGCAATCCTTGGATGTGTTAATTACAGTACTTCAAGCAGAGATATGTAAATACCGATGTTATTGTGTGAAGGGCTTCTGCTGTGTATCATTCCAATGAGAGGGACACAAGCTGAAAGATGGCCAGAATGAATTTGGATATCCTATCACATAAAGGGGGTTTGGCTTATTTAATCCAGCAAAGGAGCACTAAGAAATTATTTGATCATTGATTACAAATGCATTGTTGCATTGTTATGAAAGGAAAATTCTGTCAAAGTGAAAGAACAATTTGTCATTAATAATTACAAACTCACAATAAATAGCTTTAGGGGAGAATTAGAAAAAAGCTTTGCATAAGAAGTAAACTGAGCTTCTGAAACAACCTTCCAGGTGCAATAGAAGATGCAAAAAAGATGTCAGGGAACAGTGAGGGCAGGTAGGAGATCCACAGGAGAGGCATCAGGCCAGAGCCTCGACAGCCTGCAGAGCGGGCTGGAAACTAGGACCATGCGTGGCAATCAGCTGACAATTAGTGGGGGACGGATGGCGCCAAGGATGGCGCAAGGAAAGATAACACCTTGCTGTTGATTGGTAGTTAACCACCAGTCGGGGATTGCCTAGTATGCAATGCTTAGCTCAAAAGAACCAATCTGTTTAAAATGCACGATTACTGAAAGTATATATACCCGTGTTCTATACAATAAATCGACATTTGCTTGCATCAGGCTGCGTCCCGTCTCTCCATCACAGCAACAGCCCAATGGCAGGGCAGCTGGAGGCACCAGGTCAGGCCATCCCCAGGGACAGGCACCTCCCTGAGGATTAGGATTTGAAAGTCATTAATTATACCCTGTCTATAATAGTAAAGGACAATCACTGATGCACACAGGGTCATTTCCAGTCCTATATTCTTATGCATTATAAAGAAATGGGAAGCAAAAAAGACTCCTAGGGTCAATTCTTCCCAAAATCAATGGAAAAGACTCACTATCAGCTGGATCAGGCACCTTAAAAGAAAAGCAGGCAAAAAATGGTGCCCTAAGTCCTATTTTCTCCTTGCAGAATGAGTCACTCAAATGACAAAGACGGCTGGCAGGCATTTGTCACTGCTGGGCACAATCACTACCTACACCTTGAGGTCACAGACCACAGACAGAGATAAGATATAGCATCTGCTGCCTTCCTAGAACTTCCAAAGTCTGCTAGTCTCCCTGATGAAGAGGAGCAGTCACCTTCTGCTGACTCAACTCTAAATCTGCCTCTGGACATTAAAATATAAGCACTTAGTGATCTGTCAATAAATTTCTCAACAGCTGAAATGATGCTACACAGTTTTAGCACAGCCCAGAAAGCCTTCCTTTGCACAGTTCCTTCATGCCACCGGAACTGTACAACCACTAACTGTAGAGGGCCCTTGGTACTCCTCACCTGACACAGTTCCTTTTGCCCATATTGCTCAAGCAAGTAATACATAGGAGAAAGAGGACAGGAAGAGAGAGCATTCCAGGAGAATGCTGTGGGAGACGGTGTCAAAGGCTGTGCTAAAGTCTGGGTAGACAACATCCACAGTCCTTCCCTCATCCACTACGTGGGTCACCTTGTCATAGAAGGAGATCAGGCCAGTCCAACGGGACCTGCCTATCACAAACCCATGCTGGCTGGGCCTGATCACCTGGCTGTCCTGTACGTGCCATGTGATGGGACTCAAGATGATCTGCTCCATAAGCTTCCCCGGGCTCAAGCTGACGGGCCCTGGACCTTCCTTCCAGCCCCCGTGCTCGTGGCTTGGACAAGCGAACGCTTTGCTGGGTTAAAAGCTGGCTGGACAGCTGAGCCCAAAGGGTGGTAGCAGATGGGGTTACCAGCTGGTGACCAGTCACAAGTGGTGTTCCCCAGGGCTCAGCACTGGGGCCAGTTCTCTTTAATATCTTCATCGATGATCTGGACGAGAGGGTCGAGTGCACCCTCACTAAGCTTGCAGACACCACCAAGTTGAGTGGGAGTGCTGATCTGCTTGAGGGCAGGAGGCTCTCTAGAGGGACCTGGACAGAATGGAGCGATGGCCCGAGGCCAAGTGTGTGCGCTTCAACAAGGCTCAGTGCCGGGGCCTGCGCTGGGGTCACACCAACCCCACGCAGCGCTGCAGGCTGGGGGCAGAGCGGCTGCCAAGCTGCCCAGCAGAAAAGGGCCTGGGGCAGAAAACGGCCATCTGCATACGAGCCGGCAGCGTGCCCAGGTGGCCAGGAAGGCCAAGGGCATCCTGGCTTGTATCCAAAACCGTGTGGCCAGCAGGACCAGGGCAGCGACCATCTCCCTGTACTTGGCACTGGTGAGGCTGCGCCTCGACTACGGTGTTCACCTGTGGGCCCCTCAGGACGAGGAAGACACAGAGGTGCTGGAGCGTGTCCAGGGGAGGGCAACGGAGCTGCTGATGGGTCCGGAGCACAATTCTTACGAGAAGCGGCTGAGGGGACTGGGGTTGTTTAGCCTGGAGTAAAGGAGGCTCAGCGGGGACCTTCTCACTCTCCACAACTACCGGAAAGGAGGCGGTAGCAAAGCTGGTGTTGGTCTCTTGTCTCAAGCAACAAGCAACAGGATGAGAGGAAACGGCCTCAGGTTGTGCCGGGGGAGGATGACAGTGGCTGTTGGGGAAAATTTCTTCACTGGAAGGGTGCTCAGGCATTGGAACAGGCTGCCCAGTGGAAGTGCTTGAGTCACCATCCCTGGAGGTATTTACAAGACGTGTAGAGGTGGCACTTGGGGACACGGTTTACTGTGGACTTGGCAGTGTTGGGTTTATGGCTGCACTTGTTGATCCCAAGGGTCTTTTCCAACCTAAATGATTCCATGATTCTAGGTTCCCTCCACTTGGGACCTCAGGTCCCCATCACCTCAACAAGAAGCTTGACACAGAAAGGGACTCTGGGGCACAATTCCCTCCCTCTTTTCACCTCCAGAAGGCTTTGGACGGGAGGCCCATCAGATGTACAGTCCTGCACATGCTGAACAGACAGAAACACGGCACCCATGTCGGTCTTGGTGGATATTCAGCAATGCTAAAGAAAGCTTTTGAGCTGTCTGGGTCTCAGGGCGTGCACTCATGCAGTACAGGCCACGTTTCTGGGAAGCAAGATGCAGCACGCTGTACAGAGGGCTGTCCTGAACCATGGAAATATCTCAGGGGAGCGGAGAGACGCGGTCCCCAGAGTGGCCTCTCCAGCTCCTTCGCTTGCCCTTGCAGGGGGCAACTTGGTAACCAGAGACAGGAGCCGCAGGATCTTTCCCACCTGCACCAGGGACACAATTCGCATTTGGCTTAACCGTCAGTGTCTGCAGGGCTCAGTCCTGCCCCGCCAGAAGGAATCCGAGAGGAGCACAGGGAGGAGGAGTTTTGTCTCTGCCCAAGGGCTCCTAGCTCCTCTTTTCAAGACAGCTCGAAGTCAGACCACCCGGCCCAGAAAACTTTGCACCTCTCTACATAAGTCAGGGACATCCACCTGCAGTCCCCGTCTTCGTTTCAGTTTTGGGGGGTGTCTGCTCGCTTGGTCAAGAAGCCCCTGGGGACTTGCTCCCGCCAGGCTGCTTTGTTCTTGGTGCGATGCCCAGGACCCGTTGAGTCGGGCGGTGGGGACGAAGGTTGGAGCTTGCTGGGTGGGTGATGCTGTCCGGGCGGCTGTGACATCACCGAGGACGTGTCACAATGGGAGCTGTCTTCAGGGACATCACCAGGCAGCCCCACTGCAGTTTGCCTTCGGCGCTCGGTGAGTGCAGCATGCAGGGGGAAGGCTGGGCTGGGTGGGGGACGGGGCAGATGCCCAGGGCCTTTCTAACCCAGAGCGAGAGGCGAGCCCCTCAGGGCAGGGCACGGTACCACCCTCGGGGCTGGGGCAGAGCTGCTGGGGGCTCCCGCTGGGGGCAGGTGCCCAGAGCGGCTTTGGGGATGGGACGCGTGCCCGTGGCTCCATGGGACGCTGTCCTGTGGCAGGGATGGGGCCTCGGGAGACTCTATGGGGACAGCCCGCGGCTCCCGCCGGTACAGTGCTCACAAACCCTGCCCTTGCTCCCTCGCACCTCCATCACCCCCTCTCCTACCGGCCCCCAGCTCCAGCCGGCTCCTGCCCCGCTCCCCCAGCCCCGCGCTCCCTCCCACCCAGCCCTGCTCAGCCCCCTTTTCTCCCACCTCCTCTAGGCCATGGCTGCGGCAATCGCCCTCATCCTGGCTATACTGGCCATGCAGCCCGTGCAGAAGGGCCTTCACTGCAGAGATATGGCCACGGACGAGCGGATGCGGCAGCGTAAGGCGTATCTGGATGAGCAGACGACTCGGGTGATGCAGGAGGTTGACCGGAGCTGGGGCACGTTCCTTCCCGCGTTGCAGCAGTGGCCGCTTTGGACTGTTGCGGGGGCCCTGGTGCTGCTCGCTAGCATCTGCTGGCTGGTCAGGAAAATGAAGCTTGCCTCTGGCAGCCGCAGTGAGCAGGACAGAAAGGAGGATGACAGGGAGGAGGAAGACCTCCATGGTGCACACAGCGGTGTCAGCTCTATGGCTGTGCCCACCCCACCGCTAATGCAGGAGCTGCCTGACACGTGCGAGGCCCTGAAGGAGCCTGGTGGGTGACCTCCTTAAGGTCTGCCAGATACTGTGCAAGAGGAGTTTCATGCCAGAGCTGTACCCAGCCACTGGGGAGGAGGGTGCCCGTGAAACCTGGAGTGTGCACGGGAACAGCATCACCTACCGCCTGCCTGTGCTCCTGTGGCCACCCCCCGGGCAATCTTTCACCCTGGAGCCGGACACCACGGGGCAGCTGCCAGAAGAGCAGCCCAGCATCCGTGTGGGGCTGGAGTGCGTGTGCTTGAGGCAGCAGCTGCTGGGAGACACACTGTGCTTTCTCCACCACCCCGAGGACCAGCTGCCGAGGGACCAGAGGTCGCCCCTCCTCCACACCCTCTGCACACACTCCTGCCTAGACGTGGAGAAAATCGTCTGCTGGACCCAAATGCTAGTAAAAACAGCCTGGCTGCTTTTGCCTGAGTCGCGCCACTGCCAGCTAACGCTGCTGCCCTCCTCCCAGTCCTGCAGGTTCCAGCTGACAGCCGCCTCCAAGATGGACATCTGCACTGAAATGATTTTTGCGGTGTGGCAGGACAGCCAGGCTGAGCCTTGAGTAGGCGGAGGGAGGCCAGCTTCACCAGCAGCACGCCACGGCCAGAGAGCCACGCTGCTGTCGAGATGCTGCTTTGCAGGAACATGGCAAGGCGCACCCAGCAGGACAGTTTCCACCTCAGAGGTCTGCAGCTCTGCACCCGTCTCCTGGTGGTCACAGGCTTTTCCACCCGTGCCTGCGACCCTGAGGATCTCCTCTCATCTCTCAACGGTGGGGCCCGAGGGACAACTGCGGACACTGGCACAGAGAATCTGCTCACCCCAGAGACTGCCTGGGGAGTGCGTGCCGCAGCTCTGAGCAAGCTGGGCACGGACATGACACCGCCCGAGGGGAGCTCAGCATCACCGGCGTGTGGGGAATGTCCGCCAGTCCAGCTGGAGATGCCACTGCAGCTGAGGTTCCTGTTATCACCTGTAACAGCATGGGACCACCCATCCTGTTGGAAAGAGCTGTCTGAGTGTGCCTATGGAATACACTGGATGCTCTGTCTGGGTGTCCATTTGCAGCTTGGCCTGTGTGTCTTTTGAAGAACTCTGCGGTTTCACTGCACATTTCATTGACTCTTTGGGCTCAGCTGTCCAGCCAGCTTTTAACCCAGCAAAGAGTTCACTTGTCCAAGCCACGAGCAGCCAGTTTCTCCGGGAGAATGCTGTGGGAGACGGTGTCAAAGGCTGTGCTAAAGTCCGGGTAGACAACATCCACAGTCCTTCCCTCATCCACTAAGCGGGTCACCTTGTCATAGAAGGAGATCAGGCCAGTCCAACGGGACCTGCCTATCACAAACCCATGCTGGCTGGGCCTGATCACCTGGCTGTCCTGTACGTGCCATGTGATGGGACTCAAGATGATCTGCTCCATAAGCTTCCGCGGGCTCAAGCTGACGGGCCCTGGACCTTCCTTCCAGCCCCCGTGCTCGTGGCTTGGACAAGCGAACGCTTTGCTGGGTTAAAAGCTGGCTGGACAGCTGAGCCCAAAGGGTGGTAGCAGATGGGGTTACCAGCTGGTGACCAGTCACAAGTGGTGTTCCCCAGGGCTCAGCACTGGGGCCAGTTCTCTTTAATATCTTCATCGATGATCTGGACGAGAGGGTCGAGTGCACCCTCACTAAGCTTGCAGACACCACCAAGTTGAGTGGGAGTGCTGATCTGCTTGAGGGCAGGAGGCTCTCTAGAGGGACCTGGACAGAATGGAGCGATGGCCCGAGGCCAAGTGTGTGCGCTTCAACAAGGCTCAGTGCCGGGGCCTGCGCTGGGGTCACACCAACCCCACGCAGCGCTGCAGGCTGGGGGCAGAGCGGCTGCCAAGCTGCCCAGCAGAAAAGGGCCTGGGGCAGAAAACGGCCATCTGCATACGAGCCGGCAGCGTGCCCAGGTGGCCAGGAAGGCCAAGGGCATCCTGGCTTGTATCCAAAACCGTGTGGCCAGCAGGACCAGGGCAGCGACCATCTCCCTGTACTTGGCACTGGTGAGGCTGTGCCTCGACTACGGTGTTCACCTGTGGGCCCCTCAGGACGAGGAAGACACAGAGGTGCTGGAGCGTGTCCAGGGGAGGGCAACGGAGCTGCTGATGGGTCCGGAGCACAATTCTTACGAGAAGCGGCTGAGGGGACTGGGGTTGTTTAGCCTGGAGTAAAGGAGGCTCAGCGGGGACCTTCTCACTCTCCACAACTACCGGAAAGGAGGCGGTAGCAAAGCTGGTGTTGGTCTCTTGTCTCAAGCAACAAGCAACAGGATGAGAGGAAACGGCCTCAGGTTGTGCCGGGGGAGGATGACAGTGGCTGTTGGGGAAAATTTCTTCACTGGAAGGGTGCTCAGGCATTGGAACAGGCTGCCCAGTGGAAGTGCTTGAGTCACCATCCCTGGAGGTATTTACAAGACGTGTAGAGGTGGCACTTGGGGACACGGTTTACTGTGGACTTGGCAGTGTTGGGTTTATGGCTGCACTTGTTGATCCCAAGGGTCTTTTCCAACCTAAATGATTCCATGATTCTAGGTTCCCTCCACTTGGGACCTCAGGTCCCCATCACCTCAACAAGAAGCTTGACACAGAAAGGGACTCTGGGGCACAATTCCCTCCCTCTTTTCACCTCCAGAAGGCTTTGGACGGGAGGCCCATCAGATGTACAGTCCTGCACATGCTGAACAGACAGAAACACGGCACCCATGTCGGTCTTGGTGGATATTCAGCAATGCTAAAGAAAGCTTTTGAGCTGTCTGGGTCTCAGGGCGTGCACTCATGCAGTACAGGCCACGTTTCTGGGAAGCCAGATGCAGCACGCTGTACAGAGGGCTGTCCTGAACCATGGAAATATCTCAGGGGAGCGGAGAGACGCGGTCCCCAGAGTGGCCTCTCCAGCTCCTTCGCTTGCCCTTGCAGGGGGCAACTTGGTAACCAGAGACAGGAGCCGCAGGATCTTTCCCACCTGCACCAGGGACACAATTCGCATTTGGCTTAACCGTCAGTGTCTGCAGGGCTCAGTCCTGCCCCGCCAGAAGGAATCCGAGAGGAGCACAGGGAGGAGGAGTTTTGTCTCTGCCCAAGGGCTCCTAGCTCCTCTTTTCAAGACAGCTCGAAGTCAGACCACCCGGCCCAGAAAACTTTGCACCTCTCTACATAAGTCAGGGACATCCACCTGCAGTCCCCGTCTTCGTTTCAGTTTTGGGGGGTGTCTGCTCGCTTGGTCAAGAAGCCCCTGGGGACTTGCTCCCGCCAGGCTGCTTTGTTCTTGGTGCGATGCCCAGGACCCGTTGAGTCGGGCGGTGGGGACGAAGGTTGGAGCTTGCTGGGTGGGTGATGCTGTCCGGGCGGCTGTGACATCACCGAGGACGTGTCACAATGGGAGCTGTCTTCAGGGACATCACCAGGCAGCCCCACTGCAGTTTGCCTTCGGCGCTCGGTGAGTGCAGCATGCAGGGGGAAGGCTGGGCTGGGTGGGGGACGGGGCAGATGCCCAGGGCCTTTCTAACCCAGAGCGAGAGGCGAGCCCCTCAGGGCAGGGCACGGTACCACCCTCGGGGCTGGGGCAGAGCTGCTGGGGGCTCCCGCTGGGGGCAGGTGCCCAGAGCGGCTTTGGGGATGGGACGCGTGCCCGTGGCTCCATGGGACGCTGTCCTGTGGCAGGGATGGGGCCTCGGGAGACTCTATGGGGACAGCCCGCGGCTCCCGCCGGTACAGTGCTCACAAACCCTGCCCTTGCTCCCTCGCACCTCCATCACCCCCTCTCCTACCGGCCCCCAGCTCCAGCCGGCTCCTGCCCCGCTCCCCCAGCCCCGCGCTCCCTCCCACCCAGCCCTGCTCAGCCCCCTTTTCTCCCACCTCCTCTAGGCCATGGCTGCGGCAATCGCCCTCATCCTGGCTATACTGGCCATGCAGCCCGTGCAGAAGGGCCTTCACTGCAGAGATATGGCCACGGACGAGCGGATGCGGCAGCGTAAGGCGTATCTGGATGAGCAGACGACTCGGGTGATGCAGGAGGTTGACCGGAGCTGGGGCACGTTCCTTCCCGCGTTGCAGCAGTGGCCGCTTTGGACTGTTGCGGGGGCCCTGGTGCTGCTCGCTAGCATCTGCTGGCTGGTCAGGAAAATGAAGCTTGCCTCTGGCAGCCGCAGTGAGCAGGACAGAAAGGAGGATGACAGGGAGGAGGAAGACCTCCATGGTGCACACAGCGGTGTCAGCTCTATGGCTGTGCCCACCCCACCGCTAATGCAGGAGCTGCCTGACACGTGCGAGGCCCTGAAGGAGCCTGGTGGGTGACCTCCTTAAGGTCTGCCAGATACTGTGCAAGAGGAGTTTCATGCCAGAGCTGTACCCAGCCACTGGGGAGGAGGGTGCCCGTGAAACCTGGAGTGTGCACGGGAACAGCATCACCTACCGCCTGCCTGTGCTCCTGTGGCCACCCCCCGGGCAATCTTTCACCCTGGAGCCGGACACCACGGGGCAGCTGCCAGAAGAGCAGCCCAGCATCCGTGTGGGGCTGGAGTGCGTGTGCTTGAGGCAGCAGCTGCTGGGAGACACACTGTGCTTTCTCCACCACCCCGAGGACCAGCTGCCGAGGGACCAGAGGTCGCCCCTCCTCCACACCCTCTGCACACACTCCTGCCTAGACGTGGAGAAAATCGTCTGCTGGACCCAAATGCTAGTAAAAACAGCCTGGCTGCTTTTGCCTGAGTCGCGCCACTGCCAGCTAACGCTGCTGCCCTCCTCCCAGTCCTGCAGGTTCCAGCTGACAGCCGCCTCCAAGATGGACATCTGCACTGAAATGATTTTTGCGGTGTGGCAGGACAGCCAGGCTGAGCCTTGAGTAGGCGGAGGGAGGCCAGCTTCACCAGCAGCACGCCACGGCCAGAGAGCCACGCTGCTGTCGAGATGCTGCTTTGCAGGAACATGGCAAGGCGCACCCAGCAGGACAGTTTCCACCTCAGAGGTCTGCAGCTCTGCACCCGTCTCCTGGTGGTCACAGGCTTTTCCACCCGTGCCTGCGACCCTGAGGATCTCCTCTCATCTCTCAACGGTGGGGCCCGAGGGACAACTGCGGACACTGGCACAGAGAATCTGCTCACCCCAGAGACTGCCTGGGGAGTGCGTGCCGCAGCTCTGAGCAAGCTGGGCACGGACATGACACCGCCCGAGGGGAGCTCAGCATCACCGGCGTGTGGGGAATGTCCGCCAGTCCAGCTGGAGATGCCACTGCAGCTGAGGTTCCTGTTATCACCTGTAACAGCATGGGACCACCCATCCTGTTGGAAAGAGCTGTCTGAGTGTGCCTATGGAATACACTGGATGCTCTGTCTGGGTGTCCATTTGCAGCTTGGCCTGTGTGTCTTTTGAAGAACTCTGCGGTTTCACTGCACATTTCATTGACTCTTTGGGCTCAGCTGTCCAGCCAGCTTTTAACCCAGCAAAGAGTTCACTTGTCCAAGCCACGAGCAGCCAGTTTCTCCGGGAGAATGCTGTGGGAGACGGTGTCAAAGGCTGTGCTAAAGTCCGGGTAGACAACATCCACAGTCCTTCCCTCATCCACTAAGCGGGTCACCTTGTCATAGAAGGAGATCAGGCCAGTCCAACGGGACCTGCCTATCACAAACCCATGCTGGCTGGGCCTGATCACCTGGCTGTCCTGTACGTGCCATGTGATGGGACTCAAGATGATCTGCTCCATAAGCTTCCGCGGGCTCAAGCTGACGGGCCCTGGACCTTCCTTCCAGCCCCCGTGCTCGTGGCTTGGACAAGCGAACGCTTTGCTGGGTTAAAAGCTGGCTGGACAGCTGAGCCCAAAGGGTGGTAGCAGATGGGGTTACCAGCTGGTGACCAGTCACAAGTGGTGTTCCCCAGGGCTCAGCACTGGGGCCAGTTCTCTTTAATATCTTCATCGATGATCTGGACGAGAGGGTCGAGTGCACCCTCACTAAGCTTGCAGACACCACCAAGTTGAGTGGGAGTGCTGATCTGCTTGAGGGCAGGAGGCTCTGCAGAGGGACCTGGACAGAATGGAGCGATGGCCCGAGGCCAAGTGTGTGCGCTTCAACAAGGCTCAGTGCCGGGGCCTGCGCTGGGGTCACACCAACCCCACGCAGCGCTGCAGGCTGGGGGCAGAGCGGCTGCCAAGCTGCCCAGCAGAAAAGGGCCTGGGGCAGAAAACGGCCATCTGCATACGAGCCGGCAGCGTGCCCAGGTGGCCAGGAAGGCCAAGGGCATCCTGGCTTGTATCCAAAACCGTGTGGCCAGCAGGACCAGGGCAGCGACCATCTCCCTGTACTTGGCACTGGTGAGGCTGTGCCTCGACTACGGTGTTCACCTGTGGGCCCCTCAGGACGAGGAAGACACAGAGGTGCTGGAGCGTGTCCAGGGGAGGGCAACGGAGCTGCTGATGGGTCCGGAGCACAATTCTTACGAGAAGCGGCTGAGGGGACTGGGGTTGTTTAGCCTGGAGTAAAGGAGGCTCAGCGGGGACCTTCTCACTCTCCACAACTACCGGAAAGGAGGCGGTAGCAAAGCTGGTGTTGGTCTCTTGTCTCAAGCAACAAGCAACAGGATGAGAGGAAACGGCCTCAGGTTGTGCCGGGGGAGGATGACAGTGGCTGTTGGGGAAAATTTCTTCACTGGAAGGGTGCTCAGGCATTGGAACAGGCTGCCCAGTGGAAGTGCTTGAGTCACCATCCCTGGAGGTATTTACAAGACGTGTAGAGGTGGCACTTGGGGACACGGTTTACTGTGGACTTGGCAGTGTTGGGTTTATGGCTGCACTTGTTGATCCCAAGGGTCTTTTCCAACCTAAATGATTCCATGATTCTAGGTTCCCTCCACTTGGGACCTCAGGTCCCCATCACCTCAACAAGAAGCTTGACACAGAAAGGGACTCTGGGGCACAATTCCCTCCCTCTTTTCACCTCCAGAAGGCTTTGGACGGGAGGCCCATCAGATGTACAGTCCTGCACATGCTGAACAGACAGAAACACGGCACCCATGTCGGTCTTGGTGGATATTCAGCAATGCTAAAGAAAGCTTTTGAGCTGTCTGGGTCTCAGGGCGTGCACTCATGCAGTACAGGCCACGTTTCTGGGAAGCCAGATGCAGCACGCTGTACAGAGGGCTGTCCTGAACCATGGAAATATCTCAGGGGAGCGGAGAGACGCGGTCCCCAGAGTGGCCTCTCCAGCTCCTTCGCTTGCCCTTGCAGGGGGCAACTTGGTAACCAGAGACAGGAGCCGCAGGATCTTTCCCACCTGCACCAGGGACACAATTCGCATTTGGCTTAACCGTCAGTGTCTGCAGGGCTCAGTCCTGCCCCGCCAGAAGGAATCCGAGAGGAGCACAGGGAGGAGGAGTTTTGTCTCTGCCCAAGGGCTCCTAGCTCCTCTTTTCAAGACAGCTCGAAGTCAGACCACCCGGCCCAGAAAACTTTGCACCTCTCTACATAAGTCAGGGACATCCACCTGCAGTCCCCGTCTTCGTTTCAGTTTTGGGGGGTGTCTGCTCGCTTGGTCAAGAAGCCCCTGGGGACTTGCTCCCGCCAGGCTGCTTTGTTCTTGGTGCGATGCCCAGGACCCGTTGAGTCGGGCGGTGGGGACGAAGGTTGGAGCTTGCTGGGTGGGTGATGCTGTCCGGGCGGCTGTGACATCACCGAGGACGTGTCACAATGGGAGCTGTCTTCAGGGACATCACCAGGCAGCCCCACTGCAGTTTGCCTTCGGCGCTCGGTGAGTGCAGCATGCAGGGGGAAGGCTGGGCTGGGTGGGGGACGGGGCAGATGCCCAGGGCCTTTCTAACCCAGAGCGAGAGGCGAGCCCCTCAGGGCAGGGCACGGTACCGCCCTCGGGGCTGGGGCAGAGCTGCTGGGGGCTCCCGCTGGGGGCAGGTGCCCAGAGCGGCTTTGGGGATGGGACGCGTGCCCGTGGCTCCATGGGACGCTGTCCTGTGGCAGGGATGGGGCCTCGGGAGACTCTATGGGGACAGCCCGCGGCTCCCGCCGGTACAGTGCTCACAAACCCTGCCCTTGCTCCCTCGCACCTCCATCACCCCCCTCTCCTACCGGCCCCCAGCTCCAGCCGGCTCCTGCCCCGCTCCCCCAGCCCCGCGCTCCCTCCCACCCAGCCCTGCTCAGCCCCCTTTTCTCCCACCTCCTCTAGGCCATGGCTGCGGCAATCGCCCTCATCCTGGCTATACTGGCCATGCAGCCCGTGCAGAAGGGCCTTCACTGCAGAGATATGGCCACGGACGAGCGGATGCGGCAGCGTAAGGCGTATCTGGATGAGCAGACGACTCGGGTGATGCAGGAGGTTGACCGGAGCTGGGGCACGTTCCTTCCCGCGTTGCAGCAGTGGCCGCTTTGGACTGTTGCGGGGGCCCTGGTGCTGCTCGCTAGCATCTGCTGGCTGGTCAGGAAAATGAAGCTTGCCTCTGGCAGCCGCAGTGAGCAGGACAGAAAGGAGGATGACAGGGAGGAGGAAGACCTCCATGGTGCACACAGCGGTGTCAGCTCTATGGCTGTGCCCACCCCACCGCTAATGCAGGAGCTGCCTGACACGTGCGAGGCCCTGAAGGAGCCTGGTGGGTGACCTCCTTAAGGTCTGCCAGATACTGTGCAAGAGGAGTTTCATGCCAGAGCTGTACCCAGCCACTGGGGAGGAGGGTGCCCGTGAAACCTGGAGTGTGCACGGGAACAGCATCACCTACCGCCTGCCTGTGCTCCTGTGGCCACCCCCCGGGCACTCTTTCACCCTGGAGCTGGACACCACGGGGCAGCTGCCAGAAGAGCAGCCCAGCATCCGTGTGGGGCTGGAGTGCGTGTGCTTGAGGCAGCAGCTGCTGGGAGACACACTGTGCTTTCTCCACCACCCCGAGGACCAGCTGCCGAGGGACCAGAGGTCGCCCCTCCTCCACACCCTCTGCACACACTCCTGCCTAGACGTGGAGAAAATCGTCTGCTGGACCCAAATGCTAGTAAAAACAGCCTGGCTGCTTTTGCCTGAGTCGCGCCACTGCCAGCTAACGCTGCTGCCCTCCTCCCAGTCCTGCAGGTTCCAGCTGACAGCCGCCTCCAAGATGGACATCTGCACTGAAATGATTTTTGCGGTGTGGCAGGACAGCCAGGCTGAGCCTTGAGTAGGCGGAGGGAGGCCAGCTTCACCAGCAGCACGCCACGGCCAGAGAGCCACGCTGCTGTCGAGATGCTGCTTTGCAGGAACATGGCAAGGCGCACCCAGCAGGACAGTTTCCACCTCAGAGGTCTGCAGCTCTGCACCCGTCTCCTGGTGGTCACAGGCTTTTCCACCCGTGCCTGCGACCCTGAGGATCTCCTCTCATCTCTCAACGGTGGGGCCCGAGGGACAACTGCGGACACTGGCACAGAGAATCTGCTCACCCCAGAGACTGCCTGGGGAGTGCGTGCCGCAGCTCTGAGCAAGCTGGGCACGGACATGACACCGCCCGAGGGGAGCTCAGCATCACCGGCGTGTGGGGAATGTCCGCCAGTCCAGCTGGAGATGCCACTGCAGCTGAGGTTCCTGTTATCACCTGTAACAGCATGGGACCACCCATCCTGTTGGAAAGAGCTGTCTGAGTGTGCCTATGGAATACACTGGATGCTCTGTCTGGGTGTCCATTTGCAGCTTGGCCTGTGTGTCTTTTGAAGAACTCTGCGGTTTCACTGCACATTTCATTGACTCTTTGGGCTCAGCTGTCCAGCCAGCTTTTAACCCAGCAAAGAGTTCACTTGTCCAAGCCACGAGCAGCCAGTTTCTCCGGGAGAATGCTGTGGGAGACGGTGTCAAAGGCTGTGCTAAAGTCCGGGTAGACAACATCCACAGTCCTTCCCTCATCCACTAAGCGGGTCACCTTGTCATAGAAGGAGATCAGGCCAGTCCAACGGGACCTGCCTATCACAAACCCATGCTGGCTGGGCCTGATCACCTGGCTGTCCTGTACGTGCCATGTGATGGGACTCAAGATGATCTGCTCCATAAGCTTCCGCGGGCTCAAGCTGACGGGCCCTGGACCTTCCTTCCAGCCCCCGTGCTCGTGGCTTGGACAAGCGAACGCTTTGCTGGGTTAAAAGCTGGCTGGACAGCTGAGCCCAAAGGGTGGTAGCAGATGGGGTTACCAGCTGGTGACCAGTCACAAGTGGTGTTCCCCAGGGCTCAGCACTGGGGCCAGTTCTCTTTAATATCTTCATCGATGATCTGGACGAGAGGGTCGAGTGCACCCTCACTAAGCTTGCAGACACCACCAAGTTGAGTGGGAGTGCTGATCTGCTTGAGGGCAGGAGGCTCTCTAGAGGGACCTGGACAGAATGGAGCGATGGCCCGAGGCCAAGTGTGTGCGCTTCAACAAGGCTCAGTGCCGGGGCCTGCGCTGGGGTCACACCAACCCCACGCAGCGCTGCAGGCTGGGGGCAGAGCGGCTGCCAAGCTGCCCAGCAGAAAAGGGCCTGGGGCAGAAAACGGCCATCTGCATACGAGCCGGCAGCGTGCCCAGGTGGCCAGGAAGGCCAAGGGCATCCTGGCTTGTATCCAAAACCGTGTGCCCAGCAGGACCAGGGCAGCGACCATCTCCCTGTACTTGGCACTGGTGAGGCTGCGCCTCGACTACGGTGTTCACCTGTGGGCCCCTCAGGACGAGGAAGACACAGAGGTGCTGGAGCGTGTCCAGGGGAGGGCAACGGAGCTGCTGATGGGTCCGGAGCACAATTCTTACGAGAAGCGGCTGAGGGGACTGGGGTTGTTTAGCCTGGAGTAAAGGAGGCTCAGCGGGGACCTTCTCACTCTCCACAACTACCGGAAAGGAGGCGGTAGCAAAGCTGGTGTTGGTCTCTTGTCTCAAGCAACAAGCAACAGGATGAGAGGAAACGGCCTCAGGTTGTGCCGGGGGAGGATGACAGTGGCTGTTGGGGAAAATTTCTTCACTGGAAGGGTGCTCAGGCATTGGAACAGGCTGCCCAGTGGAAGTGCTTGAGTCACCATCCCTGGAGGTATTTACAAGACGTGTAGAGGTGGCACTTGGGGACACGGTTTACTGTGGACTTGGCAGTGTTGGGTTTATGGCTGCACTTGTTGATCCCAAGGGTCTTTTCCAACCTAAATGATTCCATGATTCTAGGTTCCCTCCACTTGGGACCTCAGGTCCCCATCACCTCAACAAGAAGCTTGACACAGAAAGGGACTCTGGGGCACAATTCCCTCCCTCTTTTCACCTCCAGAAGGCTTTGGACGGGAGGCCCATCAGATGTACAGTCCTGCACATGCTGAACAGACAGAAACACGGCACCCATGTCGGTCTTGGTGGATATTCAGCAATGCTAAAGAAAGCTTTTGAGCTGTCTGGGTCTCAGGGCGTGCACTCATGCAGTACAGGCCACGTTTCTGGGAAGCCAGATGCAGCACGCTGTACAGAGGGCTGTCCTGAACCATGGAAATATCTCAGGGGAGCGGAGAGACGCGGTCCCCAGAGTGGCCTCTCCAGCTCCTTCGCTTGCCCTTGCAGGGGGCAACTTGGTAACCAGAGACAGGAGCCGCAGGATCTTTCCCACCTGCACCAGGGACACAATTCGCATTTGGCTTAACCGTCAGTGTCTGCAGGGCTCAGTCCTGCCCCGCCAGAAGGAATCCGAGAGGAGCACAGGGAGGAGGAGTTTTGTCTCTGCCCAAGGGCTCCTAGCTCCTCTTTTCAAGACAGCTCGAAGTCAGACCACCCGGCCCAGAAAACTTTGCACCTCTCTACATAAGTCAGGGACATCCACCTGCAGTCCCCGTCTTCGTTTCAGTTTTGGGGGGTGTCTGCTCGCTTGGTCAAGAAGCCCCTGGGGACTTGCTCCCGCCAGGCTGCTTTGTTCTTGGTGCGATGCCCAGGACCCGTTGAGTCGGGCGGTGGGGACGAAGGTTGGAGCTTGCTGGGTGGGTGATGCTGTCCGGGCGGCTGTGACATCACCGAGGACGTGTCACAATGGGAGCTGTCTTCAGGGACATCACCAGGCAGCCCCACTGCAGTTTGCCTTCGGCGCTCGGTGAGTGCAGCATGCAGGGGGAAGGCTGGGCTGGGTGGGGGACGGGGCAGATGCCCAGGGCCTTTCTAACCCAGAGCGAGAGGCGAGCCCCTCAGGGCAGGGCACGGTACCGCCCTCGGGGCTGCGGCAGAGCTGCTGGGGGCTCCCGCTGGGCGCAGGTGCCCAGAGCGGCTTTGGGGATGGGACGCGTGCCCGTGGCTCCATGGGACGCTGTCCTGTGGCAGGGATGGGGCCTCGGGAGACTCTATGGGGACAGCCCGCGGCTCCCGCCGGTACAGTGCTCACAAACCCTGCCCTTGCTCCCTCGCACCTCCATCACCCCCTCTCCTACCGGCCCCCAGCTCCAGCCAGCTCCTGCCCCGCTCCCCCAGCCCCGCGCTCCCTCCCACCCAGCCCTGCTCAGCCCCCTTTTCTCCCACCTCCTCTAGGCCATGGCTGCGGCAATCGCCCTCATCCTGGCTATACTGGCCATGCAGCCCATGCAGAAGGGCCTTCACCGCAGAGATATGGCCACGGACGAGCGGATGCGGCAGCGTAAGGCGTATCTGGATGAGCAGACGACTCGGGTGATGCAGGAGGTTGACCGGAGCTGGGGCACGTTCCTTCCCGCGTTGCAGCAGTGGCCGCTTTGGACTGTTGCGGGGGCCCTGGTGCTGCTCGTTAGCGTCTGCTGGCTGGTCAGGAAAATGAAGCTTGCCTCTGGCAGCCACAGTGAGCAGGACAGAAAGGAGGATGACAGGGAGGAGGAAGACCTCCATGGTGCACACAGCGGTGTCAGCTATATGGCTGTGCCCACCCCACCGACAATGCACGACCTGCCTGACACGTGCGAGGCCCTGAAGGAGCTGGTGGGTGACCTCCTTAAGGTCTGCCAGATACTGTGCAAGAGGAGTTTCATGCCAGAGCTGTACCCAGCCACTGGGGAGGAGGGTGCCCGTGAAACCTGGAGTGTGCACGGGAACAGCATCACCTACCGCCTGCCTGTGTTCCTGTGGCCACCCCCCGGGCACTCTTTCACCCTGGAGCCGGACACCACGGGGCAGCTGCCAGAAGAGCAGCCCAGCATCCGTGTGGGGCTGGAGTGCGTGTGCTTGAGGCAGCAGCTGCTGGGAGACACACTGTGCTTTCTCCACCACCCCGAGGACCAGCTGCCGAGGGACCAGAGGTCGCCCCTCCTCCACACCCTCTGCACTCACTCCTGCCTAGACGTGGAGAAAATCGTCTGCTGGACCCAAATGCTAGTAAAAACAGCCTGGCTGCTTTTGCCTGAGTCGCGCCACTGCCAGCTAACGCTGCTGCCCTCCTCCCAGTCCTGCAGGTTCCAGCTGACAACCGCCTCCAAGATGGACATCTGCACTGAAATGATTTTTGCAGTGTGGCAGGACAGCCAGGCTGAGCCTTGAGTAGGCGGAGGGAGGCCAGCTTCACCAGCAGCACGCCACGGCCAGAGAGCCACGCTGCTGTCGAGATGCTGCTTTGCAGGAACATGGCAAGGCGCACCCAGCAGGACAGTTTCCACCTCAGAGGTCTTCAGCTCTGCACCCGTCTCCTGGTGGTCACAGGCTTTTCCACCCGTGCCTGCGACCCTGAGGATCTCCTCTCATCTCTCAAAGGTGGGGCCCGAGGGACAACTGCGGACACTGGCACAGAGAATCTGCTCACCCCAGAGACTGCCTGGGGAGTGCGTGCCACAGCTCTGAGCAAGCTGGGCACGGACATGACACCGCCCGAGGGGAGCTCAGCATCACCGGCGTGTGGGGAATGTCCGCCGGTCCAGCTGGAGATGCCACTGCAGCTGAGGCTCCTGTTATCACCTGTAACAGCATGGGACCACCCATCCTGTTGGAAAGAGCTGTCTGAGTGTGCCTATGGAATACACTGGATGCTCTGTCTGGGTGTCCGTTTGCAGCTTGGCCTGTGTGTCTTTTGGAGAACTCTGCGGTTTCACTGCACATTTCATTGACTCTTTGGGCTCAGCTGTCCAGCCAGCTTTTAACCCAGCAAAGAGTTCACTTGTCCAAGCCACGAGCAGCCAGTTTCTCCGGGAGAATGCTGTGGGAGACGGTGTCAAAGGCTGTGCTAAAGTCCGGGTAGACAACATCCACAGTCCTTCCCTCATCCACTAAGCGGGTCACCTTGTCATAGAAGGAGATCAGGCCAGTCCAACGGGACCTGCCTATCACAAACCCATGCTGGCTGGGCCTGATCACCTGGCTGTCCTGTACGTGCCATGTGATGGGACTCAAGATGATCTGCTCCATAAGCTTCCGCGGGCTCAAGCTGACGGGCCCTGGACCTTCCTTCCAGCCCCCGTGCTCGTGGCTTGGACAAGCGAACGCTTTGCTGGGTTAAAAGCTGGCTGGACAGCTGAGCCCAAAGGGTGGTAGCAGATGGGGTTACCAGCTGGTGACCAGTCACAAGTGGTGTTCCCCAGGGCTCAGCACTGGGGCCAGTTCTCTTTAATATCTTCATCGATGATCTGGACGAGAGGGTCGAGTGCACCCTCACTAAGCTTGCAGACACCACCAAGTTGAGTGGGAGTGCTGATCTGCTTGAGGGCAGGAGGCTCTCTAGAGGGACCTGGACAGAATGGAGCAATGGCCCGAGGCCAAGTGTGTGCGCTTCAACAAGGCTCAGTGCCGGGGCCTGCGCTGGGGTCACACCAACCCCACGCAGCGCTGCAGGCTGGGGGCAGAGCAGCTGCCAAGCTGCCCAGCAGAAAAGGGCCTGGGGCAGAAAACGGCCATCTGCATACGAGCCGGCAGCGTGCCCAGGTGGCCAGGAAGGCCAAGGGCATCCTGGCTTGTATCCAAAACCGTGTGGCCAGCAGGACCAGGGCAGCGACCATCTCCCTGTACTTGGCACTGGTGAGGCTGTGCCTCGACTACGGTGTTCACCTGTGGGCCCCTCAGGACGAGGAAGACACAGAGGTGCTGGAGCGTGTCCAGGGGAGGGCAACGGAGCTGCTGATGGGTCCGGAGCACAATTCTTACGAGAAGCGGCTGAGGGGACTGGGGTTGTTTAGCCTGGAGTAAAGGAGGTTCAGCGGGGACCTTCTCACTCTCCACAACTACCGGAAAGGAGGCGGTAGCAAAGCTGGTGTCGGTCTCTTGTCTCAAGCAACAAGCAACAGGATGAGAGGAAACGGCCTCAGGTTGTGCCGGGGGAGGATGACAGTGGCTGTTGGGGAAAATTTCTTCACTGGAAGGGTGCTCAGGCATTGGAACAGGCTGCCCAGTGGAAGTGCTTGAGTCACCATCCCTGGAGGTATTTACAAGACGTGTAGAGGTGGCACTTGGGGACACGGTTTACTGTGGACTTGGCAGTGTTGGGTTTATGGCTGCACTTGTTGATCCCAAGGGTCTTTTCCAACCTAAATGATTCCATGATTCTAGGTTCCCTCCACTTGGGACCTCAGGTCCCCATCACCTCAACAAGAAGCTTGACACAGAAAGGGACTCTGGGGCACAATTCCCTCCCTCTTTTCACCTCCAGAAGGCTTTGGACAGGAGGCCCATCGGATGTACAGTCCTGCACATGCTGAACAGACAGAAACACGGCACCCATGTCGGTCTTGGTGGATATTCAGCAATGCTAAAGAAAGCTTTTGAGCTGTCTGGGTCTCAGGGTGTGCACTCATGCAGTACAGGCCACGTTTCTGGGAAGCCAGATGCAGCACGCTGTACAGAGGGCTGTCCTGAACCATGGAAATATCTCAGGGGAGCGGAGAGACGCGGTCCCCAGAGTGGCCTCTCCAGCTCCTTCGCTTGCCCTTGCAGGGGGCAACTTGGTAACCAGAGACAGGAGCCGCAGGATCTTTCCCACCTGCACCAGGGACACAATTCGCATTTGGCTTAACCGTCAGTGTCTGCAGGGCTCAGTCCTGCCCCGCCAGAAGGAATCCGAGAGGAGCACAGGGAGGAGGAGTTTTGTCTCTGCCCAAGGGCTCCTAGCTCCTCTTTTCAAGACAGCTCGAAGTCAGACCACCCGGCCCAGAAAACTTTGCACCTCTCTACATAAGTCAGGGACATCCACCTGCAGTCCCCGTCTTCGTTTCAGTTTTGGGGGGTGTCTGCTCGCTTGGTCAAGAAGCCCCTGGGGACTTGCTCCCGCCAGGCTGCTTTGTTCTTGGTGCTATGCGACCTTGACAGTCTTGAGAGATGGGCTCTCTTGAACCTCATGAAGTTCCACTAGGCCAAGTGTGAGGTCCCGCGCCTGGGTCAGGCCATCCCCCAGTATCAACACAGGCTGGGCAGGCAATGGATTGAGAGCAGGTCTGAGGAGAAGGACTTGGGGATGTTGCTTGGTGAGAAGCTAAACATGGCCCTGGAATGCACACTTGCAGCCCAGAAAGCCAGCCAAATCCTGGGTGCATCAAAAAAAGCGTGGTTGTCACGTCGAAGGAGGTGATTCTCCCCTCTGCTCTGCTCTCATGATATCCCACCTGGAGTGTTGTGTTCATCTCTGAGGCCCCCAACATAAGAAGGATATGGACCTGTTGGAGTAAGTCCAGAGCAGGGCCATGAGGATGATAAGAGGGCTGCAGCACCTCTCCTCTGGAGATAGACTGAGTTGGAGTTGTTCAGCTTGCAGAAGAGGAAGCTTCAGGGAGACCTTATAGCAGCTTTCCAGTGCCTAAAGGTGGCCTATAAGAAAGCTGGAGAGGGACTTTTTACAAGGGCATGTGGTGACAGAACCAGTGGTAATGGCTTTAAACTGAAAGAAGGAAGATTTAATTAGATCTTAGAAAGTTTTTTATTGTACGAGTGGCAGGACACTGGCACAGGTTGCCCAGAGAACCTGTGGATGCCCTATCCCGAGTGTTCAAGGCCAGGCTGGATGGGGTTTTGAGCAACCTGGTCTATTGGAAGGTGTCCCTGCCCATGGCAGGGGGGTTGGAACTATATAATCTTTAAGGTCCTTTACAATCCAAATCATTCTATGATTTTTCCCTTGGTCCTCTGACAGAGCTAAGAACATACAAAAGACAGAAATAACCAATGTTTAGCTCTGTGACTACTGAAGCTAATCTAAAACTGTATTGCTGATTTTGCAGCCTTCCTCTCACACATTCCCAACCCTTTGCACCAAGCTCTGAGCTCACTTAAAAGTTCCATGAAACAGGCCACCATTCATCTAATTGAAAACCAACCTGGCAAAATTTCAGCTTGTTTAGTCCAGTTCAGATCTCTGATCTAGGAATGGGAACACATGAGTGCCACTACCTAAACAAGGGATAGGGGAATAAAGTGTGGCCTGGGGAAACAAGTAGTGCAGGATTGCAGCAACCCAGCATGAGATTCTCTTGAACTACATGGAACTTGATCTTCACCCATCTGGAACAAATTCTGACTCTACAAAGGTCAGTGAAACCAGAATGCCACCCTAATTCTGCAAACCCTATGTTTGCAATTGTATATATTGAATGACCACATTGCTCTACTATTCCTATGAAGATAGTAACTCAAACTATTGTATTTTTTTAACTTTCAGTGTATTTCAGGGTATCAGGATCAGAAAATACTCATCAGAGCCTGTCTTTTTTCATTGATTTGATGGTCAGTATTCTGACACTGACCCTACATGAGTCTGGCTGGAATCAAACTTCAGTATTAGGGCACAAAACAGAGTATTTATCTTGTTGGAATTTTCAGTAAATATTATATTAATAATATATAATAACTAAAGAACCTACATATTGACATCTGGCATTCTAAAGTCCTGTCACAATAGCAGCAGATATGATGTGTAACATTAATTCTCATTTCAAACTTCTTGTTCCATTTCTGTTTGACTACTTGGGAGCAGTTTTCATCATTTAGACCCCAAGACAGGGAGATAAACCAGCTGCAGCCTGGAAAAAAAAACCACCACCACAGCACAAAGAAGTATTTTATTTAACATTCCTTTCAGAAAAGCTGATGGTAACCCAGAATCAGACAAAACTTGTGTATAAATGCAGTGCTGTGCTAAGTGATGTGGAAATACCAAAAGACTGTGACATACTTTCTAAGGAGTTGTTAACGTGTGCCTGAGGCTATACTGTCAGGTTGCAAATTTAAGGGGCTTGTTTTCATCAGTATTCAAGTCATATTTGTTAGTGACCAAAGGCGAATGGTAAACAAAGCTAAAAAACATGAAAAGTTGCTATGAATTTTAGAAATGCCATGTGCTGAGCAATGTAACACACAGTCTTTGGGTTTTTTTTCATTACTTTCTTAGCTAATCGTCTGAAGTCCAGCCTTAAGTTCACACACCTTCCTCACACAGTGTTGTCATTTATGCATATTGTTATCTTAATGCTGGCCCGGAGCCTTAAGCATAACATTAGTATTCAACTCTAAATACATGAACAACATATTTGATACCACGTGCCTCATGATAAACATCTACATGCCTGGAAAACTGAAGCTGCAGGTTATAAGCTGTTTGGAACAGCAATTGATCGTTATATATTTTACAAGCCACTACATGTATCTGTGATAGCTAAGTAAGTAACATTTCAGCATTCTCTAAAGCCACCTAACATGATGCTCATGTCGTCACTATATAATTAATGCTATGAAGATGAAGCACATACTCTAGTGGGTGGCACACTCATGCTCTTGGAACAGACGTAGTAAAGCTTGGCTTTCCAAACCAGTAATGTCTTCATATGTGCAAGCGCAAGCCCAAGGGTGGCAGACTTTTCTGGCAGATTTAGTATGGAGGAATGGAGCAGTTAGCGCTTGCTGCCCACTCTTCTGCTAAAAACTACCATCTCTACAGGTATGCCAATGTAAACTGGCACTGGCAGAAAGAACCCCACATAATCCTTTAAGAGAAAAGCTGCGTGACAGCTGGGAGCAGTAATTTCTTCAGCTATTTCAAATAAATCTGCCACCAAATATGAGTTGGTTGTGATTCCCCCAGAGGCTGAGCACTTGCAGCTTGAGCTGGCTGGAAATCTTCATTCAAAAAACCCCAAAGACTCTGCTAAAGCACAAGGATGGTTGCAGGAACATGAAAAAATGGCCAAGACTTGCTAACCAAGTTAAAACTAAGTCAAGTCTTTGCAGAGGGAAAAGTAACAATTCATCCATTCCATCCCTTGCTACGAGCTGAAAAATGGAAACTCCAGGAGCACCATGCTGAGTCTCACCAGTCTACTTCAGATTTGGATTTCTAGCCTCTTAAATACTTGAGGCACCTTAGGGGAAAAAAAAATCACTTCTGAAACTCTGACTCCACATTTTTCACTGGAGTCTCTGGAGGCACACTTGCCACTTCCAAGCCTAGGCCATTATTTGGATAGTTACGAGAAATTAACGAAAAAGGTATCTATAACACATTAGCTGCATCATTTCAAGTCATTATCAAATTTATATTAAAAATCTCAAGATGTGAGAAGAGGTCAGTGCTTTAGCAAACTACAAAGGCAACCCTTGCTGGGAAAGAAAATATTTTCTATGAATTAATGTTGTTGAAAAAATGTAAACATGATTCTGGGCACATAGATTTTATTCATGTACATAAATAACACAGCTTTAGTGCACAACAGCATCTTATGGCAAATGTAGAATCTTTTTTTTTGTCTTCAGCATGAAATACTGACATAATAAATACATACAGATTCATTTATTTCTGAAAAATCCAAACAAGTGAAGAAAAATTATGTCTTTGGGTGGATAATTTGCTTTTTACTGGGCACATGGCAAACATTCAAGGAAAATGTAACTCTATGAACCCACACATTGGACAAGGGAAAACCCTTTATCTATTTAGTGCAGAAGTGAAAAGTACAAAATGGTAACCCCAGCATCGTTGCATGCTGCCCTCCATGTTCCTTAAGCAGAGTGGCTACACAAGCCAGCTCAAGACAGGTTCTTGAGAAATTTCAGCATCCTTTCATCCTGAATACCTACACCTGTCTGTATGAGAGCCTCTATACCACTGCAGTGCTGATTCTTCCTGCATTTGAGAAGCTTTATTGATTTATTTGAGAAGCTTTATTTCTTCCCCGGCCATTCTCCCAGCCCCCAAAGGAGAATGACACAGGGATTCCCCATGGCTGTTTTACAGGTCGATTGGTCAAGAACATGCCAAGAGCATTGCTATTACTATATTTAAATGCTATGCAAGGCAGTCCTGTCATACCTATCTGTCCTGATAATTTTTCCCCATTTGAAAATGGGAAAATATGAAAAACTACTCACTTTATGAATGAAGCAAGTTAAAGGGACAAAAGCAGAAACCAGCGGCCATTTTCAGGAGTTTCTGCCTACTAGATATAGATGTTTTGCCTTGCTGTGTCATGCAGAACTGATGGTATACTAATGATTTATATTAATAGCATTGGAAGGAGAGATATCCAAAGTTATACAGCAAACAAGAAGGAGAGCATGTGGTTTTCCTCACAGTTTGTGTTTAAGCGGACATCTTAACTTGGCCTCAAGGGACAACTGTGAGATAACCTTGCTGTTTGTAAAGCACTCAGCAGTAGCTGGAGTCGAATGGCATGAAACTATGGCAATATGCCCCAGATATTAATAATTATAATCACGACTGTTTGAGGGATGAGGTTAAGAGTGATCTTCAAGGAAATACTGACTGTGGGCAGACCGGAAGTGCCTCCCCAAAACCTCTAAAAAAGGAGGGAATCAAAGACCAGACGACCTGCAGAGTCTCTGTTGCAGAAGGCTACTACAGAGGACTCAGTCCCTCCTCACAAATACGATGGTTCCCAAGCAGAACTACAGGTCTGTCCTCTGAATCACTGACGGCACACACCCGCTGTCCCGAGAGCTATCACTGGGACAAATTCCCCACAGCAGCCACATTTAGCGATGGCGTGTGAGTCAGAGGCTGTTGCCTGAAGGTGAAGAGAGATGCAGCTGCCTGACAGCCGCTCATCACGCGACAAGAGGAAGGAAATCCCGGCCTGCTGCCACACACACCGGCAGCTCCGGCTCCCTCAGCGTCCCTAGCGCTCCCCTCAGATCAGCGCGGATTTCCCCCACCCACAGCTGCACCACCCGCCTCAACCGTCCGCCCGCGCCCGCCAACGCCAACGCCAACGACACGCAACGGCCGGCCCCGCGCATGCGCCCACGGGACGCAGCGCGGGGGAGGGGGGCCGCGCATGCGCAGCCCGCCCGGCGGCGCCCACCGCGAGGCCGGGCAGAGCCGCCGTGTGGCGCCCGCTTGGCTCCCCGGCTCGCCCGCCCGCCGCGGCCTGCGCGCAGCAAACTGCCGGGGCGGGGCCGGCTCCTGCGGCCGCCCCAGCGCAGCCCCCGCCGGGCCCGTCCGAGCCGACGGCATTTCCGGGGGAGGGAGCGCGGCGCGGGCTGGCGGGGAGCTGCGCGGCGCCAGCAGTGTTGACTATATATGGTCAAAGGCAGGGGAGAGCGGCGGGCCGTGCGGACGCTTCCTGGTTCGTGCCGCTGGGCACCGCGGGGCTGAGGCGGCGGCGGGAGCGAGAGGCAGGTCCGCTGCGCTGCGCTCGCCGCCCTTCCCAGCCCTTCCTTCCCAGCGCCACCGCCCGCCGCAGTAACAAGTGGGCGAAGATGCCGTACGAGATCAGTAAGCCCCCGCGCAGGCGGAGCGGGGGGGGGCCGGAGCGGCGAGCCGCCGGGCTGGGGAGGGAGGGGGGCCGGGCGGGGGGGAGCCCCTCTAGCTGGGGGGCGGCCGGGCGGCCCTGGACGCGGGCGCGGAGCCGGCGGCACCTCGCAGCCCCCTGACAGCAACAAGTGACCGCGTCTGCCGGCAGGGCGTGTAGCTGCTCGGCTGGCGGCCGGGAACGGGAAGAAATAAAACGTCTCTTTCCCCCCCCCCTCCCCCCCCCCCTTTTTTTTTTTCCTTTTCCCGTAGAAAAAGTGTTCGCCAGCCTCCCGCAAGTTGAACGAGGCGTTTCCAAAATTATCGGAGGTGATCCTAAGGGCAACAATTTTCTTTATACCAATGGAAAATGTGTCGTCATCAGGAACATTGATGTAATGTATCCTAATTTATTTGCTTTTGATAAGTTGCATTTTGTTTTCCAGCCCCTCTCTGATAGCCTGTGCTTCATTCACACTTGGTAATTTCAATTGAGGTCACAGATCTGGGATCAGCATCAGGGGAATAAGCAGGGTGCATGACTCAGGTGTAACACCATCGGCAGCGACTGTAAAACCCTGTAGAGAACCCCAGTAAAATGTGTGGTTCTCTCCCTCTCTTTGCATAGGCTTTATACAAGAAAGACTAGTATATCCTGGTTGGCCCTGGTTGTCTTAAGTATCACTGTTACGGAGTTGAGTGTTGTGTTTGCCTAATAAATGCACATTTGCTGTGTTGGCTTGTTAGAGAAGCATGCAAATAGTTGCGAGCCCTGATGTTCAAATTCATTAGTCCGTAGCTTCTTTCCCCCTCTCTGCCTCTCTTCCCTGCACTTCAGGAATCAAAACAGTTGTCATTTGCTTGACTCCGTGGCGAGCTGGGTGCACCGAGTTCTCAGCCCTGGTCACAGGGAACTTTTCTCATCGATTAATACTAGAATGCCCTAGTTAATGTTTCCGGTGGTGTGGAAGTTTAGGAGTTTTTTTCTTCTCTCATCTTAACTAGAGAAATGTTAAGTGAGTTATTTAAATTACTACTTTTCAAAGATGGCATCCCTTTGAGAAGTATGGAGGAAGCATTACAAGTCTAGGCTATTGTCTTGCTACTGGTTTTCAAAAAATATCAAATTCTCCCAAAGGTTTTCTTTCCTGTCTTAACTGCAGATTTGGCCTGCAGTGAGGAGAGCTGCAAGGGGGCCGGTCATACCTCTCTGGAATTTTCAGCTCTCCACAACAATGGATTTGTTTATGGCTGCTTCTGTAAATTACTCTTGTAAACTGAGTTTTTATGAGCGGTTTTCCTGATTTTTCAGCACCCCCGCTATATTCAGGCATTTTTCTGTTGTCACACTGTAATACAGAAATGTTTCTAATAACTCAATTATTTGCAAATTTCTTGTTTGATATCCATCTAAATTCATCCACTTAAACCCAGAAATAAGCTTACACTCTGGTTTCAGTGTCTCAGTATAATATTGTTGTAATAGTGTTTTGCTCTCGGTATCAAGAAAAGTTCAATTTTCTGAAACCAGAAGCTCCAGTTAAACCTTGTAATGGCACACACTGTGATGAGAGAAGAGAGAAAAGCCACTCTGCTTATGTTACAGTTTGCCTGAGTTATGGATTGTGACCTCCTCCCTTGCACAGTGATTAGTGCTTATCTGACCCTATTTTGTGGGTTAAATTGGAAGAAAACAACTTGCTTTTATCTTCCTGAATGAGCCCAGTGCAAATGTCAGTCCCAGTGCAAGCCAGAATGTAGAGTGCATGGCGTGATCTGAGTACAGGTGAGGTGGGATTGTGGGAATTGAAATGTAGCGTGTATAAACTCCCAAGGGAAGTTGAGAATGGAAGTCATTAATTCTTTCGATTTATGGTGTAGTGTGTGCCAGTACACAAACTTACCTGTCAAGTCTGCTACCGTTAATAATTGACAGGTGATGCTCTGCAGACAGCTACAGAATGTATTGTAGCAATGACACAAAAACTGACCAAAGCCCATGCTATGGCTTTTGTGACAGAGAATGTTGTGGTTTGTTCCTAACCCAGCATGGAATTGTCCACTGTTAATGTAGTGCCATGCCTTCTCAGAATAACACTGAGGCCTGTGTAATAGTTTGCAACAACCAAATGAAATACTGGGAGATTTGTGTGTGAACAGTTCTCCAATGAGATGGTTGTGCTCTAATTAAAAAAAACAAAAACAAAACAAAAAAAAAAAAAACAAAACCCAAAACCCAAAAAAACAACAAACAGGTCATCAAAATGCAGTGATCACCTTCCTCAAGTTTGAAGCTATCTAGTATTAGTTAATCAGTGGTGATGAATATAGCGTTCGGGGTTAATGCTTGATATTTGAGCATGATCTAGAGACTTTCTTTAACAAGTAAAAGTCCTGGAACAGTACTGGACTAAGCACTGTAAGAAGAACAAGTGATATTTGTGAGGTTTCATACCTCGTTAATATTTTATCGTCTTCATGGGTCTAAGCCTACTTTGAAGCTTGGAACTTAAACTGCTCACTTTCATATGTGGCTCTTGTTTCAGTGTTCGAAATTAGCCACATAAACTCACTCTTGTTGTTGAATCTAGTACTGGGTATTGCATTTGTCCCAGCTAACACTAAGATCTCTTTTTAGAAGTGGGTGGTTATGGGGGTTTTGATAGGAAAGACGGACAAGTTAGAAAACTGACTTTACAAGCAGAAATAATATTATCAAATAAACAGCACTTAATTTGACAGCTCTAACTTATTACCTGTTCCCAGAATCTGTTTACTAAATTTGGGAGTCTCTTTCATTTAACCCCTTAAGTTAGTCTTTTAACTCCACTTTCTCATCATCTTAGCTTCCTGGACTCTTAGAGCTTCTTTCTGTAAGATAGCAGCTACTTACGTATGCCATTACTAACAAAGTGTGTGGAGGTTTGAGGTCCCTGAACTTGTAGGTGATGCAGCTACAGAATGGGGGAAACATTATCTTGTCTTGCTTAGATAAAATCCAGTTGCGTGCAAAATGGAGAGTGACGTGCATGCTGTAAATGCATGATTGTGACTTAAGTAGGGCTTTAACACACTCGAGCAATGTAAAAGCAGGAATGAAAAAGAGAGCTGCTTCTTGCCTAAGTAAGCTGTATTCTGTCTCCTGAGATGTAGCAGCACTGCAATAGCAAGAACTCTTGGAAGCAGAAGACTGTCTGCTTTCTAACACAGAGCGGGTGTTTCAGTTTTTCCTTATTGGATGGCTGAGTCATACCGTAACATCAGGTGTTTTTTTCTGCTTTGGTTAAATCTGTATTAATTCTAGCAGTTAAAATGGGCTTTTGTTTAGACTGTATGAGTCAAGTTTCTGGAGCTCAAAGGTACTTGTGAACTGATAGAAAATGTTTTCTAGGGAATAGTCTATTATTGTTGTAGCATATATGCAGTGTATCTGGAAGAGGTGCAGAATTACTTTTTTATACAGTTAAATCTGAGAGCTTTGATGTCATCCTTTTTTTGTGTGGCACCTCTGTGGTGTTAATGCTACTGATCAGCTGAGACACAGAGTCAGTTTTATTGTCCAGCCTGAAGCTTCTATAAATATGTTTAAGACTGAAGAGAGAGAGCTATGATGGAGTGACAGTGATTTTTTTTTCAGAATTCCAGTACAACTCTTGATACAATGTATGCTTAATTTTCTTTCTCAACTATAGTGGAACTTTTGGATGCGTGCTGCAAAGCACAGCAGTGTTTAGTATTGTGGGTAACTGCTTTACCTGGGCCAGCTCCATAGAAAGAAAGCCCGATGCTTGGTCTGTTATTTTTGGAGAGTGTTTTTCTACCTTTCAGCAGGTCTTGGAGAGGAAAGAGTCACAGAAGTTCTGGCTGTTAGAGGAAATGCTCTGTGTCAGTTGTTAGGGGTTAGTGTGTTTTTTTAGTGGTACTGGACAGCAGTGTTCTGCAATATGTACTGCATTTCTCAGTTTTAGGCAATAACTCAATTTGACCTGGAAGGAAGGGTGTGAGAAGGCATGTAAGAAGAAATTCTGAATTTTGTCTTTGAATGTCTGATTTCATTCCTTTGAAAACTGGGCAATGCAGCTTGGTAACTTTTTTTTTTCCCCTTTAAACTAGAATCCTGCAATTGCTGACATCTACACTGAGCATGCCCATCAGGTTGTAGTTGCCAAGTATGCTCCCAGTGGATTCTACATAGCATCTGGAGGTAAGGTATCGGTGGTGCATATGATGTATCAGATACATGGACAGAGCTGTGAAAGTGCTTGATGCAAAACTTGCAAAAGAGAGTAGTAACGCTTCACGTTTATGTACAGGCTCTACGTAGTCAATGTAACATGCCTCAGTGGAATTATATATATGTGCCTGAGGGAGGAATCACTTCTGTAGTTGTTCCTCTAACCATTCACTAAAGCAGTGAATTTGGTGACATGCTTGATCTTTGTAAAAAATTATTTAAATTAAGAAGAACCCGGAAATGTACTTTAAATACCTAGTGTGAAGTGTTAAAGAGAAAAAAATCTTAGTGTAATAAAGACTTGTGTGTATGCAGCAGAATGAAAAGTTATTTCTGAAATACAGGACCATTGTTTCTGTTTGTTAATAGATGTTGATACTTTGGGGGCAGGGGAGGGATTCTAGAAGAGCATATGCTCCTTTCTTTTCCCTCCTCCTTTCTTCCTGACCAAACTTGGCAAGACTTGGCATGACTTCTCTTACATTTGTAACCTGAACTAAACAAAGGTTTCTTTGGCAAGTTAGCAGGGGAAGAGGCTGATTCTCAGTTTCCATGTAATGCACGTGAATCAGTAGTCTGAGAGTGGCTAATGTTAATTTCTGGAATTGCTAGTGGAAACGGCTGCAGTTTTTGACTTAGGAAGAGCTAAACAAACTCTTTTAATAGAAGCTTGCTTCAAATAATAGATGTTTTTTCAGGAGGACTGGTAGACAGTTGAAGAATATTGACAAATACAATACGATAACCTCCATTTCTTAATAATATTAGCAGTTACTCTGTGATATTTTTTTCTAAATCTGCTTGCCGTTATCAAGTAGAAATGCTTCAGCAGCAAATAATGTGCCCAAACCCAGAAATACTTTCTAGTAATATATCTGAAAATAAAGCATTCTGATTATGAGCTCCTTAGGGAGTCCAGACTCATGTGCAGATCTTGGTAGACTCATGTGGTAGAATGGGAGTTTCTCTCTCAGCAATTTAAAGGGAACGATATTTTTTTAAATATAAATTGGAATATGTATCTTTTGAGTACTGGGGAACCTTTAAGAGCACTGATAGCACAGCTTTTTTTCTTCTTTCCTGGTCCCTCCCCTCCATCTGAAAGGAACCAGAGCCAGGATTTTCTTGGCACAGTCTTGTGTGTGGACCATATGTCAAACTGAATAACTTCTTCAAATCTAGATTGCATTCTTTATTCTACAGGTTTGGTGTTCTAGGTTTGTGCTGTGCTTAACCCTCAGAATATCCATCTATTTTGTTCTTGTGGCATTGCAGGTTTTCAGTCCTCTGTAAAAGAACAGTAATATATACAGAGCCTGATCTGTCAAGAAGTTTTTCATTAATATTCAGCATAAGGAAGCTCCTTGCTTCCTTAACAGGGGAATATTCAGTTGACTCTTCAGAAGTTTGTGTGTCATACCAGAGTAAATGAATTTAGGCTTCAGTATTTCCCTTAAAAAGTGTCTTGTGTATGTGATTTATAAATAGTTTTGTGATACTGCTGAGCATGGGGTCTGAAGATAGTATCAGGCTATTTAAGCTGTTTCCAAGTATATCATTAAGATTCATTTATCTATAAATCTGCGTTAGCCGTGCAACCTGCATTAATACTTCATGTGTTTGATGAGACAGACCTTTGGCAGGATGCTTTGTGGCTCTTTACGGTGATTTCTTTTACTGCAGCGTAACAGATGTAGTAATGGGAGATACCACAGAGTTAAAGCTATATACGTCCTATCTATTAATAGAAGGAGCAAACAATTAGATTCTGAAGTCCACATTAAAGTTCTGCTTCAATAACAAATTCTCTGTGTAAAATGAAGGATTCTGCATCTGTCCTTTTAGAAGTGGAGAAGACTACTCCATGATCAGGTCTCAAAGATACAGGGTTACTGTATGTCTAAATTGAAATGTAAGAATGTACCAAAAATGTGAACAGAACTCAAAAGCATTCTGCTGAGGTAAAGTTTATATATTTTAGCACATGGTTTATTCTAAAACAGTGGCTTTTCTGAAAAGAAATGGAATTTTGCTCTGTGGATTTCATTAGAGACGTGTAAAGCTGTCTGTGTAGAATGATTCCTCTGGTTATAATGCTGCACGACAGTAATTGCTCTGAACTGAAGAAGTTCTAGGGCTGTGTAATACTGAAAGGAGAAACTGTGACCAGGGAAGATTTCATTATATTAAGTCTTAAATTGTTAACAACCTGTGCTATGTCTGCTGCTTGTGACATTATCATTTTTTAATATTCTGTTGGATTCCTTTGTAGTAATGCAGACGTTGCATGTGCATACCTGCACTATTAAGTGTGTACATACTTCTGTATAGAAAAAGTATACTGATGAATGTGCATGAATAGAGTTTGATGGGCAAAAACTTCTTTGTATGTTTACATGTACATGGTATTTTTATGCAGAAAGGGTTTGCTTTGAAGGTACAAAAAAGCTGAGGTATGAATTTCAGTGTCTGCCACTGTCCGCTGGATTGCTGTCTTAGTGTAGATGTAGGGCAACGTACTTCCCAATGAAGTGTGGGTAAGCTACTTTGTGACTGCCAGGGGGGCTGGTTTGGGGTTTGGTTTTTTTGTGTAACACAGCTACTTAAAACACACCAGCTGATTAGAGTTCCTATTGTTACTGCATAATTTTTTGATGTGTGTTTGCAAAAGTTGTCTTCATGTGTTGTATTTATTGCTGCATGTCTTGAATCTTACTATCTGGTTAAAAACATAGTTCGATGAAACGAATGTAGTCTTAAGCGTTCCTAAAACAAGTGATTTGTAGTAATTGGAATAGGGTAAGAATAATAGGTCCTTTGTACAAGTGATCAGTGTAGCTGAAAATCTGTATCCTGGCAGATTGCTGAGTCATGTGACTGAGTCATGCTGGAACAACAAATAGTTATACTCATTTTATTACGGCAGATGTCTCTGGAAAGCTAAGAATCTGGGATACTACACAGAAGGAACACCTACTGAAGTATGAGTATCAGCCATTTGCAGGAAAAATAAAGGACCTAGCCTGGACTGAAGACAGCAAGAGAATTGCTGTGGTTGGAGAAGGAAGAGAAAAGTAAGTAACTTTTTCGTGTGTGTACATACATACTGTAAACATCTGTATTCTAATAAAGCAGGTTCTTTGTAGAAAGCTTTTAATACTTCAACGGAAGAAAATCATGGCTTGTTCCTGGTTTAGGTTTCAAGTTATTCTGCAGCAGAATTCTTTATGCAGTATTTGACATCTGTAAAGCTCCTTTGAAAATACAGTTCTGTTAGAATTGCTCAGTTTGAAAATTGTGTAGGTCTTTTTTAAGAGGTGGGTATTTCGTTCAGTGACAGCTGTTCAGTATGCCTTTTGGTGGGTTTTTTTGTCTTAATTCTGATAGAGTATGGAGAACCACAAGACAATTCTTCTTCTTTCACCCCTCCCAAATTGAGAGGACATCACTGAATAAGAGTTATAAAGTACAGAAAAAAGTGTCTGTATTTTCTCCCTCAGCAACATGCCCATATTTTTAGGCCTTACTATGATAAGTAAAAGAAAATCACAACCATTTGTCCTTACCTAACTAAGTGAGGTTCCCATTTCAGTCAGGTGTGTGTCCTTTCTTTAATGTTTAAAGACTGACAGATCTTTAAGGCAGAGTCCAGACTAGGTAGTCTTATGCCTAAATGTCCAAACAGGTGCTTCTGTTCCCTCACCCTCTTCACCTTTTTCTAATCACAGTCATGCACTGTGTCCTGTTACTGGACAGAGTCTTTGTCCACCATTGCTCCATCAACCCCCACCTGTCCTTGGGTAGATACTATATAAATTTGCTCTCCTACCTCAAAAAGTTTACCAGTTTACTCTTAGGTGAATGCACTTTCAGTCTAGAATTTTGTTGAAGTGACTCTATATAACCCTTTTTAATAGAGATGCTCTGGCAGTTTATTACCACTGTATTGATTGTGCTGCGGTATTGTTTTTTAAGGTGATTAAGAATGACAAAAATGCTGTTAAAACTCTTCGTCCTTAAACCTTTAAGTAATAATATTTGTAAAAGTGGTGGTACCCAATCTAGGTTACATAATCAGGTAAATGATACAATGTCATTGTTATCCTAGCTTTCTGCATTCTGCATAGTCACTAAGCAGATAATTTACTGCTTTCTTTCATAAACAGAGGAGTATCTTTTGGATCCCTGAATTTTAGAAGCTTTACACATAAAATCGGTTTTCCCCTTCAGCAGATGACTCCTATTGAACATTAAGTTCTCTCTCAGGCAAGATCTCAGCCTTCAGGGAACTGTCATGCACTTGCATGAGATTAACGAGATGACCTAATTTCTTTTCTTTGAGTGCACTCATATCTGATGTTTACAGATGCTAGAGGGGTTAATCTACATGTAACTTTATGAGTTGTAGTTATTGTGTGCTTTTCTAACTAGATTTGGAGCAGTGTTCCTGTGGGATAGTGGTTCTTCTGTTGGTGAGATTACTGGGCACAACAAAGTGATCAATAGTGTGGACATTAAACAAACGAGACCATATCGTCTGGCAACTGGCAGTGATGACAACTGCGCCGCTTTCTTTGAGGGACCGCCATTCAAGTTCAAGTTTACAATAAGTGTGAGTTTAAGTTTAGATGTGTCTGTATTAAACTGTGCAGCAAGTTAACTAAAAGCTTTCCAACAAGCTTGCGGTTCTTGTAGAAAAAAATTTCTACAGCGAGGAATGGATATGTAACATCTACGGTCAATTCTCTTGTTTCAACATTCCTTTTCACTCTTTATTTTTGTTTCTTTATTCTACTAGTTAAAATCTCTCGTGTAAATTAAATGAAGTCTGAACCTACTACATTTAAGACATTAATTGTTACTGGAAGCCAAAGAAAATAAAAAGCCAAAAGCTGCTGCAGCTGTTTCTCATGGCAGAATTCATGTCCCTTGACTCAACAAAAAAAACCCAAACAAAAACTATTGCAGAGATACTGGATGTAGTTGCAGTAGTAAATTCAAAATGTTCTTTATTTTTAAAAACACAGTAGTAGGCCTTTTATTTTCTTAAGTATGTGCCTTGTGTAGTCTTCATATGTTGACTTTAGTAAGGATTCCATTCCAGTTCTAGAAAAGGAATTGTTTTAAGGTCTGCAATCCAATGAAATGAGGTAGTTGCCTAATATATTTTTGAACTTAAGTTGATACTTGCGTTTTGCTAATCTGGTTCTTTTGGAACTCTGAAGTCTGAATTGCTTACCCGTGCTGCTTCGACTGGTATGTGATTCAGTCTTCCTTTGAAAGTGGTATTTGAGTTGGTACATGGGATTCTGTTATGGGCTGTTCTGTGGTTTAGAGTAGAACTTGTGGTATCATCAGGAAATAAAAAAGTGTAGTTAAAGAAAGTAGGTTAGAACCTGCCTTTCATAACACTAAAAATAGTCTCCCAAATCTCTTTGCATGGGAGCTTTGGCCTCGTTGTGGCGCTTCCCTGTTTAACACGTGTTTTTTAGTTAGCGTGGTTTGAATAGTCTCCTACTTGTGAATAGTCTATTTGGGGAGTATACATCAGTCTTGCCTAGTTACTTCACAGAGCTGCCACTCATGCAGTCTCCCAGAAATGGAATTGCAGTAAAATAATAAAACTTATTCTTCATTCATGCGTTTTTTACAATAAGAAGCCTAAAGTACTCTTCTGTGTATGAAACTTAATTGGGCCACGAAGCAAGAGTCAGAATTTGGAGAATGTTGCAGAAGAATTCAGTGACCAGAGGGGAAGAACCCCATGTTTGCATCTAGGCTGCAGCTGAGGGTTTTTTCCTACCTATCTCTGAAACTGGGTACTTATCTGGTATTGTGTTGTTTGAACTACATCAGTATTGATGTCACAGTTTTTTCCCTGGTCCGTTGTTGATCCCCATGATTCTCTTCAGAGAGAGGCTGGACTTGCTTTGTAGCCATTCCCTACAGCAGGCATCTCCTACACAGCTAATTTATGGCTTGTGTGAAAGAGAACTTCATTGTTACTGGACTCTCTTATGCATGTAAAGCTCTGTTCTTATTTTGTATGCTGATTCTTACTCTTTTTTTCCTACAGGACCATACACGGTTTGTGAACTGTGTGAGGTTTTCTCCTGATGGGAACAGATTTGCTACAGCTAGTGCAGATGGCCAGGTACAAAGCAAGGAACTCTATTTGTAGCAATTTGAGCATGAGAAGATTTTCTTGTGCATTTTGGGAATAAGATTAGTATTGTAAAATCAATGTTGCTGCTTTTTTCATGCTAAGAAGTGACTGGTTTAAACTATTAAGTACTCTTCTATAAAGGTGTAACAGCTGACGTCAGCCAAACTGTTCTCACTCAGCTTTTTTCCCCATTCCACCTCCCGAGCGTATTACAGGTTATTTTGGCTGGAACACATTAGACTTTTGAAACATGTATGTTCTTGTTACAATCCTGAGAAGTCTGGCTGAAGTACTGAACTCGGATAGCAACCCAGCTCCATGTGGAGTCCCTGCTCCATGTCAAAGGGCATTTGACAGTGACACTGTTACCGTAGGTAGCTCCTCCTTCCAAGAAGGCACATTCCTGTGACTGCAGTGCTAAACAGCTGCTATCACAGCAGGAATTAAAAAATGTAAGATCTTCCAGAATGTCAGATATCAGGATCCATTGTGCAGAGTGGCTTAGTGTGATTATTTACAATTGTCATCTCCTTTGTTGTATCAAATGCAGGAAAACTTGTGCCTCTTCTTCAAAAATCTGGTGTTTGATAAAACTGCAAGCATGCTACCTAACAAAAGAATGATCTGTACAGTACAAGTAATAGTGTTTCAGTTCTTGTTTTTTTCCTTTAAGTTATATGTCTGTGCTCTCTTAAGATTTTTGTCTATGATGGGAAGACTGGAGAGAAAATGTGTGCTCTTGGTGGAGGCAAAGCTCATGATGGAGGTATTTATGCTGTAAGTATAATTTCATTTGTGCAAGTGGTCCATAGTATTTCATTACCAAGTTCATGGACTGTGAAGTCTTGCAACAATTAATGCATTTACTATCTTGTAGTGACATTTGTTTTTGCAGATTAGTTGGAGCCCTGACAGTAGTCAGTTGCTTTCTGCCTCTGGAGATAAAACTGCTAAAATCTGGGATGTCGGTGCTAATTCTGTTGTCAGTACTTTTAACATGGGATCAAACGTATTGGATCAGCAGCTGGGTTGCTTGTGGCAAAAAGATCATTTACTGACTATCTCTCTCTCTGGCTATATCAATTATTTGGACAAGAACAATCCAAATAAGCCTTCACGTATCATAAAGGTAAGCTTCTATTCTTGCACTAGTTTCTGCAATAAATGACACTGTGGTTGAAGTTGGCTAGATGGAATAGTAGCTGTTGAAAAATGGTTGTGTTAAATTAGCATTGCCACACACACGTAACATTTTAACTTCTTGATTCGTGTGGTACTGTGCTTTGTGCGAATATACAGACTGATTTTAGTTTCAGTTAAGGTCATTAAGTCTTTAATAGCAGCTTTTCAGCATTCTTGAGATGGGGGGGCGGGGAAGTACAGTGCAGAGAGAATGAGACATCACCAGTAGTTTTCTGCTAGAACTAGTATATTGTGAACAAGGTGACTAGGGTTACTGTGCAATTGAGCTTCGATTTTAGGATTTAAAGAGTAAGCTGACACAGTACTCTCACGGGAACTTATATTTTTACATGAACTAGAAACAGACGTCCCAGATTCTTGATATTGCAGCTGTAATTCTGGTAGTTGGTGTGGGTACATGACTGTATTTAGTAGTCTTCCCTGAATCACTGTGCAAGCAAACTTTGTTGATGAAAAGTGCGTGAAAGTATTTTGGCCTAGCAGGATAATAAGGATATTCATGATGCCTATTCTTTCTCCTCAAGGAGTGGTACCTGAAAATAGCTATGCTGCAACAGTTAAATGGCTGCACTGTTAATTAGTGATTTGTATTCTGGGTGACCTGTAATGCTTGTGAATAAAATACATTATTTTCTGAATAACCTATCATAACTCTTCTCAAACAGGTTTGACTCGAGTATGTGTTAGGATGAAAATTTGCCCATCAATAATGATTTGTGTCCTATTCACAGGGTCACAGTAAGTCCATTCAGTGTCTTACGGTGCATAACAATGGTGGGAAGTCCTATATTTACTCTGGAAGTAATGATGGTCATATTAATATCCTTTGAATGATAGTGATGCTTGTTCTAGCCTTATAGTCCGAGAGAGCTCATTAGGAGGAAAAAAGCTTTGCCAAAGACAAAAACTTACGCTTATTGGACACAAATGAATATTTTATGTTTGAAGAAGTTTATTTTGCTTTCCCATAACTTGCCTATTTTACTGGTTGCCTTACACTTGCCTGCAAAACATAAGCCAGTTCTTGATTTCCAGTTGTCACTTCTTTGTGGTAGATTGTTAATAAAGAGAAGCAAGCAAATATGTAAATTAGCCTCTTCTAACTTTCTACATGTTCTGTCATACATGCAAAATATGTACTGTTGTCTGTTGTTACATGCAGTAAATAGCTACATCTTAGCATGTGTTGGACATCATGTATCTAGGTTTTCAGATCAGGTAGGTACAAGAAAGATAAACTCCTGTTGACCTATCTCTGATCCATAATATGCATTTTTCTTTACAGCTGTTTTTTTCCCACCTTTTTTGTTTTCTGAAGTTCTGTGACACATTGTGTTCTTTATTTGGTATCCCAAATGTCATCAGGCCTCTCACTACTGAAGAGAACCTGTCCTTCTTTTGAGACTTTATTTCAGTTCTGTTTGTTTCTGGAGCAAAACACTGGGAATGCAGCCTGGTTCCCAGAGGGCATGTTAGAGGTTGGGATGTGTTCAGCTAGAAGACTGTTGGCTTTTCTTCACTAATCTGAAGCTTATAAATAAAAATGCAGTCCTTCATCCTGCCTGCCATGATGCATTAAAATGGTATCACATTGGCGTAAACTGTCATGTGTTTATGTAAACATGTGTCATGTTTACAAAGCTGTAGTATAGTGTTAATAGTTCAAACTGATGTTAACATAAAACATCAGGGAAAGCCAATGTTGCAGGACTTCTAACTATAATTCTTCAAAAAGTATTTCCTATCCTCAGACCTAATGCTAATTGTTCTAGTATTTGCTGCTGTTTGTGGTAGGTCATTTAGCTCATTACAGAATATGAGAGATTCATTCAATAAATGTTTTGAGGGTATGTGATTTGGTTGAACCCTGGACAGGTTGCCCAGGGAGATGTAGTGTCTCCATCCCTAGAGGCAGTCGAAACCCAGCAGAATGGGCAGCCTGTTGTAGCTGATGCTGATCTGAGCAGTGGGTTGGACTAAACAATCTCAAAGAGGTCCCATCTGCCCTTAGCTACCTGTCAGTTATTGAACTGTTTATGACGCTGTATCTAACTGCACCAGTATCTTCAAATGTTCCTTAATTCTATTATGCACATTATTGGGATTCTGAAACTGGAGAGAATGATGGCTTTTCTGGGAAAGGCCATACAAACCAGGTTTCTAGAATGGCGGTGGATGAAATGGATCAGCTGGTCACCTGCAGTATGGATGACACCGTGCGCTATACCAACCTTAGCAAAAGGGACTACAGGTTAGTTAAAATGTTACCTTTTGTTGTAGTATGGCAGCCCTAATTATTTTACAGCAAGAGTTTTGTTGATTTATAAGGTAAATAATTCTATGCTGCAATTAATTCAGGTTTTAAGTTACCATGGAAACTGTAGAAATGATTGCTGTACCAACCTTGCTTTTTTCTGTGACAGCAGGAAATGTATCCCAGGCTCTTCAATTTATCTATCCCTTCCACAGGTTACGTAGAGATCTGCCTTGTATTGGATGGCTTAGGGAACTGTGGGAAGGGCATCCATTTTATGATTCATAAATATCCAGGAATATTGGTAATAAATGTGGTTAGGAGGGGTGAGAAGCAGCTGTTTCTCCATGGACATCACAACTGAAGCAAAAAACTTTTAAGAAATCCAATTAAGATCGAGTTAGTTTTAAAAAATCAGACTCTAATGTAGTAACTAACTTTCACTTTGAAGGTGTACTGCCTGAGCATGGTACTAATGCTTTAAACAGTAAACAACAAAACTTTGCAGATTATTTAAGAAAAAATCATTATGCATGTTCTTGATCATTAGTGGGTGATCATTTGAATAGACAATCTGAAATAATGATAGATATGGCATAATTTTTTTCTGCTTTGTCCTTCCTGCTCTTCCACCTTGGCATGCCTTCCTCCAGTGGCCAGGATGCTGTGAAAATGGATGTTCAACCAAAATGTTTAGCTGTGGGTCCTGGTGGTTATACTGTAGTTCTGTGCATTGGACAAGTAAGTATTAACTTGTGGATTATCAACGTAATTTCTTTGTTAATAATACCATGTATGGTAACATGATGGTTTCTGACAGATCTATCTAGTGTAGGATCACCTTGCACATCTGCAGAATTTCCTGATAAGAGCCATGGGAAATATAATTGCGCAGGATACTTGATAGGCTTGTGTTTCCGCATCCTGTACCAATGTGATAGTCTTATGTATAGGTTTAAATTTCATATGATCCCTCATCTGAATTTGTTGTCAATACAGCTTTGTGCTGGAAAGCTCCACCAGTCTGAACTCTGCTCTTGCCTGATCTGTTAAGTGACACAATTTTGGGGAAAGGAAAGCTCCTGTGTTGTTTCTTGTTTGGTGGGTGGGTTTTTCCCCCAATTGATCTAATTAAGTAATGCTGTTGTACAGCATTGGTAGCTCTAGTTTGCTTGCCAGTAGTATTCGTATCACGCAAAACCAGAGAGATTGTACCAGGGCTATCTTGCATCAAAGCATGCTTAAATTCTAATGATTTGTGTCTTCTGTATGGATGCTAATTTTATGCTTGGGACTTTCAGAAGTGTTGCCCAAACCTGTTTTCTATGGGAGTTATAATCCCAGTTGTCCATATTATAGAACAGGATAGGAAATGGTCCTTAAAATTTAATTGCAATATT
Organism: Falco peregrinus; assembly: GCF_023634155.1. Lineage (NCBI taxonomy): Eukaryota > Metazoa > Chordata > Aves > Falconiformes > Falconidae > Falco > Falco peregrinus. The sequence goes on along the minus strand of NC_073722.1, from coordinate 52,610,643 downwards.
AACTTGCTACTAATTTCGTTCTGCCTCCCTTCCTTTAACAGAGAACCCAGAAGGCAGTAAGCATTGTTAAAAATACTGTTTTGTCCATATTTGTTTGATGTTCAAGCCAAATGAGGTGAAGCTGAAGGCAGTAGAACATGCCCTGCACTATCCAATTTAGAGGGCATAAGTACTCCAGTACAGCAAATTAGTTAGTCACAGCACGTAAGCATTTCTTTTTGGGTTTGGTTGTTTTGTTATTTTTGCTTTTTTTTTTTTGTTTTAGAGTTTAAACTCTTCTCTAAGATCAAAATATACTAAACTTCTGAGCAATTGGAGTGGACTTATATTGATGACTAAGCAGTTTGGATTAGTTGTAGTTTGGTTTTAGGCACTTTGAAATAAGGGTCTTAGTTTCTGGGTTTCTATTTGCAGATTGTCTTGATGAAAGATAAGAAAAAATTTTGCAATTGATGACCAAGCAGTTTGGATTAGTTATAGTTTGGTTTTAGGCACTTTGAAATAAGGGTCTTGGGTTTCTATTTGCAGATTGTCTTGATGAAAGATAAGAAAAAATGTTTTGCAATTGATGACCTTGGGTATGAGCCCGAAGCTGTAGCCATTCATCCTGGAGGAGGGACAGCAGCAGTGGGAGGAGCGGTAAGGTTCAGCTTCCTAAAACTCTTGTTTTGAACACTGGAACTAGTAACAGAAGCATTTAACAATAGTAGGTGTGTTGTGTTGAGATGTGGTAGGTAGCAGTTCGTAACAACAGCTGTATTGTAACAAGTAAACTATGTGTAATTGGTGGTCCTGGGCTTTCATGCCCTGGGTTCTCTGACCGTTGTAGCCTAATGTCTATTTCATTTTATCTTGTATTTGCTGATTTTTACATTGTGAATTTGTTTTTAACCAGTGCGTGCTTGAAGTAGGCAAATTCTTGATTTCAAGTCTATATTCTAGGCTTGGTAGATTGTAGCTAGCATAAATGAGTTCCTTATATACATAAAGGTTCTTTAAACTATTTCTAAATATAAGCACTACCAGATAGAATTGATACTGAATTTCTGGAACTTTTTGTAAGCCTTCCTCTTTCTATTGTAAAATGACTTTTTTGGTTTGTTTCTACCTTCCTCCTTCTTCACTATTAATTTGCAGGATGGGAATGTCCATTTATATTCAATCCAAGGAACCTCTTTGAAAAATGATAATAAGTCTTTGGAAGCTAAAGGTCCTGTTACAGACCTGGCATATTCTCACGATGGTGCCTTTCTTGCAGTCTGTGATGCAAACAAAGTTGTCACTGTCTTTAGTGTCACTGATGGCTATGCGGTAAGAACTGTTGTATTAGCAATTTTGTTTAAAAACAAATTGACTGGCATCTCCTGTCTAAATCTGTTGTAAAATACAGTGTAGCTGGTGAGACTTAATTGTTAAATATTCTTTGTATTTTTTGTTTCTGTGACTTGTGTTTACCTGGTACTTTGCGTTAGTGTTGCTTTTCACAGCAGCCTATGTGAAGCCTCCAGAACATAAGAATAGGTGAGGAAACGTACACCATAGGTTGGCTACTGGGCAAACATGCAAACCTGTCTAATAGCTAACACATAATTAAATGGGGGAGAAATTGGATTTCCACAGGCTAGCAATAGTTAAATACAAAAGACTACAAAGTACGCAGGTTCCTTATTCAGGTCAGCTGAATTAGTGTGTTTGGGGTTTTTTTTTTGGTTTGTGCTTTTTAAAGGAAAAAAAGTCAACAAAATGCCTGTTAGAATTTGTATGCAGTATTGTAAAATGGACAAGAATGCAGGCTCCGTTTGATAAGAATCATGCAGTACAACAAAATGTAATTAAATAAATAAAAAGTTGGCAATAAAATTCTGCTGGCTGTAGTGCACAGTTCTATGGTAAGAACTAAGCAATGAAAGGGATATATTAGGTCAGGGAATCTTGCTTTATCTTTCAATCTAGTGTCTTTGAACCAAGAACCAAAAAATGGGCAATTTACACATATTGACTGCCCAGCTGATCAGCTTGTATAAAGTCATTAAGCTTTGACTGAAACTACACTGAAGTAAAAAATGCAGGATGCATTCCACAAAAGCGTTTCATTCTCTAAGTAAAAATTGAAATAATTTTGCTTTTAGGAACATCTGTGGGGTTATTTTAAAAGTGACTAAGCAAGAAGTGACTTGTTGCACATGCACTTTACAGATCCAGTCTTAGTACTTTTTACAAAAAGTTTGGATTTTATTGGCCTGATAAGTGTTTCAAGAAACAGCGTAAAATGAAGCCATCACTTGGTTTGTTTAGGGCATCTATCTGTACTTAAGATACATGTTGTCTGGAGTCTTGCTGTAGCTTATTGTGATGCTACACATTAAAAGTCAGTGATTTCCTGAAATAGCTTAGACTAACAAAATAACACTGTATCTCTGACTTTCAAATAGGAACATAATGTCTTTTACGGACACCATGCAAAAATAGTTTGTATTGCCTGGTCACCAGACAATGAACACTTTGCTTCTGGAGGTATGGACATGATGGTATATGTTTGGACCGTAAGTGATCCAGAGACCAGAGTAAAGATACCAGGTATGTTTCCTTCAGTATCGTACTTCTGAAAGTTGCTAGTGTTTCTTGAAATCCAGCACAGTACCTGCTTTCTAGAACTCATGGTAAGCAGGCTTTGAATGTTCCCAAACAAATCTAGCCGTTATGTTAATCTTTATCTAGCTACAATAGCCAGTACTCTGCTGGTTTTTCTTTTTTAAAGTTACTATGAAGTAACATACACTAGCAGTATTTAATGTAGCTGAAAATCACTTTTGGAATATGTGCTGAAGTTATTTTTATTTTGTCAGCTTAACCTTCCTAATTCTTTTTTGTTATTTTGTGCTGCCATACAGATGCTCACAGGCTACATCATGTAAGCGGCTTGGCATGGTTGGATGAACATACTCTGGTAACAACATCCCATGATGCTTCTGTCAAAGAGTGGTCTATCTCCTACAATTGAAATAAGCCCTCTCTTTGGAAGGACCTAATCAGGGACTAGAACTACTGCAGTGGAACATAGCATTTCTCTTAAAGAATCTGTATTGGCCTCTGGGTCTGCTATCATATCCTCATATCTTTACAGGGTGTTCATATCTGTAATTAAATGTACTTTGAAAGCTTTAGCCAGTAACGGTTTGCACATGAAAAGCACTTAAATTATGTCTGGAGCTTAACCTTTGTGCTGAACATTCCAGAGGCAACAGCCAAGCAAGTTGGTGTGAAAGGTTCAGGCCTGAAAGATTCAAACTCAAATCAGTTGTCCTTTTCTAACCAAGAAACATGAGACTGTGTAGCATGAGAGTAATATTTCTCATTTTTTCTAATTACAGAACATTTCTGTACTAACGGTCATAGTAAGAGTATTTAGTTGTGATCTCTGAAACCAATCAAGCTGTGTGCAGCTACTGTATATTGCTTTGCTTCTCTGTACTGCACCAAACTGTTGCCTCAAATCTCCTCCAGATAACAATGGGGTACATACATAATAAACTTTTTATGTATTTCATGTCAAAGCTTTGTGGTTTATTTTAAGGTGGAAGTGTGGGGTTTTGATGTACTTACTGTTGTGGGTATAATGTTTACAAATAATCATTGTGGCAACTTCTTGTTTCAGAAACACACCTGTTATTCATGAATTAAGAATGTGTGGCCATTTCAATGTCAGAAAATAATTGTTTCAAAGATTAAAGATATTTTCTGTTTGAAGGAGGTGAAGCATGTTATTGTTCAAAAAAATGCAGTACTTTACCACCTTTTTGAAAATACAGGAATTCAAGTGAAGCGCTGTTATGACTTGAAGTGATTTTTGAGAAGATGATGTTTGCGGAGTAAGTTTTACACCTTTGCATGTGCAGAGCAGTTGCATAGAAGCTGTGATCTAATGTGAACAGACCACGATCTTGTATTTAGTTCCCTTCTTACACGCTACAACACATTTAATTGATTTGAAGCTAGCAGTCAAACAAGAGTGGAGGAGCACACTCATGGAAAGCAGTAGGAAGATTTGTTACCATCTCTAAGTGGCCAAAAGAAGTTGTTGCTATCGAGAATTTTGGAAGACTTAAACCTTTCTGTGCTAAGTCATCACCATCACCCTTCCAGTGCTCTTTGGTTTTTATTAAGCTTTCTTTTCTGTGTGGACTTGTGTGTTGGTTTTTTTTTTTTTACCAATCATATTTCTAATGACACTAATTACAGCAAATAAAGCGCTTTTGCTGCTTCTCATACTGTGGATCATTGCTCAATTGCTGAAAAAAATTGCCTGTCAAAAATGACTTGGTGAAACACCTTTAAAAGGATAAATGTTGATTTCTTGTTAGGGAGTGGTGGTCAGATATTCCCTGGTATGCAAACCAACATTAGAACAGTTGACAGATTTTATCTAAGCAGAATATTCTACCTCATGGTTTCTTTGTGCTTGGTGTATCTCTCCATTACCAATTTTGCATGTCTGTTACCAATGCAAGGACAAGAGAAGATTTGGAAAAAGGCATGCTTGAAATTAGGCCTAAGAATCAAATTAACAAGATATCTTAGTGTCTAGCTCCTAAAACTTGTTTTACTATTGCATCTGTTCACTGGGGTTTTGTTGTAGTTGAATCCCTGTCATTTAAGTAATGGTAAAAGGAGGGGTGGGGAGGAGAAAATTATGCAGATGCCTATGGGCAAAGAGCAGAATTCACTGGCAAATCCAGCTTTTTGGGGGCCTCTTAGCAAAATGTGGAAATTTTTTTGAGGGGAAATGGCATCATTTGCTGAAGCCTGCTACTACTACTAGTGGATCCTTTGCTGTACATCAGAGCTTGTACACCCTGTCTGATAGGTGATGTGTAGGATGAGGTATTTTTTGATTCCTGGAAGCCTTGTAATACTGCTCATGTGGAATGCCTGTACTAAGACTTATGTTTAGATGCCTGCCTGTGGGGGTGGTTGCTCGTGCTTCAGCTTCCATTGGATTTGTTTATTGGAATATGGCCTGAGTTTCTAATTGCTTAAGGACTAATACAGTCTTTGTAGTTGGATAGCAAATCCTGAGTACAAAACTGAAAAGATCCTCTGCAGTTCGACTAAATGTCATAGTACAGGCTGATAGTTTGTGCTCTGCCTGTGCTGCATCCACAAGAGTTGAAGGAGCCCAGTTGTACTGTTCTGAATAGGGCGCCTACATTACTTGTTTGCCCCAGGCTGAAAAAGCCTTGTGCTAAGCTCAAAAGTTAAGAAATAGCGATGGGACAGGAGCACCTAGCTACAGCATGACTCATGCTTTCTAATCTCAGTTGCAGAAACAACCCAAAGTTGAGTTTTCTTTCACTGAGCCTCCCACTGATAAAATGCTAGGTGTATAACATTTAAAAGTGTGTGTGTGTGGTGTTTTTTTTTTCTAAAGGGTAAAGAAATAGTGAACTCTTCCTTAGCTGTATAAAGCAAAAGGCTTTTCCCCAACAATCCTTTTTGGTCTGAAAACCGTAGAGTGTCAGCTTCTGCAAAACAATAGGGATAGCCATTTGCTGTCAGGGTGACTATATAATGTATGTGTAGGAATGGAAGCCTTTCTCTCCATTGGACAAATTATAATTGTATTTGCCATCATTTTTCTTTCCCAATCTCTGTGAGCCTTGTTCTGCCTGTGACAAGAGAGGGTGTGGAGGTGGCAGCAGGTGGCAGGCGAGCTATGGACCCCTTGGCCTGCTCAGGAACAGAGAAACAGGAATAAACTGGGGTGGACTGTTGTCAGGTCCTGACTTTATAATCCCCAAATTCTGTTCTTCAGCAATACTGTGTAGATTGTAGTGACCTTAAAAAGAAATATGTGCAGTCCTTGAAGTAAATATGAAGTTAGGCTGTAAAAAAAAAAAACACCAAAAAAACCAACCAAAACTAAACAAAACCAACAAAGACAACCACACAACAAAAAAAACCCCAAAAACCCTTAGGTGTTGCTATATTAAAGAGTTGTATTTTAATGCTAGCTCAAGCTCTGCCCCAGCATGGTTCTTCAAGCCCCATCACTCTTAAAAGTATGTTCATGCTTAAAACAGAAACCTTTAAGCTCTATCTGGCAGTTACTGGAAAGCAGGTTTCACTTTGTGACTGGCAGCTCGCCTGCTTTACAGTGAAAATGCAGCTTAATTAGGCCAGGGATAGATCTGGAGAACTAACATGACCAGTAATTCCTCACAAGGCTGTATTGCAGGCGTTCTTCTCCCCTCCCCCTTTAGCAGTGTGATTTAATCCCGATTGCCTGTTCCATTTATGCTGTGCTTGTAGAGAACATTGGCCTTCCAAGAAGCTGGCCTATACTGTCAGCCAGAAACTAACAGCAGCTGTTCTGTGGCATATCGTCAGCAAATCCTAAATGAGATCTTTAATTGGCAATGGGTAAATGGAAAGGTAAAGAACACAAATCCTTGTTTAGTAGAAAGTTGGGTATATGATAGAATTATGGTTAGACCTACAACAGATGTTCTGGCACCTCTGTTCCTCGGCTAAATGCTTTTGTTCTTAACCATTAGAGCTTCTCAGAGTGGGGATAACTGCCTGAAAATCTTATTTTTTTAATTTAAATTTATTTAAATTATATTTACATGAATATTTTCCTTGAGCAATATGCCAAAGCTGTTGTATCTTTCAAGCCGGAATTGAATTTGTTGAAGCTACATTTCTAAACAGAGAATCTTAAGAATGCCTCCTACTGTAGGTGTTAGTATGTCACTGCAGATACTGTTTCAAGGTTGTGGCACAAGGAAGGATTTGCCAATCAAACCTCTTGCCTATGATAAATTCAGCTGTGGCTATCTCTGTGATGAAATTATACTGAGGAGGAAAAGGTGCCTTCCTTGTGCCCAGGAGCAAAATGGTGAGTTAACTGGCTGGGCTGAGAACAAGTCACATCTTCTCATGTACACAGCAGATACTTGTGCTAAGAGTGCAAATCTTCCCAGAGGGTCTTGGGAATGAAGCTAATCACTGAAAGAATCATAGAATATCTCAATTTGGAAGGGATTATAAGGATCAAGTCAAACTCCTTGCTCCTCGCAGGACCACCTAAAACTAAACCATATGACTACAGCATCATCCAGATACTTCTTGAACTCTGACAGGCTTGGTGCCGTGACCACTTCCCTGGGGAGCCTGTTCCAGTGACCAGCCAGCCCCTCAGTGAAGAACCTTTTCCTAATGTCCAGTCTGAATTTCCCCTGATGCAGCTTCATCCCATTTCCTTGTGTCCTAATGCTGGTCACCAGAGAGAAGGGATCAGCACCTCCCCTTCCACTGCCCCCCTTGAGAAGGTTGTAGACCGTAATGAATAAATGTATGGGTTTTGCATACTAAAGGTAGTTCCTTTGAAATAGTATTTTTACTGACAGGAATGAAATCAGTTACACCAGTTCATAGACATGTTGGTGGAAGGGACCCTGAAGATGCCCTTCCATGCCTCCATATAGTCTAATCTCATGTATGTAGTAGGGCTATGGGCAATACTAGACCAGGTCAGATGTTTTCAGGCCAAGTCTCAGAAAACTTAGAAGTCTGGAGATTATGCAGCCTCTTTGGGTAATCTGTTCCAGTCAAGTTTTTCCTAATGTCCATCCTGAGAGTCCTAAGCTGTATCCTGTGGCCACTGTCCCTTGTTTACATTTTCTTTTACCAGCAGGAGGAGGTTGAACACTATTGTCCCCCTGGAATACTTTATTACCTGCTGGCCACCAGCTGGATGTGAAGTTGATTGCTGCTCTGCCAGCCCCAGCCTGGTGGGTCCATTCCTCCAGCCAACATCACTCAGCTTCCTAAAGGAGACACCTGTGGGAGGAGGTGTGTCAGGTCCGGGTGTGCCACTTTATAGCTGCTTTCAGTCAGTGGTGAGGTGCAGGTCAGTGGAAAGGTGCATAGCTATCGAGTGGTCAAGTGTGATTTGCCTGTGGAAAGTCTGTGTTGGCTATTCCTTTGTTCTGCAAGCATTTAGGATTAAATGCCAATGGGAAGTGCTCCTTCATCCCTCTGGGGACTGCAGTGGAAGCGAACTAGCCCCTGTTCCTTGGGACTTCCTTTCATTCAAAGTTGCAGCAGTGTGTTGGGTGCATCAGCCTTTTTCCAGTCATTCCACGACAAGCGTGATTTTTTCATGAATAACAACTATCTTGTAATCACACTCACTGACCAACTATTTCAGCAGCTCTGGGTGGGTCCCATCACAGCCTTATGGACTTGAATGCACCCAGTTTTTAGGTAGACCCTAATATTGCTTCCTCCTGGTGGCCGCCCCTCCCCTCTTCCAAGCAGGCTAGCACACACAGGGGTCTGGGAACAGGCCTGTCTGTGAGGACCAAGACCAGGAAGTGTTGTTATCCTAACTGGGTTCTTCACCTGGTGTGCAATCCACACAGCATCGAGATCTTTGCTTATTGCATGTCTGCGCACAGATGGGTGCCAGGTGGTAAACCTGCAAAACTAGCACACCTCTTAACACATAGTAAAACTTTTTATACACTTTGAACAATTGTTTACAATTATCTTTAGTCACACAATTCTCATTGGCTCTTACAAGCCTCATCTCCATTGAAAGGTACAGCGCTCTTTATTTTCACCCCGCCTGTTCTGTGGGGAGGGGGCTTTGTCTGCAGGGAGCTCTCTTTGCTCGAGGGTAGACCTTTTAGTATGTTAATTAGGATCGTTCACACATACTTCCAGTAATTTTCTGTTTGGTCTCATTAACCATTTGGTTCTCCTTAAACTTATCCTATTGTGCCCCAGTTGACTTATTTATGGTGGCTGTTCCTTCTCCCAAGGCCCTGTTAACTGTTTGTGAGGACTGAACTAACATCCTGTGTTTTTCAAATTCTTTCTTTTTTTCACTACAGATTTTACTTTTTTTTGTCCTCTTTTTTTTTAAGAAGTAAATAATTATTATATCAGTGTTGAGTACTTGAGCTTCTTCTGTCACCTGATGCCAGGTTATTTCTCCCATTTAACAGCAGGCCCCCACTTTTCCTTGAAAAATTCATGAGACAAAACTGCATTGTGCACTGTTATAAAGATCTGAAGCACTGCTGTGTTTCTCTATTAAAGCAGAGATAATAGAAACTTTTTTTTTTTTGTGGCCTAGTTGCTTGAGACTTGCAGGAAATATATCAAGTTTGAGGAATGTGCCTTACTTTCAAATTAGTTCTGAACTTACCATCTTTATTTCTGAACTGGTCAGTCATGTAGCTGTAATAACAATCACATCCTGATGAGGGGAGATTGGTAGATGGCTGTAGGTTCATGAAGTTCTACAGTTCATCGTTCCCACTAGCTCTCTAAGCCAAGTTAAGAGGGACACAGAATGCAAGCCAGTCTTAGCTGTTTTCCCATTCTATAGGTTAGCTGGCAGCTAAACATACTGCCTATGTAACTGTGAGCATCTGCAGTAGGGTTATTTACTGCTGGTTCAGACCAGCCAGCTTGCATTGTGGGCAGGCAGCCCTTAGATGTCTGTGAGTTAGAGTGGTTGGTTCTGATTTCCCTTAGAGAAATGCAGTTTATCCCTCACACCAAAAGGGATTTCTTCCTGATACCCAGAAATGCCTGTCATTCCCCATTGCCTGGTCTGCATGATTGCCAGCATGTCTGTTCCACATGAAGAGATGACATATTTAGCAACCCCCCAAAAAACATGGCTTATTGACATTATTCAGACTGGGTTGTCAGAGGATCTGACTACCTGAGAACTGCTTAACGTATCAGCCAGGTCTCATGTTTGCCTTACTCTGATTTGCTTTACTCTGTACAGCTTGCAAGCATTCCAATGGGAAGGGGTGAGACTCCCCAGGGTGGCCAGGCTGAATATTTAGGCCAAAGAAATATTAGCAGGTGTCTATGCTGTGACTGACATCTCTAAAGACAGGACAGAAAGGACACATTTCTGGGATGATGTATTTAAACTTTGTTTCCTGTACCCTGGTGCCTATATGCAGCTTGCGATCTGCACGTGGCCTATACAGGACTTAGGGGCTTGCTCCATATGTTGCCTCTGAAGCTCCATGATGTGTTTGGTGACCTGCCGGGGAGCAGCACAGGCCTGTTGCTGCTCTGCTAAGGTCTGAGTATCCCTGCTAGTGCAGAGACTCTAGAGGAGGCGATTGCACCCAGGTGCAACCCCACAGGGCAGGGATAGTGGTTCCAGGATGGGAAAATCGTGTGAGGAAGTAGCTGCAGCCAAATAAGTTGAAGCGTAAGGCACTTAGACATACTCTTTCTACAGATTTCTCAACAGCATCTATTTGGAGGTGGAAAACAGTCCTTTCTGTGAGTGCTTTTTCTAATTTTCATGGAGAACCCGCTTCCAAGCAGTTAAAACCCAAATCTTTAGTACTTGCAGCAGAGGGAGCTGTGCCTTAGTTACAACTACAGAAACGCCTGCATCATGTAAAAATGTAAAACAGAGACATCCAGGTAGGGAAGGGGTTAAGAACACACCCGATCGGATGATAAATGTACATATTCAATACATTTTAGACTCAGACATTAAGAATGAGTATAATGCCTATAAATGTCAAAAAACGACTAACTGGCAGTTACCTCTTTGCAATCAGTAGTTGCCACAGTCCAGGGCACGGTTTATTCACCAGCACCTCCCTGTACACAGGCGAACGATATTTATTAGTATTTGAAGTCGTAAAGGGTTAAAGAGAATTTTTTACCGTCACGTGTAGTAATCTGGTGCCTGTATTCCTTAGGCTGCCAGATGTCACGCCGGCAGCGCCGACAGGAGGCACCCGGTGCCGGGCTGGAGCCAGGAGTGGGTGATGTGCCGGGAGGGAGGGGGGAGGGAGGCAGGAGGCGGGGAGAGAGAGGAAAGCGGGGGAGGGAGGAGCGGGGAGGGGGGGGAGAGGAGCGGGGAGGGGGGGAGAGGAGCGGGGAGGGGGGGGAGAGGGAGGAGGGAGGAGCGGGGAGGGGGACGAGGGGGGAGGGGTGCCGCCGTGCCCCGCCGGCCCGCGCCTCCGGCAGCAGGTGGCGGAGCGGCGCTGCCGAGCGCACCTCCCGCTCCGGCTCTCCCAGCTGTGTCCCGCCGGCCGTCCCGCCCGGAGCGGCGCCGGCGTGGTGTCCCTTTGGGACGTGCGCTTGCTCCCGGTGTGACCGCAGCTCACATGGCGGCGAGGGCCGCTCGCAGCCCCGGCCGAACGCAGCTCGCACCTCGGCTAAGCCCCTGTGCGCCCCCCGCTCCCTCCTGCTGCTGCTCGCTCACCAGCGCGTCGGGGCGAGGAGCTGGTAGTCAGCACATCATGTCAGACCAGTATATCACCGTGCCAGCAAAGGCGGTTCTTTCTATTCCGTGCTATACAGAACAGGGTCACTAAGGGGGCTAGAACTTAAGCAGGCAAAAAGAAATTAAGAGATCAAAGAGATTAAAAGGTAGGCAGCATCAGAAATATACATTCATAAATGTTTAGTATGTTTATATGCCTACATTTAAGGGCAAGTCTGTAACAATCTGTCCTTACAAGAGCAGAAAAAGCGATGCCTGACCAAACCTGAATCAAAGACAGGGTGATGAGTCTTCAGTTCTCAAGGCAGGAGAGAGGAGATGGCGGACGAAGATGCATGCACTGGAGCTTCAGCACCCGCAGGCACTGTGGGGGTTGCACAGCGCTAGGAGAATCAATGAGGTACGTGATCAGTTAAGAAAAACTCAAAGCTGAAAACTGTGGAGGTTTGTGCAGTGGCTTTGATACTGAAACAACGTATGAACACATGAGCCTTTACTTATCAGGGGACCAGATCATATAGGACTTACCAACAAAACAAGTTAAATCGGTTCCTCTTTGTTGTGGTCAGCGCAACTTGATTTATTAATGTGCAGGTTAACAGAGCCACTAGGAGCAGAAGTAAAATCTGCAGTGTATAACAAGGCAGCAAAATCAATTGTACGAAGAGCTGGAACCAGAGTTGCTGACCTTACCCTGATAACCATGAATGCACAGAGACCGTCACAGCTGGATTGTGCAAGAGCTAATGACCAGCTGAGCCAACAAAGGAACGGTATGGAAGAAAGGTCTTTCAAGGTGATTAGATTACACTCCTTGGCGGCAGAGGACTGCTGTTGGGTTTCGAGGACAGCCTGCTACAGCTGATGAGTTTGGTCATGCTGCAGAGCCAGTCCTGCAGTGGCCATGTGGGCAGGGCCCCAAGGACAGTGAGGGATGTGCCATCAGCAGATTGCTCCAGGGGCACAGGGTTAGCAACTAACCCAGAAGACAACACCTCACCTGACCTAGGTCTCCTGGCAGCATAGTTGTCTCCAGGCTTCTTGGTGATGCAAGTATGCCTGAAAAAAAAAACAACCCTGAAGCAAAACAGTCCTTCTAGACAGGAGAAGACTGAGAAAACTGAGGCTTGCCCAGCACATGTAGTATTCAACCATTCTTGTTCTCTTTCTCACAGGTGGTCAGAGCCACCAAAGAAGAGGAAGGGCTTCCACACACAGTAGTCTCCCTTGATAATGTTGTCAGCTGATCCTCTTGCAGCATTTCTGGCAGGGCAGTTGAGAGAGGCTGACCACCATTTGTGATTCCAGCCACCATCTCAGTGTCCTCCCAGAACAGTTCAACCTACTCCAAGAATACACCAACCTACGGATCATCTTGAGCTGGAGGTCATGTGTCTTAGCTGTAGCGTCCAGGTCTGTTCTCTGACCCCAGTCTCTTTTCAAGGACCCTTTCCATCCATAAAAGCTTATGACTTTGGGAAATCTCCTGTTCTCTCATCTCTGAAGGTGTTCAGGAGGACTGCTCTTCACCTGGTTACAGGATACCAAAAAGGAAATGAGATTGAGGCCCACACTGGATACAAAGAAATTCAGTTGAGTTGGGCTGTCAAGGTCAAATCCAAAAGAGCACGGCCGGGCACCGTGCTGGACCATATAGCTGTTTGATTTGTGTGTCTGGTGTGAACAAGGCTTAGTGTCACAGCAACTGGCTGGACAGCAAGGAGGAAGGTTGCCAATTGGCAATGCCCAACCTATGGCACCCTGGTCCCTGGAGAACATGCTGGTGGGATGGGGTGGCTGTGCCTGCCCTCACTATAACTGGGCACACTCAGTGGAGATGCTGGGAGAGCTGGGGGTGGGTGGGCACACAGGCTGGCAGGCCCCACAGGCAGAGCACCAGGGGCTGTGGGGTGGGGTCATCAGGGGACAGAGGGAGACAGTTTTTCCATGCATCCAGAGGAGGCTATCTAGAGTTGGCTGGATTTGTTTACAGATATTTTTCATCACGCGTTTTCCAGAGAATGGAAGTTTCTTTATCTGAAAGTCCATCATTCAAAGCTGTGTTCTAATCTAGAGTCAAAGCTCTTTCCATGTGCCAGCAGTGTGCGTTTTAAGGAAGAAGCACAGGCAGCTGAATTTTTGAGTCAGGCTCCTGTCACGGCAACTGGGATTGGGGTACATGTCTTGTACGATCTCAGTTCTGCGTATCTTACCTGGCACTTCTGTTTTTCCAAAATAAAATAATTGGGAGCTTGGGCAGGCACCTCTATCATCAACTGGTATCAGTTCCCACTATTTCAGCTGTTAACAAGTTCAAGGGGTTTTTACCATATCTTCTCAACTGTGGATCATTTGCAGAGAAGAGGCATCATGGCACACCCATATGGATAAGTGGTTGAAAGGGAACATTTTTTAATACCAAGTAGCAGAAAACATCCAGCTCAGACAGACTGCTCTGTCTTCTGCAAGAAGTTCTTGGATTTTATTTGATGGTTTCCAGTGCTGACAATGATAAGAATCTGTTACTTTTTGCCAAGCCCTAGCCAGATCATATCTTTTGATTAGTGGGTCTTTGAAGAGGACCTCCCTAAGATCAGCCTTCCAGACCAAAACATCAGGCCTCTGCTTCTAAAGTATTTCTGCTAGATGCCTGTTTTATCCCTTAATCAGATTAGGTGTATAGCTGAGCGTCCATGTGGCTGCTCTCCCATTCTGCTTTTCCAAGAGAAACAAGATCTCACCAGCCAGCCCTCACTAGCTCCCACATGACTGTTTTGGTTCCCAGAGGGTCTTAGCCTGTCATCACAAGGTCCTACTAGACCTTTGGAAATGCTGTCCTGAGACAGAATCTACTTAATTTAAACATTTTAGGTCATTGCATCTCTTCCTGTTCCTTTAGAGTAGTGTCTGAACAACCTGATTGATACACTCTCTTCCATAAGTAACAGATGGACAGCACAGGTCACCCCATTTCTGTTCCAAAGGTAAGAAACTACTGCCAGATTTATGAAATGAAAACTTGAGATAAAGTACACCACGTTCTCTCACTGTTGGTTTTTCCCAGATCTATAGAGAGTTTAGTGGAATGCAGCATCCACCCAGCACTACGGGACAGATACCATATTTATGGGCTAACCCTTTTCTTTTACCTCTTGTCCTTCTGCCTGGCAATGTGTGGAAATGTAAGGCTGGCTTTGAGTGATTATTGACAAAACGGTGAGTTCGCTTTCCCAGGTATCATTGCTTTCAAGCTACTGTATCATCTTGGCATTGAACTAATACAAGGATTAACCTCTGGGACACTTGCCTTATACATTAAGCAGCAATACTGTAATATTGCGTTTTAGGATATAGTGTGACAATCACTCACAAAAAGTAGTTAAGTTCTGCCAAGTATTTTTAACTTTCTGGATCTTTTTAAGGAAAAGAAAAGCAAGTTTGAATAATGGGAACCTGAGTGTCAAAGATAACATCTCCTAGGAGTGGTTTTCTAAATGGTGCCAGATTCTGATAGATATAATAGATACTCTTTTTGAATATAACTATATGTGTCTGTTTTGGCATTGGGTTGTGCAGTTCACATTAAATCATTCAACTTTAGATGATTAGATTATGATGGCAGCATAAAAAATGCTATACTTCTAAGGGGGATTAATATATAAATCGTAATTGTCCTAATTCAACTCCTAATGGTTTAATTTCTCCATAGAAACTAGGATCTTAAAGAGATAGGCTCTTAAAGACATCAAGTACTTTATATTTTGATGACTCTTTTATGTGAAAGTTAATAGCTTAAGATTCTTCAGCTGTAAAATCTTTCTTCTTTACCATGACCTAGGCAAGCTCTGTGATAAGAACAATGCACTTACTGGCATGTGCACTGGAACGGAACTTTTTGAAAATTGAAATTCTATACATAAAAGTCTTCTTCCTGCAATTTTATGTGGGTTTGTCCATTACTGGCTAATGCATAATGTATCAAATACATAGGTGATGTGTTTTCATGACCAGCAGGATGCTAGTGCAGTATGTATTATTGAAATTATGTAGAACTCGTTTGCACTACTTAATTATTCATTTAACTCCTTGTTTTCCTCTACTGTCTGTCTTGTCTGTTATTAGTACTTGCCCTTTCAATACAGAAAGAGAGCCCAAAGGTCCACCAGCAACCACATTATGAGTATCTGGGGAGAATTGCCCTTCAGAGATGTGCTGACAGTGTGCCCACCTCACATTTGTAGCAGGGATCGTTTTGGTAGGAGAGGAGCCTAAAGTCACTCAACACCAATGGATTTCTCTGCCAAGTCAGACACGCCTGCCTCATGAGCATGGCAGGGTTGGTACTCTGCCAGTATGATGCTTTGCCAAAATTGTGTTCTGCACAGTATAAGTGGCAATTCATCAAGTGCAATTGATGGTATCCTGATGATTTAGTCAGGTTTATTTGATTATAGAAGAGAATTTTTCCTTTGCGTGCTGAAGTGGAACAATGTCCTGTTTGCTATACGTGATCACAGTTTCCACATCTCTTTTGCAATCCCTACCATCACGTTACACCTAAGATAAGACCTACATTATAACCATTGCTCCACGCCAGTAGATTTTTATGGGATAATTTTACTTGTTATGTTGCTGTTACCTGATTTACCACAGTGCTGTCTTAGTACTTTTTCCTCATAAAATGTATAATTTCTTTTCTTAGTCAACAGAAGTCTTCCCCTGTCATATATTACCTGATGAGATGGTAATGTGTCATGCTAAAAAAAATTGCTAAAGGAAACAATTCAGGCCACTCTTCTGTGGGCTGTAGTTTGCTTCCCAGTGACCCCTGGTGAGACACCTCCCTGTGTGGCATATCTCACCGAAATTAAGGTTAGAAGAGACGTTAGATCATCAAATTTGGCCTGATACATATCAAAGGCATTTACATTTCACCTATGAATGTCTTGTTTGTTACCTATTAAGTTTTCGGGTGATAAAACTACACCATTGTCTGGTGCTTAACAAGACTGACTCCTTCCTCTACCCTCAGCAGAAATATTTCTTGCTCTCAACAGGACCAATAAGCCTGGAGGTTAAAGACCCCACAGCTCCATACATACTGCAAGATACAGCAGGGTCAAAGTGGAACAGTTCATTCATATCCGCACCACATAGGGCTTGGATTTGTATTTCTGAGCATTAGAGTTTCTGGGCTCCTAAAACACAATTCTGAGTTCAACATGTCTGAAATAATATAGATGCTGTGTTGCAACCCGTCAAGGGCATAGTTTGATAACATGAATGACATGGGCGTGTTACATGCCTTCAGGAATCACCTGAGGGCACAAAGTCTGCTGGGATAAAGTTGGAGGACTTTGTAGGGTGGAGAAGTCAGACCTGGCACAGTTGTGTCCATAATGCCTATTGTGAATGTTCCTTGTAGTCTGCTGTCTTCCAGACTGGGCCCAGTTCTTGTCTCATAGTGGTCTAACTGGGCCAGATCAAAAGCATACTATGTGCTGACAATCACTACAGTGCTTTAGGCTGCTGTCTCTCCCAGTTACTTAGCAGCATTCCCATATCTTGTAGCTGTGTCAAGCAGCAGTTCTGATTTAGGGAGAATGTGATTACAGCTCAGATTAAGAACCAGTACAGAAATGGGATCTAGAGTTCCAAATCCAGTAAGAAGATGTGGCGTGTCTTTCACTGTGGACTTATGAACCCATGAAGAAGTCGCATGCCTTCCTGGCAGATATACGTGCAAGCTATTTGTTGACTAAAGATATTTTTTTCTTTGAACGGTAGTTTTTTTTTTTTTAAATAAATGAAAAAAGGATGGTAATGGAATAATTCTGTCTTTTCCCCTTAAAAGTACCAACACTGAATGAAGGACTAATGCACTTAAACATCACAGGAGATTCCTTGAATCTGTAACAAACTGCTAGACAAGCAATTGGCTGAATTTAAAATCCCATGGGATGCCAGAAAAAGCTGATTTCAGTCAAGTTATACTGACATAAAAACTGAAGGAACACAGTCACTGATGAAGCGAAAACATAGAGGCAATATTTTGTTTGTTTCTTCATACTCTTTTCACTGTGGCTTAACCACATTTAAGCACTTTGGCACAAAATGTCTGTGACCAAATCAAACCTGTGAACTAAAAGCAAGTCAATAGAATTTAATCTTTAAGTAGCTAACTGGGGTGCTGTCTGTGACCATGTTATTCATTAAAAAGGGAGGGATTCTTCCTTCTGAAACCATGATACTGCATAAAACAGCCTTCCTGGCCTTCTCATGTACTCAAGGGTTCTGCCCCAGATTTCAACCCAGTTTGCCACATCTTAGGTTACTAAATGTTTCTCACAATGGGCCTTGAATATATTGAACATGAGAAAGGAGTTAAATGTAAGAATCCTTTCCCAACAGAATCAGAGCATGACCTCCCCTCTGCAGCCTGGTGACCAAGCAGGGTAGGGCAGTTTAGTGCTCCCTGATGCCCCACTCACTGCACAAAGGATGAGCCTGTCTCCTTTACAAGTCCAGGTAACTTGGAGTTTAACACGTTTTCAAATAGCTGGAATCCTGCTAACACTGTTATGAACATAGTTCATGCAGCCCTTAATAAAAACAATTCTCTAGATATAACAAGAAATAATATCAAAAAGTGCTTCTCTAGAGCAAACAAGGCTTCTTGTCCATGTGTGCAGTTCGTTTTTCACCTGCCTCAAAAATGTAACAGCAGTGTACAACTTTGAGGCCTTACCTGTGAAAAAGCAGCAACAGAAATCTGAAGTGAGGGAAAGCTATGGCATCGTTAAGCAACCATGGCACAGCAAGATTAAGACAGGTATTGAGGTGAAATACGTGGTAGCAATGCCAAGCCAGGTTATAGGTTAAAAAACATCATTAATTTTGCAACAGAGGTGCCCTTTGCAAGTAGGTCAGGAGAGTATGTGTTAGCCTTGACCCATCCCAATTCCCTTCAACTGCAAGTGACTCATCATAGTAATGAACTGTTAAATAAAAAACATGAGAGTAAGAGCTACAGTTTTAAAAATTTGGACTTTTCGTCAGTAAACAAGAATTACTACTCTTCGACTTTTTTCAGCACATCAGTATTATGGCCATGAAGAGCCCAAGTTCATCGCTAGTAAGTTACATGACAAGATGCAAAAGGTTTGGAACAGACCACTTTATTGCTTGTGCAATTAAATCACACCCACTATAGCATTTCTGGTTCAACAGTTAAGCTTTTGCTAAATATTTCTGAGGCCTTATCCTACATACGACTAAGGTATACCTATTCCACTTTCTGTTTTCCTTCTTAAAGAAAACTCAGCACAAACTTTGAGTCTTTTGATACAGGAGCACAAACATCAGGGGGTTTGAAGTTCTGTTCCTAATCCAAATCAAGGAACCTCACTGGCATATTTGCAGATTACATTCAGCTGCAGCTAGCATTTGTCTGTGTGTTTATAATGTGTTATTATTCCTAAAACCTGATAGAAAGGAGACAACTGGCACATGGAATGTCATAACTTGTTGTCAAATAGATTTAACTCTCTGTGATTGACTAGACCTACCTCTGTGCTTTCACTTGGTGCTAACATATATATGGAATACTATTGGAAAACTGATGAGTTGCAGCGATTTGCTACAGTTCTTTAGCATAAGTTCCAGTAAAACATCTGGAGTCACATAGCCCTTTAGCTCTGACTGACTCAAATGGCTGAAACCTCTATAAAGGGGCAGTGAACCCAAAGAAATACCCTCTCTGGACAAGAAATACCCTCTCTGGACAAAAGAAGGATATTTTATGTTTGGAAGGATCTTTTAGGCCTGAAATGGCATGTTCTTTCCACCAAGCAAGCCACTGCTCCTATAAGGATAGGCAAGGAATCTTCTGAAACCTACCTTCTTCCTTTCCATCTGAGTAGGTAAGCTCTTTAGAGAGGTAGAGGAGGTGTTTCTGGAAGCCTGTGAAGAAAGCCAGGTGTCTGCAGAAATAAGCCTGTACTTTGCAGCATTTAAAAATGCATAAATGTTTATGCTTTTGTGATAGCTAGACAGCTGTAAAACTCAGTGAATAATTTGTGTCGTTAATCGTTTAGCTCAGATGGGCTCATACTTTTATTATGTTTTCATCCTTGTTAATACCATCCTGAATTTTAGAGGTTCCACTTCATGAGTTTAACAAAGCAGCAGATAAAGAGAACTCCAACTGTGCAGTTAATGAGTTCATTTCCGAATACTTTTCAAATTGAGCTGAAAGATTGTATTTTATCTGAAATGCAAGAAAAGATGCAGAAGTCATTATGTATGTCGATGCCAGTAACAAAATGTCCATTGGTCTCAATAGGCCCAGGATTCATATGAAGTAATCTGATTTTCATTCATTTGTATTTAATTATCCATCACAAGTCATGGAATCACAAGCCCCAGGTTTTGTTGCTTTAGCTTTTTGTAAAAATGCAAAATATCCCTTCACTGCCTGTCTTTCTCTCTCCAAAAGTGCCCATCAGAATTACAGGTAAGATACAAATCTGCTTAAAAGAGAACTCAATGTTGCGTGACTCAGAGCTGTAAGTGTCAGCTGGGCCCATGTGTACACCCAGGTAAATTCTTTGCTGTTAGTAAACTTAGATTATATTTAACAAAGTCCACAATCACATTCAAGGTAAAAACTGGGGTCCAGTTCCAGTTGGTTTGGAGCCTGTGTATAACAAAAAAAATATGCTGCACTGCCTGCATCATACTGGGGATCTGCCCAGAGCCCGCAGTGCCAAACAGCAACAGCCAAGCTGCCTCAGGGGCAAAACAAGAAAGGCCATGGTGGCTCTGGGTTCCCCTGAGGTGGAGCAGCCAGCGGTGTGCGGGGACAGTGCAGGCCTCCTGGCCAGCTGTCTTCTCTCGCGCAGGAGGAACAGTGCACTGAGATACTCTACAGAAGGCCTGCTCTAAAAGGTAAATCTGGAATTTAAAACAGGTCAAAAGCCCTCATTTTCTAGAAAATTGTTCAAATTAATCAACCATAGATATAAGGCCAAACAGCCTTTGAACTGCCGAAAGGTGAAGAGGGCATTGCCTTGCAGAGCTGGGTCTGAGGGCACTTCGCTTAGAGAACAGCAAGGAAGCCTCAATCATCCAGTATTCGATGTGAGGGTAGATTTCATCTCCACTAATGAATCGACAGGGGCTTCACTAGAATACTGTATATCAAATTAATATATTCCCAGCTTTACTATCCATGCTTCCTGGCCAGCAGCACTCAAATTTGAGGTCTTGTGATTAAATCTGACCTGCTGATCATGTGGAAATTGCCTACTTGTGTTACTGCCCAGCCTCTCAGATGTGCAGTTAGAGAGAAAATTTCCTCATCTCCTTGACAGAGGATATGGACAGCCCTATACTAACATATTAATATGTTCGCGTTTGTCCTCTTTTAACATTACTTTTAATTTGAAGTGCAATTTTCATTTAATACAAATTAGAACCCAGGGAAGCATGCAAACTTCAACTAAACGTGGACTCAAGGAAATTTCTCCTTGTTAAGCAGCACCATTTGAGCAATGCAGAAGATTTGTATTTTGTGTTCACACAAAAAAAAACCCTAATTTTATGCTTTCCCCTAGTCTCTTTTTTTAATTTTATTCTGTGTTCGTTTGTTCAGATTGTTTATCTTTGTAGGATGGCTTATAGTAGAATTTAACTTTGATACATGCCAATTAGCTGGAAGGAAAAGCCTGACTCAGATCACATTAAGACAATGTCACTAACTTTGTTTCCAATGTTTTCTGTTATTTTCTTGAATTTTTGAGATATTCTGATGTTAAAAAAAAGAAAGGAGTCCATACTGAAAGTTCAGGACATGCAAATTTCATGAGATTGATGGGAGATATGTCAGATCTCTAAGGAGTGTGCATATATCACACACACCTGAGCCAGCAAACAGACAAAAAATAATTTAGGCAGGAAGTCACTGGCTGCCTCTGCCTCTTGGCTGTCACAGCCATTTTACTATCAGCTAATTTCTCATTCCCAGCACTGAAATCCTCTTTATATATCAGGGAGACCAGTCATAGCAGACATGAATCAATATAGCACTGACTGCTGATCTGATTGCTTACAAACTGTGTTTGTTCATTGCCTCTGGCTTTTACAGAAAATGTTTGGCTATGCTCTTTGTTTTCTCTGCTTCTGGAAAGAAAAGGTCCTTCCAAACTCTCCTAATTCTTCTGGGCCATTTATGAAGTTGTTCTTCAAATAACGGCTGTTTCTTCACAGTTAGGTCTGTCCCACAAGGAAAGAGGTGCTGAGACCTTCAGGTTAAAAATTCAATAATTAACAAAAAGATTCACAACTGACAAAATGCCTTTAATAATTTCTGGTTTCAGCAGGTAGTTTTCACATCTACTATCACATAACGTGAAAAACCTCACATGCTGTTATCCCAGTCCAAATGAATTTTTATTCATCTAATTTACAACAATTTAAGTCAATGTATGGAAAGATGTAACTATTCTTTGACTGTCCCAGAAGAAGATGGAGTTGTCCAAGAGGGAGAGATGTAAAATATGATGCTGTTTAACATCCCCCAACCCCCAGCCTTTTGATTTCTTCAGGTCTCATTTCAAAACAGCTTTAGAACACTTTCCTTTAAATGAGCACCTCAACACACTTCTAACTAGAAAAAATTAACCCAGCTAAGACTGTCTTTTGGAATGTTAAAAAAAAAAAGATCATAGCACAAAACCATGAAATCCTTATCAGCAGTTTTAACAATGTTTATTTTTTATTGAAATGTGCTTTTCTGTGAGAGTTCTTCATTTTATATAAATTTGAGAAGACATTTTAAAAGGTACACCAACCTTCCCAAAATAGTTCAGTCATTGAAAATGGGGAAAATAATCTTATCTTTTTGCATTAACTTTCACTAAAGCAATAACTGTTTCAATGTTTAAAAAAAGACAGTTAAAATGAACCAGAAGAGAAGCTATTCTAAAGCAGCTCTACTTATTAATGTGCTTTGCATAAACGCTCCTGGGTTTTGTTGTTCTTATCTTATTCTTCTCCCTATTTGCTTTCCCAGCGGCAGTCTGCATTTCCTGACTCATAATTTGTTTTGAAGCAAATATATAGAAGAAGGTATAACTATATATTGTTAACAATTCAGGAAGTATTAACTAATAAACAATAATCTGGAAGAAAAAGAAGAGCAATGAAACAAGATCTGCTTGCTGGTAGGGTTAGGATTCATAGGTCAAAGCCAGTCAGAGGATCTTGACATCATGACATACAGCCGCAAGATGTTCAGGGTTGTATAAGGTAGAGAAAAGGTTTTCCCCAGGCAGTTGTTTCCTGAAACTAATACGTATTTGCACTAGTCCTGGCAGAAAGAGTACATACTTCTTGTTTCTTTGATGTTTATATTTGCTTTTGTGTCATTCACTCTGCGTAGAAGGAAGGAAATTCAAGATGTACCGTGGTGAAAATGCCCCAGGGAAAGTAGTGGAGATGGATATAGACGTGAGTCATGATCTGCCTGTTCACCACACGCCTGTTACTCTTCTGTTGGCTCCAAAAAATCACTGTCATATATATGTTAAAACATGGCATATTTTAACTTTCTGGATTACTTCATCTGCTTAGTAGGATTTGTCAGGAACACTCTGATAGCTTATCTTTAAACTGAAAATTTCTGAAAATATGTTCATTTGAACTAAACTTTCCTTGAGAACCAAGAGACAATGATGGTGGTAACCCTCTCTGCCTTGCCACCAGAAGACAGACTGCAGCACAGTGACCGGAGGGCTCTCTAGGGTACAGGAATACACTAAAGTGGTTTCTTGATTAAGAAAGGCAGGGGATGAGAAGGTATATTAATAGAGAGAATTTAATTTCAGGGAGAAATCCTGTGGCTAAGGATTGTACAAAGCTCTAATCTTTTAACCTGGGCTTTCTTCCAACAACGTTGCAGTAAAGCATTCTTGAGCTTATCATTCTGAGTAGTAGACTCAGCAACTGAAATAGATGGAGAATTTTGTTATTTCTGCAGATAGACTTTTACATCTTGCTCCTATTCTGTTCAGTGTCAGGCATGCACCTACAGGCCCTTTGCTGACTGCAGTGTTTCTGGAAGTGCATTTTCAATGCAGATAGAGAGAAAGTAAAAGGCAGTGTTCCCCTTTTTTTTCTAAACCATTTATTTGGTAGTTTATTGCCATACATCTTCAGGAATACACTCTTCTCGTTTGAACATTAAAACCTACTAAAAGCTCAACAAGTACCAATATGTTGGTGGTTTCCTCACTATTTACCGTGTAGCTTCTGCCCTAGAAACTGTGGCCAACTACTGTCATTTACAAGGAGTTACCCTACAGCTAAGAAGCACTTAATTTTGCATATATTCTTTTAAGGTGGACGGCCAGAGTCTACATCAAATTATATTCTTTGCACAGTGTTGGAAGTATTGCATTTCTGAAAGACTTTTGAAAGACTGTGATCTGAGTTGATGACAGCTCTTACCCAAGAATCTATGGGGCTGAATCCAAAAAAAGTGATAGAAATGGCTGCTCCAGTTTATGTTAGCACTTGATAACTCCCACAGCCTCTTCCAGTAGCTGAGAACTGGCTGCACTAGCAAAGCATTTTTTCATCCCCTTGCCCAGAAGCTAAAGTTGGGGGAAAAAGAACAGGAGCTCTCAGGAAGGAGATTCCTATCAAGCTACAATATAGATTCAGGCAAAGAATCCTACAGATTATAGCTGTGTTGGTCCTTAAAGCAGCCTACTGTTGCCACTTGATTTACAATAATATCTGTTTACATTTGTATTTTTCCCCTGCTCCTTCAGTTACAACCCATAGCAGCCCCATTCAGGGATGCTGCCTCAGTTATAGTGAGGCAGTACTCCTACTGCAGAAAAAACCCCACATTTATTAACAATTGCACTGTGACCAACAAAGTACTTGAATTGTCAGGAGATGGCATAAAGCAGAAAATAAATTATTTTTCCCCTTAGAAGAGGCTTTGGAGCAATAGGACATTATCAGGATCTGAATGAAGAAATATGGTGTTAGAAGAGAAAGGAGCACATCTTACACAGAAGATGTACACTTTGGCAGAAGAGAGAAAAAAAATAGCAAAGAGGGCTTGGTCTCAGCCAGACAAAAGTTCAGCAGAGGTACTAAGCTGTGTTTACAGTAGCCTGATGAAGGAGAAGGGACCTGTTTTTTCTAGGCTTCAAGAAGGGAATCAGGTGTGAAGGGTAAACAGAAAGAATATAATTGCATTTTGGAAATGGGACCATTTCTAAATGACCCTTACTTTCTTGTTCCTATCCTGAGAACAAAAAACAACAGAATGTTAAAAACTCCTGCTTGTTTACATCATTAATCTATAAACTCAAGATCATCAGTAAAACAGAATATTCAAACTTTATAGGGGACTGTGTCACTCTGAGGGGTTCCTACTACACCCAGAGACAGGCAATTAGATCAAGGACTCCTGTCTCTCAGGTGGCAGCTGGAGGCAGGAGAGTTACCTGGTTAGACAGAACCTCACAGCCTGGGGGGCCTGAAACTTTCTGAGAAGTTGGTGGTAGTATCTTCTTCAGGAGTATTCAGCAGGGGAGCTCATCCAGAATATTGAAATGGTAACCCAGAGATCTCATGTAACAGTAATCTCCTTGTATTATTTTCAGTGACTCAGAGAAATGTTTCACTGTACCACAGTGCTGAAAAGTATAGTTAACTTTGTTTCTAATTTTCATTTCTGTCTTGATCTTGGAATGGAATGAAGTTGAGCTAAGAGGCAGGAAATTGTAAGACTCAACCAACAGTTTGAATTCTGCAGATGAAACCTGAGTTTATAACTCCTGGAATAAATTGTAAGATTTATATAATGCATTATGTATTATAATATAGAAGTGAATTATATACTTCTATATCAATTGGACTTGCAATGCATGATTCCAATTATATATATATAATTTATTATCATATACAAAATGTAATGATGTAGTAAGCCACAGAAAATTACAAGGCTAAAGACTCTGACATGCTAAATGCTGTACCTGGCTTCCATATATTGCAAGATATTCCACAAGGTGATCTTTTCAGGCCTTAATTGATAAGAACTGGATCAGAATTAATTAGATATTTGTTATTCAGTATTTTATAGTACCTAGATGGGAAGTTTACTATCCACTATTTAACATAACCTTGATGATAACTGTAGCCTAAACCCAGCCAGAGTAGGGTTGGAAACTGCTCAAATTGCATCGTTGTAGGTTGAAAACAGTGACACTGAAGGTGTTCTCCATATACCAGAAGGCAAGGGCTTAAGTCCTTGGAGTTTCTGTCCTTACAGGCAGATTGTCTTTGCATCCTCCATGAACACTCTCAGCAAAACACTCTTAGCAAACGCCCTCATATCTTCCACCAAAGCTTAAGTGCTTATTTTTAGCCTAGAAATAGGAGATGGAGGTCGGCTGCAATCTACATCTGTTATTCTCATGGGTAAGTATAAATGAGGAATCACTTTTTATGAAGTAGAAGCTCAAGTGTAATTTGAGTATGTGGTTGTTGATGTCAAAGGGAAGAACTGCATATAAAAGGAAGTCATGACACTGTGAGCAAAGTTTATGGTTTTATTACCTACAAACTATGGCCTAGCTATTTAAAAAAAAAAACTTTTTGTATGTGTTTCAATGTAAATGTCCTTTTCCTTTTTTCTCTCTTTGAGCTCTGTTACATGAATATTTTATTGGGCAATAGGTAATATAAAGTATTTTTTATGTTATGGCAAAATCTTTATCAAATTCTGTTGATCCCACAACAAAAAAAATTAACCATACATCTAGTATCTTAACCTATAATATAGAATTTTTCATCTACTAATAGCTGTGTTTGGACAGCTGTTACCAGTATTCTAGGAAAACAATGAATAGAATAAATAATAAAGTCCAGCTTTATATAAAATAGACGTGTCCTTCTCTTATTATGTGAAGACAGCAAGACTTGGCTCAAAATGGGTTGTGTTTCACTTACATGGTGACTATAATTCTGAAGTGATACATTTGATGATCGAAGGGTTGGAGAACTTGCCCTATGAGGAAAGACTGAAGGAGTCAGGTCTTTTCTCCCTAGACAAGACTCAGAAGGGACTGCAATATTTCAGTATTTAAAGGGTGGCTGCAAAGAAGACAGAAGCTGTCTCTTCACAAGGAGCCCCATGGAGAAGACAAGGAGTAATGGATACCAGGAGCACCAGGGCAGGTTTCATTTCAATAGAAGAAAGAAAAATTTTACTGTAAGAACAACTGATCAGAGAAAAAACCTCCAAGGGACATGGCAGAGTTCCCATCACTGGAGGTTTTCAATGGGCAATTGGACAGGATGCTAGATAATCTCATCTGGGCTCCCTTTCCCATGAAAGCCTGGACCAGACTGTCTTCTGAGGTCTCTTCCAACCTGGGATGTTCTATGACTCTGTGGTTTCTCAAAATGACCTTTTAAAAAAAATAAATCTCCTGGCGTTCAAGAAATTTATTTTGAAATATGTTTGAAAGTTCCTGCGCAATATGATTGAATTTATCAGTCATGAAATGTAACAGGCTAAAAAGAATAGGGATTCATAAGGCACTATGAATTAAGACATATTAAGATCACTAACACAAGATCAAGGCTGGTGAGAGACTGTGTCTCTGTATTGTTGAATTGTAAAAGAGCATATGATTTTATAGTTAAAGCCTATACCATAGTACATATACAAAAAGATCTCCCGGGAATGTAACTGGTACATTCAACATTAATTTCTGAGTCTGAGTAGTTGAGTATTTTACTGTACAACCATAAGGTACAGGTGAGGGGAAGGAGAGCATGGTAATTCCTTACTCTTGTACATCAACAGCTCTTCAGTACAGGCAGTTTCTTCCAAATCCTCACGTTTATCTTCCAGTGAAGGGAAAAGAGACAGAGTAGTTCCCTTGGGTCCTTGTCCTTCCATGCATTTTGGACAATAAAGCGAGTGCACTGCTAGTACTGCCAGCTCTCAGTTCATCCAAGCAGGTAGCCCAGCCAGCCCACAGCAATAGCATATAGGTTTTAGGGAACCACAGGTATTCCCAGCCTGATAACCACATTAACTTGTGCTTATATTTTCTCAGCCAAATCTGAGAATGATGTGCAATTATCCACAATATAATTACCAACAATTAAGAACAGTCACATTTCTAGTAAGCGTGTTTCCTTACATCTTTGCAATGCCCAGTCTGATTAAGCAGCCTAAGTTCCAGTAGGAAATGAATACCGCAACCGATGTGCTTACAAATTGCCCTGATTTCCAATGAGTCATGTTTACAAATAAAGCAAAGGAAAACATCACCTCTCAATTGTGGCTGTTAAGTACAAAAAATAGGCCACCTGGACTGTATGGATGAGAAGTGCATTTAAAGAATGAACAAACTCCATGTAGAAGCAGGAAGCTGAAATAAATGGAAGGGTAACCATGATCTACTCAGAGACAGAAGCATTCTTCATAGCCTGAAAACCGGAGTGAGTGGAGTCTAGCCAATGTTTCCTTGCATCACCTTCCACAGTTTTCCTACTCCTTCTCTATCCTTAAGGGAAAAATCAGACATGTCATCTTACTCTGCGTGTTCTATGAGAAGGGACAGTACTCTGAAAGATGTTTCCCTGGAACAGAAAACAATCCTTCATGAATTAATGCAGCAACACCCCTTTCTGAGAGGAAAACAAGGGAAGAAATTGGCCTATGAGCACTGACAGCACTGAAGGACAATAAAGTAGGTTCTGAATTTAAAAGGTACGTAAAGATCCACCATAGGTTCATTTCTATCAGAGGGAGAAGTTCCCCCCTCAATTCTACTTTGTTATACACAAAATCAAAATATTCCTTCTGGCAAGCTGCTGGCTGAAAAGCATAGTGCTGGGAGATAGACAAGACACTAGAGACCTCAACTATGTGCAGTATGGAGTAGAAATGAGCATTTGCATGCCAGTGCAGACTGGGGATGGCAATAGAAGGGACTGAGCCTCTGAAGGTGAGCAGACTGCCTATGGGCAGAACAAGGCTCCCAAGGTCATTAAGAAACAAGTACAGAAGATTTGAGAACAGGGAGTCTTGGCATGAGCAGAAGGCATTGGATGGCCAAGAAGGCCACCATCCCAGCTTCTTGCCTATCATAGATTCATAGAATGATTTAGGTTAGAAAAGACCCTTATGATCATCAGGGTCAGGGACAGCTGGGTAACACTGTATAAGGTCAGGACTCCAGTGGACCAGAGCTGTTCCTGAGCATATATGATGTGTTGGTGCCCAACTCCAGAGAATGATGAAGAGGACATGAAAGCAGTGTTAAATGTAGCTGGACTAGAAAGAGAAGACTACAACCACAAATAGCAGGAAAGAAGAGATAATGACAAATAACTATCTACTTGAGCAAGCTGTATAATCACAGCAGGGTAAACCAGAAATAGGTTAATATTAGAGTGGAAATAGACCTTGACTTTCTTTCTGTGAACTGCCCCAATTCATCAGCTATAGAGTCAAAATAATCTCTGATACGAAAACAATTCGTATTATCCAACTCCAACATTCAGACCATTTTTAAACCCCTATCACAGGCCATGTTTCAGACCGTACCAATAGCTGGCTGTGTCTGCAGTGCAACCAGGCTACAAAATGAAGCACACAAAAAACATTACTTAAGGTCATGGAATCCATGCTACATTAATCATTTGGCACAAAGATCTCACACAAAGTAAAATCTGAGCTCTTAATGCTAATCGTCAGTCTCCTTCTGCCCAAACCTAATCAAGCTGAAGTCTGTCAACAAATAATGACATTTTTGAGGGTCACCTGATGAACAGACTGTCATTAACTTGTTACTGTACTGTAAATGATGTACAAAGTAATTTAAGTACCAACTTGGGAAATACATCCTGATCCTTCAACTCCTACATTTTAAAGGGGTTACTAGTTTAAATGTATCAATGAATGAACTACTAGGATGATTTTGTCAGTTGCCTGGAACTAGCTCCTCAAACTACTAACTTGCCAATTGTTATGGAGCTGCTAAAAAAAAGAGTTCTCAAATCTTCACTTGCCCTTCTCAAACTTCAAGATGTTAAGAAAGCATGTCTGGCAGACTACTTGTTTTAGGCATGTCATGTACGACAGAAATAAAAAACCGAAGTATGATAGGGGGAATATTTTGAGGAAGAATGAAATCTGGGGATAAATAACAAATTAACCATTTCTTCTAAATGTGGGAAGTGCCTATTACAATAAGGTCTTCACTTGTATTAGCTAAAAGTCCAGCAGTGCAAAGTCCAGTGGAGAATGGCAAATAGCCTAAAATATTCTGTGGCTATTAATGTGTTTTCCTCAAGACTTGATTTCATTTCTACACTTAATCAGAAAGATTTAGGATTTGTATATGTATATTCCTCCTGCTGACCACTGAATAGAGATTTAGACTGGAACTACAGCAGACAGTTGCCAGTATGACAATATCTCATCTGGTCTTGTTAGTCTGACTGCTTTTGTGGTCTTTATATACAGGAAAAGCCTTAAAATAAATTGAAGTATGCCAGTTAGCGCTTTCGGTAGTAGAATTTATTTCCTTAAGGGAATTTGTATAATTTGTGTTGTCAAAAGCTATGTCTATTCAGGTTTTTTTGCCATGCAATCACGAAATAATTTAGGTTGGAAGGTACCTCTGCACTTCACCTAGACCAGCTTCCTGGACTAGCGGTGTGGGGCTAACTTCAATGCTACATCAAATTGCTCAGAAGACAGCATTTCTTCAGGCACCTCTTCCAGTACTTCACCAACCATTGTGAACTTTGTCTTTTTGTATATACAACTAGAACTTCCCTTGCTGCACCTGCTGATCATTGCCTCCAAGAAGAGTTTGGTTACGTGATCTCTCTCCTCTCCTTACCTCAGGAAGCAGAAGACAGCAATTAAATTCACCCCTAAGACTGCTCTTCCCCAGACAAAACAAACCTGGTGCTCCCTCAGTCTCTGCTTCTGTGTTGAATGCTCCAACTCCCCGAGAAGCTTCGTAGCCCTCAGCTGAGCTCCCACCCATCTGCACATCTTTCTCTGGTCCCAGGAGACCCAGAGATTGACAGGGTATTGCAGAGGCAGCATCACAAACGCCAAGTCATCATCCATTATCACTTCCCTTGATTTACAGCCGAGGGTGCCATTAGTCTTTCTCCTGTAAGCACATTTTAAGACCAATGCTTACTCATATAGAAATCTCTAATACTAAAGAATTAAAGTAACTAATTATTGAACAGATCTCCGAGCTATACTTTTTCTTTGATAATCTGATTTGGGAATTTCTTCAGTTGTCTGAGTTTAAAGATCTGTATTCATATCTCAGGTTAGCTAAATCCCTACTATAAATTAATGTTTAAATATAAGAAGTAAGTCTTATGAAAGAATTCAGGATTAGCTTATCATGTTTCTACAGAAATCACCAACCATTTTTTTAATGTTTAATTTTGCCTAATTTTGCTTTGTTTGAAATCAGAAAACTTTTGAAAATACTGAATAAAGGCAATTTTTTCTCTTGGATTTGCTTTAAATTGAATATATTTCATGTAATATTTTAATGTGGGTTTTTTTTTCCAAGAGCAATATTTATAGAAAAATGCTCAAGGAAATTGATCCATTTTCCCCAACAGTTACTAGGTGTGAAACTTCCTCTCAGAGTGGGGTTAACACTTCCTCCCCTTCCAGGAACACTTGAGCAGAGGGAATGCAGCTGAACTGCTTTGCTTAATTAGTCAGTTTATCTGAATTAAGGATGGACTAACACTCCTAGACAAGCAGTATAAAAGAGGGTTGTCAACACTGAAGAGGAAAACCTGAAGACTTGTTGGAAGAATGTCTAAGAGAATAAATTTCAGGCTGAATTAAGACCTTAGTAAGTATATCTAATAAAACAGGTGAATTTTATATATATATATAGATATATTTATCTATTTTACAAGCTAAGATGTTGAACTGGAGCATTCTGATCTTGTATGTTAAGAGTATATGTGTACAGGAGGAAGGTGGGAGGTTACTTTGTGCCCTTTTCAACTGTATATAAATACTGCATGCTGCATAGGTTATGATCTGTTTAAAGTTTGTATGACCAGAGTCCTTATATGCTAATACTGTGTCTTTATAATCACTTGAATGTCTCCATATATATTTTTGTCTTGTATTTCAGGTAAAGGTTTAATTCATGGGGTGTGCATGTTGTTCTTAAACATACCTATTACAATAGCCTTGGCACACATCAGATTCCAGGTCTTTCTTCCACTTGTATATCTATCTTTGTATCTCTTACTCTGATAAAATTACTCATGATATGGCTTCTAGGTCAAAAATCCCAGTATTGCTAAGTAATGATAAACTTTTAAAATTATTTTATTTATAACACACCTTAAAACTATGAATTGTTTATATTCTTTGACCCACCTACAGCACTTGCACAACTTCCAGGGTCTTTTCCTTTGGATAACTTTCTAGTTGCTTTTGATGCTGAATAACTGATGCTGTGGTTGTTTGCATTAGCAATAAGAACCCCATCCTCTGAGGCAGATAATTAACCACAATTTATTCTTCAATAAAACTTAGCATTTACCACAAAATCCTAGAGGCATGTTTTTATTCCACAAAATCTTAGTTCATCATATTATGCATAATTGAGCATATTTATTAGCATAATCTAGTCTAGTAGTGCTACCTCTCAGATTAGAATGTATTTAGTAGGATCAGAGAGGGGTGTTAGAACAGGAAGTTCTCATGCAAGACTAAACTCTGTTTTAAGTGCACATAATCTTCCTAAGAAGTAGAATAAAGCAACAATCAATGCAAATACTAGCAGAAAGGAGAGGAAATATGTTACGTAAATGTTGCATCACTAAATAATAAATATGGCTTGTGCTTTCTACAATTTCAAGTAAACATTTGTGCATAGTTGACACAGTTCTTAAGAAACCAAGTTAATTTTAAAGGACAGGTCTTAAATTGTTCAAAACATAAATATTATACACTGAAACCAAGTTTGGGTTTTTACTTATCATCTAGGATTATTCTTTATCTTCTACTCCTTTTTCTGTGCTCCAGGATTAAGTATGGCTTGTTCTGGTTCAGTATAAGGTTCAGATATAGGTAGAAAAAGATTCCCTGTGGAAAATCAAGATAAATGTCCGGACTGCAGATACACTTGAGTGAGTATTGAAATCCATGAAATTTCTTCCATTATTTCATCAGAGTTTTGGGTTCTGGATTAAGCTGTCATGCAGTTCCATAGAGAAGCCATTCTGGTACAGGCGATGCCACAAACATCAGCACGCTGTCTCTTGATAGCAGAGATTAGTCATTGGGTTTGGATAGTTGTGTGGTGTTTTCAGTTATGGCCTGTGTCCTTCCAGGATATATCTAAGCCCAGTTTAACTTGACCAGTGGGGGTTTAACAGCCTGTGATACTTACCCTGCTAACTCAACATTTTCACTATCTTGTTTTGTTAACAGGAAAACTTAAGACTTATTTTAGTACAATCTGTCCACTGTGTATTTTTGCCAATTTGCAGCTACTTCTACAGTGACTATAGGAACATAGTGCCAAGACTCCTACACTAGTGCAGTGAGCTGGTACAAACACCCGGTGTGGAGGTGAGGTCTTGGGGGCTGGTCCTGCTCCGTGTCCTTCCCCATGTGCTGCTCTGTGGCCACTGGGCTGCTGTGGGCTGCCATGCCTAACACCGCTGCTTGCCTTGCACCAGTTTGGAGCCTCTTCACTCTAATCTGTAAATCTGGCTCCAGGCTGGAATGATGATCAGTTGGTGACTGCAGATTAACAGGACTATATGGGGGGCTATTTGGCCTATTAGGTTTAGTTCAACACAGGATTTATATGGAATTGGAACATTCAAAACTGACCCTATAAATGGCCAGTCAACTTTGATGTTTAAACTTGGTTGTGTAAACTGGATAGTCCTAAACACAGCAGGTAACTCTGTAGATGCCTGCTGTTTCTGCAGTACCCATAGTGCTCAGCTGGGCCAAGGTGAAAGAAATAATCTCACCCAGGAGTCCGCTCTGAGCACACTGAGAAGCTCTCTGGGCAGGTGCGCTTACTGTATGCCCCCATGCAGCAGGTAGGAACAGACCTGACAAAAAGAGGCAGCCACAGACAGGTAGCTAGAGGAGCAGCTTCAATGCCCTCTTCATTCCAGTGACTTCCAAAGGTTTGCTCACCCCAAATTACAGGCTGTCAGCTGCTTTTGAATGGTTGAAGAGATTAGGACTGTGTCATTGCAAAAGATCACAAGATCACACCAACAACACACTTTCTTGTGCCTGTTTGGTAAGAGTGACTCCTAGGCTGTGAACCTGGCTCTACTGGAGCATCATACCCACCTATGCCACAGCCTCAAGCTTTCCCTTGATTATGCTTTTTTCCCTAAGTCAACTTTATCTTTATTACTCTATGTTGAGTACAACTTTATCAGGACAGGTTGGAGCAGAAACTTTTCAAGTCTCCTGTAGTCTGAGCCTGATCTGTGTAGGAACTAGAGGAATGGGACTGAATTTCCTTATGCTGAGGAAGAGACTGAAGCCAGGTTTCCCACTTCTGAGGCCATTATGGGTGATGGTAGTGGAACTGGTGGAGTCATGTCCTGGGGTTTTAGAGGAAAAACAGGCAGTGGGTGTTAATCCGTTCCCACAAAGAACGGCTGCTGGCATTGTCCTCCCAGCAGGTTTCTGAGCTGTAAGTCTCCAAACCAGTAAGAATGATGTGATAAGAGACAAACTGCAGCACACTGACTCATTGTCCATGGTATATGCTTTTCTTTAAAGTGTTTTCATAGTCCTGAGACAAACTCCTCAGCAAACTCTTTATGGCTCAGCATAATCTTGAAAACTAGTGTAACTGTTCAGTACTTCCTGAAAAACCTCACCCATGTTTTAGAATAATCCTGTACTGTGGTGGTAAGGAGGTGCTAGCACAATGAGGTGCAAGTATATTGCATGACTAACTGGGACTTGTCCTTTTTTCTTTTGTTTGTTGTTCTCTTCTTCATTCGAGGTGCTGTGAACTCCCTACCAAGAAACTATTTATCTGCTGGATAGTGAAGCAGAATGCAAATCCTGGGGCTTGTAGTCACTACTGTGTAAATATTTAGTATTAGTGATAATGGCTCTCTGGGAAAAAAAGTGCATCACCCATAAGTGTTCCTGGCACTGACTGCTATTACAGTCTCCTGGATCCAAGCCAGAAGATCTGGCAGATGTTAGAGGAAGCACACTTAGACCCTTAAGTGAGGCACTAATGTAAATACAACAGTGTGTTCTCTGTCAGTGCCTATTCAAGCAGTGTATGGTCACTTTCGCTGGATAGTGCTGAGTCTGTAGAAGTTGCTAATGTCTGTGATAGTTGTGAGCCCAAGGCTGAGTTCCAGTAAGATTCAGTCAGGAAAAGAGATTGATTAGGAAAGAATTCTGAAAGAACCAACTAGATTCTGTAGTCAACTTCAAATGTACTTTATTTATTAGCATCCATGTGACTGAAGCTATAAAATGCAGGTTTTCTTAGATGTGCCTATTCTTTAAATGCTCAGCTTTTGTATTCCTCGGAACTCTCTGTAAGGTAAGATTAAACAAAAAGTAGCAAGAAGAGAACAGGATATTTCAATGAATACTAATTCTATATAAATGTTTTAACATCTAATACAGGAAACTGTTCATTTTTTTTCCTAGCCCAAAGACTTTCTAAGATAGGTGTTATTGTTAAGGCTTTTGTTGCATTAAAACAGATTGACTGACAGGAAAACTAATGCAACAAAGCAAATGCATGCTTTGACTGAAGACTTGCTATACTGAACTTTCTTCTTTCATCTTTATTCTAGTACACTTAATTGCTTGATAATAAAGCAACAGATTAGCTTAGCTGCTGTACATTTCTTCACCTGTTAGCTGACTTTGCTCCTTATGTACCATTCAGCTTCTGCCCTCCTGAGAAACTTAAGGCTAAGTACTTACCACCCCAACACAGAGGGTGAATGTGCAGGTCATGGGAAGAGTTCACTTGGTGAATGGAGAGGTATGTTTTATGATGTATTCCATGACTGTACTCAAAAGGAACAGGCTGAGACCTTCGCTGTTTCTAGCCAATTGGGACAGCAGGCACGCCTCCCCCCACCTTCCATCAGCCATGGCTGACTGAAATCCAACTTGCAAGCATAGGGGCTGGCTATCTTTCCTAGTACTGTCTGGAGCCCTTTCTGCTGACTGGGAGGGAAAGAAGAGGCTTTTCACTTTCTCATCCTTTCTCTCTGGTGCTAGCACAGCAGAGGATGCCCAGCAATCACTCATCTGTTTACTGATTCACAAAAGGTTTGTTTTTAAGGGAAATCTGATTGAGGGGAGTCTGGGTATTTAATGCTACAGCTTTTATCTTCTGAAGGCATTGTTCTGTAACCACAGCATTCCTCATGGGCAAAAAATTCTCTAATGTTTTCTTTAATTGATGTAAGTATAAATTAACCATATGCTAGCTCGGCAAGTGGTTTTATTGTAAATTGATTCTGTCTTCAAGCACAGTAAAATGCTCATTTAAAAAAAATTAAATTATGGTGAGTTTCAGCTCCTTGGCACAAATTCTGAATTCTAAACTTGGGGTCTGGCATAAATATTCTAACCAATACACAAGGAAATAATTTTAAAATAGCGAGATCTAAAGAAAAAAGGGGGTGGTTATGGTGGCTTCTTAAGAGTGTGTAGTAATGTATGCAGAAACTTGCTACAGATGGATGGGCACTCTTGTATCCTTGCTTGTTTGTATTTAAGAGGGCTGGTCAAATATTGGTGTAAATTAATGGGAATTTCTCCACTTGGTCTTATGGGATCTAGTGTAGGCCTAATTTTTTTTTTTTTTTTAAACTGAAGGGTATTTTCTTAACTGGAAGGAGGAAAGTGGTGTGGGAAATCTTTGCACCATATCCTTCTTAACAAAATAAAGTCAGACGTTCCTTACTCATACAAGGGGTCTAATTTTGTTTTTTGTTACCTATGGTGAGGCAATTCATGGAGGAAAGATTTAAGCAGTTCTCCTGAAAAACACTGAAAAGTACTGTAGGCTTAATTTGAGGTTCTGATCTTGTATCTCTTATCTTTTTGAGTCCTAAGACAGAAGAAAGCAAATCACAGAAAGCACCCTTTGCTTAGGCACACAGTGTGAAAGGTGAGCAAAAATTGCAGACTGCCTGAAGTTTGTCAAGCAGATCAG
Organism: Falco peregrinus; assembly: GCF_023634155.1. Taxonomy (NCBI): domain Eukaryota; kingdom Metazoa; phylum Chordata; class Aves; order Falconiformes; family Falconidae; genus Falco; species Falco peregrinus. The sequence continues at coordinate 52,574,049 of NC_073722.1, read as the reverse complement.
AAAGACAAACTTGTCTCTTTTTAATAACATTTGGAGTAAACTTTCACTTCACTGTTTTTAAGAGAAACAATATCCAAGGCCTATAAAATACCTTCCTCCTGCAAGTGCTTTTTGGGGCATCTGTCCTCAGAGGCAGGAGACAACAACTGACAAAAACAGAGGTGGAGTCTGTAGGCTTGCTTACCAGCTTGGTTTGAATTTTGTTTCTCTGTATTTGTTCAGAAATGGTGTCACCAGTTGTACCCAGTGTTGAAGTGCCACATAATGGCTCAGTTCCCAAAATACTTTATTTGGAAGAGCTAAAGAATCCACTTGCACAAAGTCATAGAGTTCAAAACTAAGGCTGCAAAGCTGGAAGTTAAGCTGGTCAAGAACTGTAGTTTGGCAGTAAGCACTTCCCCTCATACTGGTAGACTATCCTAGTGAGCACATTTAACTGTAATATAAAAGGATGAGTCAAATGTGTATAAAATCCAAATGTTTCTGTTAGTTCCAGATATCTGCAGTGTTTGGTCTGACTTGCTCAGTACCACTGGCAGGGAATAGGAGAGCCAGCTGATGCTAGTGTCTCCATGCATCTCTGCTCCTTAGGCAACAAAACCTGATACCTCCCAGGATCCTAGTCCAGACAGTATTAGCTCTCTTCTTATAAGCCCTTTTTCTAGCCTTGCCAGCCTCATATTCCCCAATCACCCCTTCCTTTCCTCCTAACACTGAGGAAGAGTCCTGGTCCTCAGCCTGAAGGTGAAATTTGTTGCATGTTGTTCAGCCTTAGTGGTGAAAGGGAAGGAGGACGAAGGTGGCTGTATGGAAAAAACTAAAGGATGGAAAAAATATGCTTCTCAGTTCTGATAATCTGTGTGGGTTTTGTGTTTTGTTTGTTTTTTTCAGAAAACAAATCCTTCCAAATAGCACTGTGCTGAAGCATGGGGTAGTCTTCCCTATCCAATGCCAGACCCTAATCGCCTGGTTATCTTGCTGTACTTCAGGGGTGCATGTTTCCCAGTGAGTCTCATGTTATAGTAATAAGTAAAATTACAGGTTCTATGTACAGCAAATCACCAAAGATTACTCTTCAGTCCTCTTTAATAGTAAAAACAGTGGCAGATAAGAAATAGAAATGAATGCCTTATTTCTGGTGCTAGGTTATAAACCAAACTTCTTGAAAAGAGTTTATCTCTAATTCTATTTTTCAAGTCAGACAAAACTAGTCCATGAATGAGAGAGAAGAAAATGGACAAGTAATGGAGTTTGGTTTTTTTTTTTCCCCACTGCACTGAAATAGAAGAATTCTACCAAGGGACAGGCACTCATGGCTTTGTCTTAGCAGCCAGCTGTTCCTCATTCCTAACCCTGGTGTTATAGTGGAGAGGGCAATGAAGCTTTTGACTTGTCCTAGACTTTTACTAGGAAGAAAATTTATGAACAAACATCACAGACAATGGGTAGAAGGGAAAATAGTACAGATTAGTTTAACTAGGGAGTTGTCAAATCAGCTTGCTATAATTGCAGGAGGAATTTGAGTTGCACCACAGTTTGAGGAAGAAATGTTTATTACTGTTCCATTACCTTATTACTGCTTCTTAGTTTACAAATTGGCAAGGGTTTTTTGTGGTCATACAACAATTACACATTTTTAATTTAAGTTTAAAAGGAATAACAAATCGGTTGTATTGGAAGGTACCTGGATTGCCAACTGAAAAAAAAAAAATAATCAGGTTCTAGAATAGGAAACTATTCCAGTACAATTTTTTTTCTATTGCAAACTGTTTTTCACAAGGATTAAAAAATAACTTAATGGAGCTTTTGAACAAGTGAAGCAGATAGAATGAGATAACAACACAGGCATGTATTGCCAGAACACTTTGAAGAGACTGTTATCAACTCTTACACTCAGACAAAGGGTTTGAAGTCATCGTATTCTGCTACAGAAACAGTGGTTCCATTTCATGCAAAAGCACTTCACAGCACTTGAAGAGGAGCAACTATAATGAAAAAAAAAAAAAAATGTTTTGTCTGGCGAGCTGTCAGTATTTCAAGGTAATCCCCGCAAACATGAAAGAACATGTTCTAGAGAAGAGGGCAGTGTTAAAAAAAAAATCACAGCCAGATTCCTCCCTCCTTGGATTTTGGAAAAAAAAGTTAAGTGGAATGTGAAAAAAAAGTTGCAAGGTCTTGTTCTCAACCTCCAAAGTTATTTGAAGCTGTCACATTATCCCTTTTACTACTCATGTCTGCAAGCTCCCTTGCTTTGATCTCCAAGCATTTCCTTGGCAAATTGGATAGAACAACAATTTGTACTGGTAGTTAAGATCACCTCAGCTTAGAGGCAATGGTGAATTAGAATAGGTTTGGATGGTCAGTGTCCAAATACAGTTGGAGTCTTTTCCCTGTTTGCTTTCACATACAGCCCACCTCAACAGAGAAGTGTAGATCTGAGGAATAACATCATATCTAATCTGCGGTCAGTCAGGGACTTGTATAACACAAACAAGTCTTGATTTGGCCAGAGAGGGCTGTGGCTTCTATGGAACTATGTGTACAGGCATGAGTCAGAGCAAAGATGTGCATGTAAATGTGCTGCAATCTAACCTCTGATTTGAGAGATTACTTTGTCCTTGGTATATCCTATCCCACAAAGGATACTAGGCTTTAATCAACCAATGTAGGTCACTTAATGAGGTCTGAATGCCATAGGCACTGGTGTGGTAAACAGTCTTCAGCATTAGTATCCTCTGTTGTGGATTTTGGAGTGAAGTGTGAGCATAGGGTAATGTCCCCAGAAAGATGAAGAACAGTACGTTATGTATTCATTCCAGCTGGAATTAGGTCTAAATTACTTACACACAGAGAAAGGAGTTGGAGAGTTAAAGCTAGGGTTTCAAGCAAAACTGAGACTGGGATAACTGCAGACAGCAGGATGCTGCAGTAGTACTTTGCACCTAGGGGTAAACAAATATGAATCAAAATGCTAAAGTGGCAAACCAAGCCATGAGGATGTGGGGGTCAATGGGGCAGAACCGAGCCTCAGGTAACATGATGTTCTGGTCTTTCAGAAATATGAGGAAAAGCAAGCTGGGGACAGCAGCTTAAGGAGCTTCAGGAATGAATTTTGTGCCTTGAGCAAAATCTGCAAGGGGTGGAATAGGAAACCATAGTAACAAAAGAACAGCCACAGGAAACTGAATGGAGAAAATTTTCCAAATTTCTATTTCAAAAGAAGTGAAAAGTCTCTTAGATCAGCAGAATATGGCATTTACACATCATTACACTCTTGAGAATTGTTGAGAGCATATCAAACTAGAGCTGACACCAGCAACTGAACTATTTCAAGGAGTTGCATACATTCAGGTTATTCCATAAATAGAGCATATATGTCTATAGTGTGTGGCGTAGGTGTCCACCCAATGCTGTTATGATGGCAGATGCTGTAGTGAGAGAGGTTATGTCTGTATGGTATGGCATCATTTTGCTTCGAGACAGTAAGAATTCATACAGGAGTAAGAGTGGCTACATTAAAAGTTTGTCTATTTTACTCTGACACACTAGATAGCTGTTTCTTAAGGCTGGCTAGAAGCACATGCCTCTTTTGCAACAGTAATTATGTAAGTTTTTTTACTGTTCTGCCTGCTTCCCTGGATTATGCTTTTGCAGTGTAATGAAACACTCTGGCAAGTTTTCAGCTGCTGTTAACTGGCTTGAGAATTGATCTGTTCCCTGTTAGGGAAGCAGGGGAAATAGCAGAGTCTGTACTAACCAGGGAAACATCATCATGAGTTTCAGACAAATTAATGGATTTCCTTCTTCCATGGTGGCTTTTCTCTTTACATCTGTTAAGATCTTGAGTAGAAAGTTGGGAAAATGAAGTGCAATGGCATTATTACTGTGTTTACTTGCAAATTATCAGCTTGTTCTCATGCAGCTGATAAAACCATTGTTTCTGTTTAAATGCGATACCATTTGTTGATAGTTCACTACAGGGTGGATATCTGCTCTTGGTGTTTCTTCAAACGCCATGCAGAAGATTCTTTCAGGGACAAGACTAATATGCTGTCTTCCTCTCACAAGATGAATGAACTGTTTTAGACTTAAACATCTATTTATTGTTGTACAATAGACTTGTGGGTTCCATGTTCAGAATTTAACTGTCAGGGAGATGCAGAGGAGAAGAAGAGAAAATCTGCATAAGAGCAGAGAAGTATTACTATAATATATTGCTAAAAGCTCTCAGAAGGTCCTGTAAAGTGTGCTTGTTTCTGCTGCTACAGTTACCTGCCTAGCTGAGCCCTTATTTTTAGACCAGACCTAGTCTCAGTAATTGAGAAAACACTCTATTTTGTAAAATAAACAAAAGGAAAAAGGTTAATACATTCGCCAATAGGCCTGTTTTCCCTGTCCCCCTCCACAGTGAGACTTGAGAGTAATGGGATTGCAGCAGTTTGTGGAGCTCAGGAGCACATCCTACACATCCGATGTGAACAAACCTTTGTTGCACAATGTCAGTGAACAAAAACCACTCTGAAAGCCTAACGTGCATGCCATGCTCTGAGAGAGGGGTTGAGCTGGGGAGGAAAAGGGGGCAGGCATGACAGACACTTGTGATATTTAACACTGATGGATGTATTCCTCACCCATAAAAAAAACAGTAAAGTACAAGAATCTATACATTTTCCAGGTCTTCAGGGATAGATAGCCAGGAGCTGTCAGACCCCGCTCCCCCTGAGACAATAAAGATTGCTGTATCACAACTGAAGTAGAAACAGCATAAGCAATTATCAAATAAGATGGGAGTGAAGCAGAGAGAACTTTGATTAAACCACAAAATGGAAGTAAAAACTGAGCAAGGAATTTTATTGCAGGAAGCTTGAGAGGATGGGAAAAATGTGAGGAAAAAGAAATTAATTAAATATTGCCCCAAAGGCAAACAAATAACTTAGTCTGATGGTAGTCCAGTCTTCTTCAAAAAGTAATTGATTTCCTCTGCAGTTGCTTCCCACTCTCAGCCTCTTGCTCTAAGAGAGGGTATTTATATTGTAGTATACTAGCAATATTTATATTGTATACTATGAACAGGCTGCTTCTGTAGGCTGTAGTGCTCCATTTTGTTGGTAATCATTTAGGTTGGAAAAGACCTTTTAAGATCATCAAGTCCAACTGTTAACCCAGGACTGCTAATTCCACCACTAAATCATGTCCCCAGGTGCCATCTCTACACATCTTTTAAATACCTCCAGGGATGGTGACTCAACCACTTCCCTGGGCAGCCTGTTCCAATGCTTAGTGACACTTCCAGTGAAGAAATTTTCTTAATATTCAACCTAAACTCCCCAGTACAACTTGAGGCTGTTTCTTCTCGTCCTATTGCTTATTACTTTGGAGAACATACTGACATCTGACATCTACCTGTCTACAACCTCCTTTCAGGTAGTTGTAGGGTTAAAATCCCTCCCAGAGCCTCCTTTTCTCCAGGCTAGATAACCCCAGTTCCCTTAGCTGCTTCTTATAAGAATTGTGCTCTAGACCCTCCCCCAGCTTTGTTGCCCTTCTTTGGACATCCTCCAGCACCTCGTCTGGACCTCCAGGTCTTTTTCTGGTCATGAGGAGCTCACAACTGAACACAATATTTGAGGCGTGGCCTCACCAGTGCTGAGTACAGGGGGTGATCACTGCCCTAGTCCTGCTGGCCACGCTGTTTCAGATACAAGCCAAGTTGCTGTTGGCCACCTGGGCACACTGCTGGCTCATATTCAGCTGGCTGTTGACCAGCACCCCCAGGTCCTTTTACACTGGGCAGCCTTCCAGCAACTCTTCTCCAAGCCCGTAGCGCTACGTTGGGTTGTAGTGACCCAAGTGCAGGCCCTGGTACGGAGCCTTGTTGAACCACGCACAGTTGGCCTCAGCTCATTGCTCCAGCCAGTCCAGATGCCTCTGCAGAGCCTCCTGCCCTCAAGCAGAGCAACACTCCTGCCCAATTCCCCTTTACTGGTTTCCCCAGCAAGCAGTGCTGGCTGTTGTGCCCTGCTTCTCCTCAACCTGGAACATCCAGCTCCAGCTTGGTCTTGCCTCTGTTCTGAGTGATCTCTTGCCCCAGTTCCTGGCAGTACTGCATCACCTCAGGAAAAGTGGAGAATTTTACCAAAAAGGTTATTTCCTGCGCAGAGCAATTCCTCTTTAAAATAAATACACTGAACCACTACTGTTAGGGGAGAAACTTAAAGCTGAGGTTGCCTGTTATGGAATTAGATGAGGGGAGATTCCTTGGGCACAGTGGGAAGATTATGCTGCAACCACAGTGGTGGTTTTGTTTGAATTGCAGTAAACCAAGATATGTTCTGACTTGTGAGGCAAAGAAGTCTTGGAGCATGTGAACTGGATGTCTTGTAAAGTTTAGGAAAATGAGAACTGTTTCAATGACTAATTTAGATACAGCCTGTGAGGCATAATTGCTTAATGTGGCACAACAGGAGTGTGCCCAGGGAACGGAACAGTCGATGCACAAATATGCATGTAAACCAGCACAGCTTAGCTTAGGAAAGGCATGGCCAATAAGTCTCACAACACAAGAATTAGGGAGCTTCCATAGAAGTCATCAGAAAAGAAGCTAAAATTTACAACCTCATCTGTTGATCCTGTGGAACTCATTGCCACAGAATGTTGGAATGAAAAAAAAAAAATAATTGGAGAAGTTAAACAGGAGCATGGGAAGTGAAGCCAAATACATACTGTAAGTTAGGAAGTTCCTAAGAAACCAATAACCAGAAGCTGGACAGGTGAACTGGGGAAGGCTTTTCCTATATTTGCTTTGTTTCTCATTGCACCCTTGAAAAACCACTACCACTCATTATAAGACGTGACTGTAAGAGCTGGACCAAATAGAGTGCTGGCTAGTTTTATTAAAGTGAGACTGTTTGCGTAGTTATCTGTACCTTGCAAAGGTTCTGCAAGGAAAGGACAACTTGAGGGAAAGGGCACATCTTCCTCTTAAGCTAAGGATTCCATTGCTACTGTGTGAGACTACTTTCATCATTTCAGTCCTCTGCATCTTTTGTGAGAGAAAAGGTCCAAACCAGAATGTACTGCTGGCTGCAGTCTGGATTGGTACCAACATAATGACTCTTTTATTAAGGTTTATTTTAATGCTTTGCTTGTTTTGTCTGCCTCAGAACTGAACTGACAGATTCCTAGGACTATCGAAAATGGTTTCAAGATTTTCCCAAAATTAAAATAGCTACCTGTGAGTCCATTACTGTATACGTATTAAGTTTTTTCTGCATTGATTAATACATGTATGAGTAACTAATTTTCTCTGTCACTTAAAACACAAAGTGACTTTGTATAGCTCTCTGCAATCAGCCTTATATTTGACCATCTCCAGTACGCTGTTGTGCAAACACTGTCTTCACATCTGACCTCCTTTTCAAAATAACTCAATGATACGTTGAGCAATACAATCCCCAGATGAAGGTGGTATTGTGCACAACTCTAACATTTAATGGAAATAATTTTATGCAGATGTAGTTAAGCTGAGCAGTATGACCACTATCCAGTTTAGCATGGAGTTTTGGCGCTTGCATAATTTTTTTGTAAGCTTAGGTAGCATGTTCTTGCATCCTACATGGGTCTGCAACAGTGAATTACCTTTCACAGATTGAGTCACGCAAAGTACTTTTAAACCTTTGATTTTCATTACAACCATAAACAGGAGGTGAGGGGATCTATACCCAAAACTCTGCTACGTAATTACTAATTATTTCAACACTCACTTGGGGAATAAGCTCACAACTTCATACATTCTTCCTGATTGCTTAGTGTATACTACCTATAGATTCCTGTTTCTGTTCTCAGGTTAATGTTTTATTAATTAACGACATAAGTCTTAACATGAAAGCAATGCCCCTTGAACCATCAACAAAGTGTAATGCAGTAACAATGTTCCAAGATTTTTCGAAATGCATGGCCTGAGTCATGCACTTGGATATACTTCCGTCACTATCACATCCTGTTGGTGTAATTGGCAATCAAACTTCAGTCTCATGAAATGTCCCAGGTTCTTCTGATAATCTAGTGACAAGCTTACTGTTAATGACTTGCCTTGTACCAGTGTTCTTCCTTTCCTGTACTAGCTTACACCATGACATTACAGTAGCTTGCTCAACTTGCAAATCTTCAGCAGCAATAGCGGGCAGAGGTCAACTCCAACTGAACTTAAAAGCCAGAAATTAAGACACAGCAGACCAAAAGTATGCTACAATGAGAAATGCTTGAGTGTGGGTGAGGTGGAAAAGATGGAAGGAAAACTTACATGGTAGCTCTGAGTAGCAACCCAAACAGACGATACTGGGCTATCGTAGGGCATTATGCAGATTTATAACTTGGTGCTTTTCTGTCAGCTGAGAAGCTGTGCAGGCATCTGTCTGGAAGCTTGTGCAGTTACAGCATAGACTATCATGGAATAAGAGAAGCATTTAGGTTGGAAAAGACCTTTAAGTTAAACTCCAACCGTTAACTGCAAGTCCACCACTAAGTCATGTCCCTAAGTACCACCTCTACACACCTTTTAAATATTTTTAGGGATGCTGACCCAACCACTTCCCTGGGCAGCCTGTTCCAATGCTTAGTAACACTTTCAGTGAAGAAATTTTCTTAATATACAACCTAAACCCCCCAGTACAACTTGAGGCTGTTTCTTCTCGTCCTGTTACTTGTTACTTTGGAGAACAGACTGACACCCACCTCCTTTCAGGTAGTTGTAGAGAGGGATAAGGTCCCCCTGAGCCTCCTTTTCTCCAGGCTAGATAACCCCAGTTCCCTCAGCCACTGCTCATAAGAATTGTGCTCTAGACCCTCTCCCAGCTTTGTTGCCCTGGGAGACAATGCTGTGTTGAAGGCTTTACTAAAGCCCAGGTAGACAACATCCACAGCCTTTCCCTCATCCACTAAGTGGGTCTTCTTGTCATAGGAGATCAGGCTAGTCAAGCAAGACCTGCCTTTCATAAACCTACATTGACTGGGTCTGATCATCTGTGCATGGTGGCACAGAGGGTGATATGCTCCATAACCTTCCCTGGCACTGAGGTCAGGCTGACAGGCCTGTAGTCCCCTGGATCCTCCTTCCAACCCTTGTTGTAGACGGGCATCGCGTTGGCTAGCCTCCAGTCAACTGGGAGCCCTGTGTTAGCCAGGACTGCTGGTATATGATTGAAAGTGGCTTGGTGAGCACTTCAGCCAGCCCCCTCAGTCCCCTTGGGTGGATCCCATCTGGCCCCGTAGACTTGTGTGTGCCTAAGAGGTGTAGCAGGTTGCTGACCATTTCCCCTTGGATTATGGGGGCTTCATTGTTCTCCCTGTCCTTGTCTTGCCTGTTATAGAAGTTACTCCTTCTCTCCCCAGGAAAAGTCTGGATCCAAAATAATGGATTTCTGTAAATGCCTTTTTATTCCATAAACTGAGTACAAAGATACTTTATTCACTTGAAATCAAAGGTAAATTAATTTGACTTCTAACGTCTTCCTGGAATCTGCTGTTTTGCTTACATAATAATTCCTATAAATTATTAGACCACCTAAATAATTAGGTATTTAAGAAGTGTTACTTACCATCCTGAGCAAAGATTGACAACTTTTACTGCAGAAAAATTGTTTTACAATTTGACTGCAACTGAAGCAAAGACAATCTTTTTTTATAGAGAATTCCTTTTGCTGTTACTAGTGCTAACCAGCTGAAAGAGTCCTGTTTTTGACAAATAAAGATACTATATTAAATTCTTGTAGTGTCATCCACTTCCCTTTCTGGAGAACACAGTTCAAATTACTAAATTTTCCAGAGCAGAAAAACATGGAATGGAAACACTTCTGCTTAAGATATTGTTTATTGGCAAAGAGGAAGCACACCTTAGATCTGCTAAGAGTTTACTGTGGTGAGCTTGTTACTATAACTGGAATTTTATGAGTCTCGTTATTAGTCCGGATCTATTTATTACAGAGAAAGAGAGAATAACAATGCGGTCAGAAGTGTTACCCACACACTCTGCCTAGAGTTGTACACAGCCATCCCCTGCTCCTCTGGGCCCTAAGGCTGATGGTCTCATCCTGGTGGGGGGTGGGTTATGAGAAGTCATCTGCGTCTCCAGTCCTTTGTTCTTTTTTTACTGGTCTGCAGCTCCACATGGCCTCTGAATTTACTAGATAATGGTGCCTTTTATGCATGTTAGATACTGTTCCTTTGCCTATCTCTTTGTTTGACTGCTAGACATCTGGTAGCAGTGGCCAGGTTCAGCCAAGAGCCCCCATCTGCAGACAGCCCCCAGGGGGTGAGGCAGGTCTGGGGTTCAGATGAGAACTGAAGTCAGCACATGACCCCAGCACCCAAGCTTAGGCACAGCCCTGCGATCAACAGGCAAGTCCATGGTGACAAGGGAGGTCTGAGTTTGAGCCGCAAAGTCAGGCCTGTTGGTCAAGGTAAAGGTCTGGATCAGCTTAACCTGGACTGAGGACAACGTCCAAGAACGTCCCCTTAGTGGGCTTTCCTGCGTGAAGATGGAGGGGGAGTCCCCTCTGTAGAGAGGCTCTCCCTCATGGCTGGGTGCCCGCACCATCCTCTGAGCTGGCCCTGAGCCCAGTACAGGCTATGTGCTCAAGGCCCTGACACCAAGAACTGCTGAAAATGGTAATAACTAACAGACTTTGACCCCGATAGCTTTTGAAATGCAAAGCAGGCACTTCAGCCATCAGCCTTTCCAGTATTTCACAACCCCTGGAAATGTAAGGGAGTTTCATATCTTCACGTCCCTATAACTGAAAACTACTGAGTGTGACAAAACACTTTTTGTAACATTTTTAAAGCTACAACAAAGAACATTTAAATGCCCCTGGAAATCACAGCGAAAGCTTGGGAGAGGCAGAAGGATCTATCTCACTACTTCTTTCTTTCATCCTCCAATTCCTCAAAGTGGGAGGAAAACACCTGTGTTCACAACATGCAGAATTTAACTGTATTTACATTATAAAGCTTTAATTACACAAATTAAGGTAGTGATATTTAAGAGGCAATTCTTATGTTACATTATATTTCCCTGCTTTTAGAGGGGAGTATTTCTGTAACATCTCTTAGCCTTCAAGAGAATAAATGCTGAGCTGCTGCTTGCCGGGTTTCATGAAGCTGTGGAGAGAATAATTTGCTACACAAATATCTCTGCATTAATTTTAGTCCCTAGGTGAAGAAAAATGAGATATTAGATCTTCAGACTACAGCTAGACAAGCTAAAAGGGTCTTGCAGCTTGAAGTGAAGCTGGGACTGGGGCTATTTAAAATAAGTGGGGAGGTTGGATAGGGCAAAGTTTGGTAACGTTTATTTTCCTAGCTTGATTTCCAGGACCAAATTTCACAAGAAAGCAACATGAGTATGTACTTCTACTCTGGGCTTGCTCTGCATCCTTTTTAGGCACATTCAGCATTGCAAGGAATGTGTGGACTCTGGGCTCGAGCAGTCCTCGCTGCTCCCAGGGGGCCAGAGCTCAAGCTTGGCAACTCAGGTTTTGAGCAAGCTAGAGACTGGCTGAGAATGCAACGCATGCAAAGGTAATTTGTTTAATTTCCCCCTCCACAAAGGTCAAGACTGATGTCTAAGGCTAGAAGCAGCCACTATATCAATGAGGATGATCCTTGTGTGAGTCAGAACATGGAGCTTCACTTGGAGGGTTAGGAATTTCAGTGATCTTTCAAAAAAATCAGTGGTTCTCCTCTGAAGATTTCAAAAGGAGTAGTAAGCAATTCCTAAGTGTAATAGGACTGTGTAGTGGGTTTGTATGGCAAGAGTTTTGTAGCAGAGGTCTACAGGTGTGGCTTCTGTGAGAGGATGCCAGAAGCTCCCCCCATGCCCAATGAAGCCAACGCCAGCCGGCTCCAGGATGGACCTGCCGCTGGGCAAGGCCAAGCCCATCAGCAATGGTGGTGGCACCTTGGAGATAGCAAATTTAGAGAAGGAAGGGGGGTGGGGGGGTGAATTTTGCACAAAAAAAAAACGCAGTGGAAGAGAGGAGTGAGCAGGTGTGCGAGCAGCAGCCCCGCAGAAACCCGGTGGGTGCAGGCAGGGCCGGAGGGGCTCCAGGCACCGGAGCAGAGGTTCCCCCCCAGCCCGCGGTGAAGCCGCGGCGCGGCCGGCTGTGCCCTCAGCCCATGGAGCCCACGGGGAGCAGGGACAGACATTGGGAGTGAGGCGTGAGGGTGAGCCCGGGAAGGGGTGGGGGGAAGGTCTTTTTCTGATTTGAATGGTAATGAATTAAACTAATTTTCCCCAAGCCTGTTTTGCCTGTGACAGTAATTGCTGAGTGACCCCCTTGTCCTTATCTTGACCCATGAGCCTTTTGTTATATTTTTGCCCCCCTGCCCAGCTGAGGAGGGCACTGACAAAGCAGCTTTGGTGGGCACCTGGTGCCCAGCCAGGGTCAAACCACCACAGACTGCTGATTGGAAAAACAGTTGTGGTAGAAATTGTCTGCCTGCTCTTGATGCCTATAATGAGATTTTAGAAAAAGATTCATAAAGAATGCATCTGCCAGGGTATAGCTGCCTGCTGGAAGCAGGTTTTGCTACCACTTAAGAGAGGAGGAAGGCTGAAGCCCTTATTACCCTGGTGAGAAGAAGTTTTCTTGCTTACAGCATTAATAAAGACTACTCAAGTAGCAGTAGAAACTGCTCAAATGTGGTAGTCTTGGGAATTTTGAAAGTATTCTCCAATGCTCAACAAAAAATTACTTGGGTGCTGCGTACTCTGCCTTCTTCAGGATTGACCCCAAAATTACCATCCTAGAAGTCCTTCATTTTGGGGCATAATCCTTTATAACAAGAGTTATTTTGAGAGTGTTTTCTTTCCACCTGGAATGAACCTGTACCCAGGAGCAGCTTTGGTCTTAACTCAGGGCATGACCTTACAATATAAAAGCTTTCATTGTCAATATTTAATTCAACATTTACTAAATGGCAGGTGGATGCTATACTGACTTCACTGGAAATAACTTGGCAAAGATTTAACTAGCTTTAATCTACATGGAAGGTAATGTTGGAAATAACCCTAATATAATGACAGCATTAAATGCATGGCTCATAAGTTTTTTTCCTAAATGATGACATACCAGACTTGCATGTGTAAATGAGAGAAAATGGTTAAAACATCACTAATGGCCACACAGCAAAAGGTAATTATTAACTGCTTTTTCTTGCAAAGAACTGGGAAATACCCTGCTGCAGCTGATTCAAGGCACTGTTTTGTAAGAATCAGTAAAACGTATTTTTAAACACTTAATATTCTTGTTCCTCCTTCCTCCCCACCCCAATCTGTTAGATCTGTTTATACTAACATCTACATATTGGGAACTTTGAGGGTTTTAAGATGATAAGACTACTTAATAATGATGGTCAGCGTCCTGGCTTTTCTCTCAAAACTATGTTTTTAGCAGTTTGGGAATACAATACATTTCCATCAAGACATGCAGCCATGAAAGACACCAAATTCCAGTTTTGAGGGTTTGACTAAGTGAGAAGCTAGATGTTCTCACTTTCACTAGTGAAGTACTTATGTACATAACTAATTTTCCTATGGAATTGGGTTTAAAACTAAACTGTATACTGCTGCTTTGCCAGATCAGGGCATTTTTATATAACCAAAACCTAAGCATTAATTTGGCTTAGCAATTTGAGACTACATTTCCAAAGGGGCCTATCTGCGTAGAAACCAACTACATCTTTACATGTGAATAAGCATTCACACATATAGTTAGAGACACTGTATGCTCTCTGGTTGCCACATTTACGCCAGCATTTCTGTTTCCAACCTCCTAATTATTCTTGAACCTGAAATTAAAATTTCACAGACTGCTGCCTGAATATTAGCCTTGCTTGTAAAGATTCTCTCTATTTTTTCTGTTCTGTTTATAATTTCCACCAAGAGTATCTTTGCTACTTTCTGCTGTGGTGTCTAACAAAGTAATTCTTGGTTTGTTTGTCCTACTGCTTGGTCATGACTGCGTAAGTTGCCCTTGAGATGGTTTCTTTGTATTCTTGCTCAGGTTGATACAGGACAAATGTATAACCTTGAATCTAAAACTTGGGAAAACTTGGAACAAAGAGGTAGCTTTATTTAGTCTGAAAAGATTAGTTCCAGCGTGGAATGGGCTGCTCTTCAATAATCATTAATTCCTGCTTTTTGAACAGGCACGTCTTCCCAAAGCCTACATAACCACATGTAACATGTTCTATAATGTAGCAGTGCCAGCTTCATAGCCTTGTCTTATTTCCCTGTCCTTATGGTAATTGTGGGTCATGCTGAGTAACAAGTCCTTTACACAAATGACAGATGCTACTAAGTAGTAGGGCATCTTGGTTTCAGATGTCACTTTGCATTAATTTAGAATTTGTGAACATTTCTGTTAAAATGTTGATGATCTAAAATGTAAATTAAAATATATATAGGTCTGGAAGGCATCACCTGTCACTTGTATCTGAGATACAAGATCTGTTTGAAACTCACCTCTCTGCCCACTCTCACACCAGAGATTAAGAGAATCTCCTATTGTCTTATAACTACTGTGTTACAGAGAGCTAAAGTACAAGACTTTATTATTTTAATGTTAATTATCAAATATTGGGTGCCAAGTCTAAAGACACTTTTAGATAAAATATGCTAGGGGATATTAGGGAGAATTTCCTGTCTCTCAAAAGTGGTGTTTTCATTGATTAGCTTCTTGTAACCCAAGAAGGATGCCTATATTTAGCTGAAGTAAATTTGATGGTAATATCTTTTGAGAACTTCACTGAAATTTATGGAACAGGGTCAAAAGTGATCCATAGGAGCTGCCAGAACAATCATAACCTGAAATACAAACCAAGCATCGCTTGTTCAGTAATGCCACCTTCCCTAAAAGAACACAGTTACTTCAAATCCTAGACAGAATTTACAGTTTCAGCAAACTTACATCTGTACAACTGCCTCTCTACCTAACACATCTTGGATAGCTTATTGTCTGCAAGCTTACAGAAAATCCAACTAAATTTGCTACCAAGGTCCTTGAGGAAACAATGATAACCCTAATTTAACATAAGTTGGATTTTCAAAGAAATCAATACACCAGCGGAGAAAAGCCAAAGCAGGGCATACTTCTTCACATCAAAGAGTGTTCTTACCTCTGCTTAGCTCTGGGGTGTAAGGAACTGATAGCAAAAGCAAAGTCAGAACTGCCACACCCTTGTCCTGACCAGTGTTTTGTTTAGTATTTAAACCAACACTGATATGGAGTTCCTCTCTATGGCACAAAGCCAGAAGAGTAGACAAGGTAAATCTTTTTATGAAATACCGTGGGGTTTGTTACTGTACAGTATGTCTTGCCCCAGTCTTTCAAAATCTTGTGAAGAGGTGACTCCCAACAAGTAGCACACACTGTCTCACGTGCACAAGTACTGGCCCAACACATCACTGTTAAAAGCCTTTTGCAGTACATGGAATGCTGTGGGTGTTCCTCCACCTGGTCACTTGTAATCCTGTAAGAGTATATGAATGCGAGTCCTAGCCTTAGGCACTTGCATTTCAAATGTCTGATGGTTTGAATGTGGGAAGCAAAGCTTTTTCACATTGTGTGGTGACTGAAACAAAGACCTATTGTATGGTATTGCAGCCATACAAGGCAGTTTGTTCTCAGTTGGGTAGGAAAGAATTATTGCATGAATTCCGGCTAAAGCATCATACTATGCTTTGGTTTAACTGTTAATCATTTATTACTTCTGAAAAGGTATAAAAGAGTTAAAGCTGGCTTTAAATTTAATTCAGCAATTTAACTGTCCCTTTCAGAGAAGTGGGCTGCTGTAGCAACCCTGACAAGGGCTGCTTCTGAACTGCTTTGAACTTGAGAAACCGCTGGAAGTGAAGAATACTTTGGATAAGTGGTGAGTAGCGCCTGGAAATTGGACTTGATACTTTGGAGCTACTTCTCAAATTTGGCAATGTTCTCAAGGGTTTGATTCAGGGAGGGAGGAACATTTATCTTGGTATAAACCAATTTTGTGAAAATTGTAAGCAAATAATTTCCCGTGATCCTCTCCTGGTTATTAGATTTCTATGGAAAATAACTTTATTTTTTCCCCTAGTTTATATTTTTAAAACCCACACAAAGCATTTAATTTTGAAATAGAAATTCAGTCTTTCCCCTTCTCAGTATAAGAGATCAGATTGTGACTTGTATGGAATACTGAAATCCAGGTACAATAATTCATCACCTTGTAAACACACTTTAGGACTGATGCCACAGATAGAGGAAAAAAGCGACATATTTTTTTTAATGTTATGTCAACTGATTATTTAAAAGAACAGGTGTTTCTGGAAGTTGGGGGGTCTACAGTATTTGAGAATTTAAGAATCAGAATACATAATTTGAGAACTCTTACTAAATAGTTCAGCACCATAGAAATGCTCTGTGCCCCATTAAAGTCATGCCACACCTAACTCCGGCAATGGTATTTTAATATTGGGACTGTTTGACTTTTTGCATAAGCAGTATAAGAAACATTGACTAGTACAGTATTATTTGCACCAGAATACATCTAGCTTAACAGAACTACTTGAGAAGAAAGTAATCCCTTCAGTTTCTAATGGGGTTCCAGAACACCTATTTTAACCAGATAGTTATGTCACTTAATCAAGATCTAATACATAAAGTGTTCCTGATTTGGGCAACACAGAAACTTGAAATGTATTCTTCACACTGCATACTCTCATTAATCAATCTTTTCATTAATCAATGGTGGATTTATTTTGTGTGGGTATATATGTGTGATTTACAGTACCAGGGAGAGGAGCACATTTATTGAAATAGACGCGATAGACTAATGACAGAAGCATCTAGCTTCAAGCAGAGAGGTCTTCAGCTTGTCTGTTACATTGCAAGGACAGCTCCTGTTTTGAAAGGTACAAGTGTTCACCCATGGAGAATTTCAGCTGTAGGTGAGTGGAAAAAAGGTAGCAGCACACAAGCTACAGGACAGAAGTAAGATTCAGAACTTTTCTCCTCTGTCCTCTTTTATTACAATTCTAGTACTGAATCAGGAAAAACAAACAAACAAACAAAAAAACCCCCCAAAAACCCCACAAAACAAACAAACAAAAAAACCCCCAACCAATAAAGGTCTTCTGAAGCACCTACCGATTTCCAGTACAATTAGATATCAGTTTACCATGGCCAAATAGGACTTGCTGAGTCTGTCTCAGTTATTTTTATACCACCATGTTTTCCAAAGCTTTATGATTCACCATACTGCAGTGTCGTCTCTCTTTTGTCTTTCTCCCATTTAAAAGATACCAAACTATTCTGTGCTACACCTGAAAGAGGTTTACTCTGAGGAGTGCAAAGCAGTCCCTTTCCATTCCTGAGAGGCTGTGCTGGTTTATAATTACAAGTGAATTTTGTCACTGGAGGCTTCTCTTCACACATTTTCCTGTCCATTTGACACAGACATAATCTTTCTACAGAGGTAATATATTTTGCATTCGGGAGACAGACATGGAAGCTGCATATGCCCATCATGAGGAATTTTTGTCAGCATAACCTTTTATATTGCTGATAAACTGCCTGAAGCCTGCTTGTGTTGTGCCTTAGGTGGAGTGACCAGTGACTTGGTGTAAGTCCAGGCACATCTGAACAAGATGGCAAATGGGCCTTCACTGGCTACTGGCCCAAACAGTGCTTTATGGTCAGACTGGACAACAACAATAATTGATCTATTCCAGGTCTTATACACTTCTTATTTTGGTTTTTGGGGTTGCTTTTTTTGTTTTGGTTTGGTTTTTTTTAGTAACTGTGGCTTATAACTTAGCTTTTCTGAGGTGGTCAACTCCTTCATGATTTTGTCATCTAACATAACAAATATGGCCATTTAAAATTTGAGTTCATCTGAAACAACTCCCTTTGCATATTTGCTTCTTGTGAACACAACAGCTTTCCAATGTCTTTTGTTTTTCCTGACTTGCCGTCAGTTAATGAATGCTGAATGTTCTGTAGAAGTTCAGAACCAAACCTAGATTACCTAGATTACAGTAGATTTATCCACACCTCCCTCAAGTCAGTTTGCTGTGCCAGCCATAATGCTCCTGCTCCGCAAACTGCTGAGCCATCCTTGCCAAGGCTAACAATTTGTAGGACTCGGATTGCATGTCCTACTAATGAAGTCAACCCATTCATTGCTGAATAAACTGCTGGATAAGTAGGTAAGCAAACTGTAGCTCTGATCATAATGCTGAAACAGATGGTGCCCCCTGGCCTGGCGTAAATCAGCCATTCCTGACTCATGGGTCACCTCCTGACTAACTGTGGAAGCTAGGAAGCAGAAAGATCTAATCTTCCGTAATAAAGAATGAATCATGAATGAATATTTTTGGATCCACAATTTAAACAACTTACCTGGTACTAGCAATATGAACTTCAGGGGGAAGGAATACACTTTTCCACCCCATCTTTTAAAACCTTTCAATGAACGGCTAGCAGCAGCAGTAGTGCACATTTCAGACTTTCATTCCCCTAAGTGGAACTTCACTTCTTCAGATTTTGTTAAACACTGCAATTTGAAGACCGGGTTCCTGCTTGCTGTAATCATGTCTCTCTTCCGTGCACACAAGTCAGTAAGACTACAAAAGTAATACTGACAAATCCATGCAGGATTTCAGTGATTTCTACTCCCTCCTCAGCCCAGATTTCTTTTTTTTTTTTTTGCATCACATTGAATGTCTGTCCTGGATATCATAACATGCCTTCTTCCACAGTCAAGTGGATATGTTCAAAAACAAGTGGAACAGGAGGGACAGTTCAGTCTGAACAATTCTGCAGATGGTGCACTGCTAGTAATTAAACCTTCCAGACACAGGAGACATATCTTAAGAGCATTTTAAAGATGGCTCAAAGAACAAGACAAAGAATCAGACATATAAAAAACAATGCCGTGAGGGAAGGTAGATACAAGTTATCCTTGCCTAGTGGCTTAGCTGTGAGGCTGCGTTATGTCTCTTTAGATGCTTGGCAGACTGTTCTTGACTGAGCCTGTGCTGTCTGTTCAAGTGCTACGCCCCATACATTATTTGTCTTGTAAGCTCTTAAATTCCAGTTTGATCACACTTTGTTTGTGCTTTATTGGAACCTTCGTTAATTTAATTATCCACATTATCTATATATGAGATACAGTATAGCATGTGGGAGCTGCAGTGAGCCAGTCTGATGTTATTTTTTGCTATGCTTGTTAAATGTGATATGAGACATGTGAACTGTTTGATGAGACTGAGCATCTCTCCTAGAAAGTGAAATACATTTGCCTTGAAAGCTCTTTTAGAAGAGTAATTTAGCAGGGATTGACAAAGGCCCTTTGCAGCAGAGTAAAAGGAGTTGTTTGCAGGTTTTTAGTATTGAGTGCACTGGGAGGTAAAGAGGGATGAAGGTAATTTTTCTGGCTTCAGCACTTACAGTATGCTGTCATGTCT
Source organism: Falco peregrinus (assembly GCF_023634155.1). Lineage (NCBI taxonomy): Eukaryota > Metazoa > Chordata > Aves > Falconiformes > Falconidae > Falco > Falco peregrinus. Next base: position 52,554,542 of record NC_073722.1, on the reverse strand, counting down.
CTAGCTTCTCTAACTTAAAAGCTCAGCCTGATGTCTTGGAACCATTTGATATAATGTCCCCAGTACTGCCAATGGCAGTACTTCTATCAGACAGGATTTCTTCTTAGAAAATGTATTGTTTGTGTGATGGCCTCAACACAATTTCCACTCCAATGTGCTGTTTCACTAAATTGACTGTTACTCCCCATGTATTATATAGCTCGCTATCTTGTAGACTCTTGTCTACAAGACAACTTGCATCCAAGATTGGATCTACTGATACCATAATGACCAAGTAAGCAAAGATCTTGAAATGTGCTGTCATCTGAAGATGTTGAGATAGAAGAACTTGGTAACCCATATTCCAAATGAACTGAACAGACTGATGGACTGCCCAAGACTATACAAAGAAGCACAGTGTAAATAACAGATAATCCATCCTCTTTGGAACTCCAGAAATCAGTTTAGTTTCTTAATAAATGATGATTAAAATGTCCTTTAACATTATTAAAGCATGTAAGGGGATGTTCAGGCAAGAATTTTCTATACAGAGCAGTAAATAAATGGACCTCTCCTTTGCAAATGCATTCAGGCAATGCCCCAGCTACTATAAGGTCTAATAATCATTAGAATCACACCACCAATTAATCCAGATGTCCTGGCTGCAACCCAGCGATAGTAAAGTAGTTCCACCTGACTATCTAAACTCCTTTTGTAGTTGCAATGGGTCTGATGCTCCTATTCTAATAGAGACAGCACATTCACTGAAGGGCCTGATACTGCAGCTTTTTCCCCTTCACGCTTTAGTTGGGCTAGGAACTACTGCATGCTGCCCTCTGAGTAGACTACTTAAACACAGTTAGCATGTACGTTTCGATTGCTGCTAATTTGGTGCTGCTAATGCCTTCCTGAATGAGGATCTGACTTTTGAAGGGAGTAGCTAGACTTCTTATAGGCTTTGTCAAGTCCTTCCTGGGTCAGATTTATGATTTTATTAAAAAAAGAAAATCTGCATCAGCTGAACAGTACCACAACTTTCCCTCTTTTCTTCCTCAGCTATCACCTAACGAGGTAACGGAATGGAGAGCAAACAGCAAAGCAATGGTGAGATGAAAGAAAATAAGGTGGTGAAGAAAAAAGTGGTGAGTGAATTCCCCAAACCTTCTGTCAACACATTTGTTTGCTATTTGGGGACTGGAGGCAGAAAATAACTTTTTGGAACCTATCTGAATACTTGCAGGTGCAGGCTCAGTGTCTTGAACGCAGGAATGCTGCTGTTTCCTTTCTGCCTTTGGTACCTGCACTGCACCTGGTACCACAGGACTCTCATTTTCTCCTGTGTTTCTCTTTAACATGTATGTCTACTTTTAAACTAGCCAAAAAAGGGTTTAGGCAAATCATACTGGGATTACCTGACTTTAGGATTTGACTAAAGCCTCCCTTTTATGGGAGGGACTCTGTCATTTGAGAGCAGTGGTAACATTTTGAAGGAGAGTTTCTGTGCCTTCAAAAGGAAATTTTTGGAGGATCTATTCTGTGGAGAAAAGCTTTGATTTTGTCTCTGATACCTTTCTTATACAAGAACCCACAAAGCTGTGTATTCTTCCCCTTTTTGCCCTTCTGCTCTGACATGCGCAAGAAGAGCAAAATTATGCTTCTTTCCATAGGAATATGGAGACTTGAGCAAATGGAGGCTTCTGGGATGAAAATTTGAGGGGTATAGAGAGTAGCGTGTGTTTAGTTTCTGTAACTTCCTAACAGCAGCTGTAAAAGGTCAAAAAATGGGAGTGTGTTAAGGTGAGAAACTATGTATGCATTAATCACATGCAGACATATTATTTGTATTTGAGTACTAACAGAACTACTTGCACTGCACAATTTTAAATGAAACCAAATAAAATACAGGTGTGTGATTCATCTCAAATACACTCCATGCATTTTAGAGGCTTGATTCTCCTGACTTGACCCTTTTACTGCTTATGATCATTCAAAGACATTACAAATTATGTCTGGATCACCTATCTACGATGACATTTCTCAAAAAGTACAATAATTTTACATGTTAATGAGTAGCATCTGGCTTTCTACTCAAATACTGCTCAGCTTGATCTGAGTCAACGACATATTGAAGTTGCTGCATCATAAACTGCTTTCAAACCTGCAGTGCTTTACGGCATTACTTATTGTGGCTTTGAGAGCTCTAAGCTAGCTGTGAGGTCCGTAGCCTGTCAGAAGTGGCAACAGCACAGATTTACACCAATATTAACCGCAGCCAGCTGGGAATAGTTCCTTATGCACTTAATACTCATCCACTGCCAACCTGAAGGTGTAGTATAACTCTGGGGAGGCCAAGATGCCCATGCTTGCAAATAGGTACCTTCAAAAATAATAGCAGCAGCTTTTACCTTCCGCAGGTAGCATGTCTCATCACCATCTGTTACACAGCTGTAGTATGGCATACATCCATGCGCCGTGCGGTTAACGTCTTAATTGGCTACAAGGCTTGTGGTATCTTCACTTGCCAGCCTCGGCAACACGGGAAAACTCTTCCCCTCCTTACTCTAGCGTCTCGCCTACAGAAAGGCAGCCCAGGTTTCCAGACCGCAGCCGCGGCAGCCACCCACTCCAAGCCGTGGACCCCAGCCCCCATGCCACTCAGTGGAAGGCCGTGAGGGACACTCAATCGTGACATTTCCCCGCACTGGTGGGTAAATCCCTGCTGAGGGAAGGGTCCTGCCAGGAAACCACCCGCACGGCGCCGGGCACGCACATTTGCTGAAGTTACGTACAAGCAGGCAGATAGGTGAGCTCGCGCTCCTCCGACCCCTGCGTCCCGCCCGCACCCCGGGGCGGCGTGCGCCGGGCACGGACTCCCTGCCCCCCCGGCAGCCGCCTCCCCCCGCGGCCGGCGCTGCAAAGCCGGCCCGGGCACCCCCGAGTGCCAGGCGCCCCCCCGCCCCCCCCCCGCTCGGCCACCGCCTCCTGCGGCCGCGCCCCCGCTGCGCCCCGCGCGCTGCCCGCCGGAGATGCGCGGCCGCTGCGCACGTGCGGTAGCGGCATGGACCGTGCGGCGGGGCCGGAGGCGGCCACGCTGGTGGCGCGGGGAAAGGGGGGCGGCCGCCGCCGCGCTGGCAGGAGCGTAAGTAGCGCGGGGCAGCGCGGCGTCTCCCCCGGGCCGTTTTGTTTTGGAGGTGACCGTCGCCGTTTCAGCAGCGTGTCATCGGCGGAGCGGGCAGTAGGGCGGGGAGCTCGGCCTGCGCTGTCCGCGCCTGGGGGACGGGGAACCGGGGTGGGGGGTGAGTTCAGTCCTTTCCCGGCGCGGCGGGGTGGGAGGAACGGCGAGGCTGGCGCACGGCGGCGGGGGGGGCCGGAGCGACGCCGAGCCCTTCCCCGCTCGGGAAGTTGTTGGTGCCGGTGCAGAGAGGCCGGCGGCGGGCAGGCGCGGGGGCAGAGCTAAAAATACCGCGGCCGCCGCGCCGGGACCCAGAGGACGGGCGGAGGGCAGCGCCGGCCGCCGCTGCGCGGGGAGAGCAGCCGCCCCCGCGGGCGGAGCGGAGCAGGGCGGGGGCGCCGGCCGCCCCCCCGCTGCCTCCCGAGACCACCGGGACTGGCCGGTCCCCGGGGCAAGGGCAAGCGCGGGGCGAGCCGGGTGGCGGCTCCCCGCCCGCCGCCGCCGCGCCGAGGGCAGGGCAGCCGGCGGAGCCCCGTGTCCGCGCGCGCACCTGCCGGCACGGCCCTTCTCCGGGCTTAAGGGTGCTGGGGTACCTGCTGCTCTCCTACAGCTGCATCTCCTCAAGGGTGGCGAGTAAGGTGCGCCAATTCCAGCTTCCCAATATCAGTAGAGAGTCTTAGAAATATCCGTTTAAGAATATTAAAACTTCCACGTAGGAGCGTGCAATGTTTACTCCTTATGGCTGAGAAGGGGTTTATAACTAACCGAAGTACAGTATTCTAAACCGTGTTTTGAAAACCGAAATGCGAACTGTCATGCATTTAAAAAAAAAAAAAAAAGACAATTTAAGACTTATCGTAGTTGACAGTGATGTTACAGTGTATGCTGAGCTGGGATGGGAGTTGGCAAAAGCATCTTGCAGAGCATGGTGCCCTGGGATCTGTGGTAAGAACAAAACTGTGGACTTTCACAGGTAAGCACTTCCCAGGTATCTGGAGGTCTTTGCTGTGAACTGACATGCAACTTTCCTGCCTGAACACTTACTGCTGTGGTGGCGGTCACACCTACCTGCCCTTGCGCTGGTGGCTGCTACGCATGAGCACACGGATGGCAGTGAAGTCAAGGAACACCTATAAAGGAGGCGTGGTTGCCACCTTGTTTCCTGGTCACTGTAAAACACATTGGATTTTTGGGGGTTCTTTTTTCCTTTTTTTTTGTTAACGTTGTCACAGGGTTAATATTTGTCTGAGCAACAGATTTTTTTTTTTTTTTTTTTTTTGCATTCTGTCTTCATTATGCTTTCATCTTTTATCTGGTGTTGCTGAAGCCTGAGCAAATATTTAAAATAGTGTATAAGGAGAATGAGGAGACAGGTCATGGAGAAATTGAAGTTCGTGTTCCAAGAACTGTGAACTGTGAATCGATTAAGTCTGAGGTTTTCTGCAGAGGGCTGTATACTTGAAAAATTCTTGGTATTGAAGTAGGTTATTTGTGATACTTTAAAATAAAGTAGATGTGGAGTTTTCTAATTTGGCAGCACTTTGTGATTTGTCCTGCCTTAGCTTCCACTTAGCCACATGTGCATATAATTTGCCAGCGCTGAGAGGTTTAAGCATTCACTGGAGTTTTTAATAACCACTACACTGTATGATCTGAATTGTTCTGTTTGCAGGATTTTTCTGATGGGTCTAACACTGTTAGAGTAGAGCGCTTTAGCAATATTGCGTCAACATTACCACACAGCACTTGTGAACTTGCACTTACCATTTGTGAACCCTTTGGGAGCAGCCTGGTAGACGTCCAGGAATATTCTCAGTGTTAATAGTTCAAAGTAGTAGCAGCTTCTGCTAAGTGTAGGAACACTTGCACATAATAGAGAAATAATGGACACCTAATATGAGGTGTTATCACCAGAAGCTAAATAAAGTCCTATGTCAACATTTCTACTTTTTGCTACCAAAGTAATGGTGCAAAGCTCTGTGTGTGTGTGGCAGGTTCATTTTAAGAAGCTGGCTAATAATAAGAAATTGTATTTGGCTTATGTAACGAACTCCACAGGATATATTTCTTAATGAGGCTTTTTTTCCCCCCTCGTACACTTCCTCCTGACCTGACTGAAAACAGGCTGGTTAATGAACTGTATAATGTCTTTAAAAGGTCCCGCATCATGTGGAAGAAATTAAAAACACTCAGCTATCCCACAGGGCTTGTTTTGAGCTCCACAGGGCAGCTGTGGAGCACCCCACTTTTGCTGGGTTGTACACTGTGGTCTCTGCCCTGGCACCTGAGAATCTCATCCTTCTTCATGGGTCATAGTGAGCCTACAACGATCGTGTGGAACATCAGCTCTGGCACATGCCAACAACCACAGTGCATTCACTTGCCCTTCTCTGCTGGTGATGCTGGTGGAGCTTGTTCAGTCCATCATCACTGCTTGTATGCCATGTGCTGGTTACACAAACCTAGTTCGTGCTCCACGTCTTCGTTTTCCAAAGTGAACATACAGCTTTGTGCAGCTGACAGAATTTATTGACTCATTAACCCATTGTGCCTGCTGTAAGTGATATAACTGAAGCTGAGTTTATTAAGCCTGCTCAAGCAGGCCTTTCTCCTTTAGAAAGGATTGATGCTTCAGTGAGTGATGAGGCTGGGCATAAAATGACAGTGAGCTGTGTCTGAAATTCTAGATTCTTAGCAGTTTTGTTTTATTCAAAACATGTTAAAAAGCCACCTACTTTATCATTCAGAAGTCAAGAAAAGTGAGGTGTTTTCCATGATCTGCAAAACTTCATTCACAACTGACCAGCCACCAAAACACTGACTTTAACATCTCTTGGGGATAGCAACGGTCAATTCTGATGCCCTCTGATAATCCAGTAGGAGAACTGAGTGGCAGAAAGTCATACTGAGGAAGGTGGAAAGGACCCTGAAAATGCAAAATCTGTCAAATAAAAGCAGTCCTACGTTTTATTCAACAGCTAATGTGGAAGAAGTTGTTAGCATAGGTGGGCTAAAAACAGGATGAGGGGGATGGAGGGGAGAGACCTGAGGAGGGAGAAGTACAGGTGTGTCACTGGGGAAAAGGGCAAATGGCATCTCCACCAGAGAGTGTGTGTGTGTCAGCAAATTGCTGCTGGAGAGTTGCATTTGGGTTACAAAACCTAGTTTGTAGGCATAATTTTGCTTTTTTGGTCACAATTTCACTAATCTTTATACTCACGGGACTGGGGGGCACACGATCTGACAGGTTTTCACAGAAGTCAGGTCTACCCACGGACCCGTTGCATCAAATATATACAACTACTTGCTTTGTTGCATTAGTGCTATGTTGCCAAGTTACCTTTCCTGAGAATGTGCTTCTTCAGCATTTTACTTTTTGGGTTGCTTACACAAAAATCTGTGAGGTTGAAAGAAGTTCAGATGTTCACTTATGCCTTGGTAAACGTTAACTGAGATGCTGTCACTCAAATTTACTGTTCCTCATCGCAGCAAGGGGAGGTGTTTCAGGGTATTATTTTGCCGCAAGGATATATGCCTGCAGAAGCTATACAAGATAGTGTAAAAAGTGTTTAAAACCTGAGGCACGTTAATTTAAAGTATACTAACAACAGCTGCATCTTTCTTTGTTTTTCAGAATTGGTCTGGGAGTCTTGTTGTTGCCTCTTTAACTGGTGCTTTCGGATCATCTTTTCTTTATGGTTACAATCTCTCAGTGGTGAACGCTCCTGCAACGGTAAGTGGCTGACAAAACTGCAATTTAGTATCAGTAGAGGGCAGCCTTGTCCAGCTAGTGTGCACTCCTCAACATGCTGCTTTTATGATCTTGATGTAGTAAAAGAGGTTAAATCTCATATGTTAACTTTCCTTTGCCTGAAAACCTCTTTCTGCTGTCCATGAGGGTTTTGCACAATTGCAGTAGCTGTCATGAAACTAAATGTTGCTGCTGAGGTGAGAGAGTGCACGTGGTTTGCTTCTCATTCTCCCTAAGCCCAGACTTAATACTAAATCTTCTTGCACACTTTTGCAGAAGGTATTTTTAATAGTCTGTCTTTATGACTAGCGAGTACTTGGTGGCTCTATGCACATGTTCAGCAACTTCTGTTCACTTCATTCAGTTCTGGAAGTTTGCACAACATTTCATTCCCACAGTACTGACATTATAAATAATGCCTCTGGCATCATCTTAAATAATGGGCCTCTTCTTCTGTGTTTCGTGGTGATGCCTTGTTTAGTTCTGAGTTCAAAACTGCTGTGTTGACCATCTGTTGGCTGCAACATATGGAATAGATTTGATGAATAGAGTACTGTGAAATCAGTGTGCAGTATTTGGGGGAATTTCATTAAAATATCAGTTATCACAAACGGAACTCGGAACATTTGGGTTTTACACTGGCTGTCTAGAGATCCTCAATTCAGTCAAGCATAGCAATGGGTAATAGCATAGGTAAGCATATACCATAGCATAGGTAAGCAATTCAGTGGGGTTGCAAGCAACACTATTTTGAAAAGGTAGCTAGTAAATTTTGGGAACTAACTGTGGAAATGCTATTGTGAAACAGTTCCTTTCCAAAGCTAAGCTCCTTCTTTTATGGAAATCTCTTATGAAACCGTGTGGTTAGGTTTCCACCTATGCAGGTTGGTTAAATTAAAGATGGATACAATATCTATGCAAATAATGAAAGAAGATTTTTTTTTTTAAATTATGTTTCATACGTGTATTTTATTTGGTAAACTGATGACCCGAAGAACTAGGAAGAGGCTTACTCTGTTGGAAGCTCTAATTGCCCCCTTCTTAACTTCTGGGAATTTTCTTGGAAGTTCCTGGTCCTTTTTGTACAAATAACACAGGGTTGGACAAACTGGGTATTTATTCTAGCATGACATGTCTGGGTATCACTTCACCTCGCATTCGTCAGAAGATAAACATAGGTTAGAAGAAATCAACAGGAATCCGAATTTCTGTGAGCAATGGTATTGATTGTTCTGATGGTAGACATTCTTCCTGCACAGCCTCGGTACTGTCAACAGAGGGGTGAGAATTATCTGATTTCTAAAGTGTTAAGTGCCATTTAAAAAATGGACTGTCCTGGTAGTCAGGGCTATCCTGTCACTTTCTGCGGGAGTAAAGGAAAGAAAGGATGACAGGATGCGCTCTTTGGCAACACTCAAATGGTTAGGTTTGAGCCATTTGATAGATTATAGTGATGACCAGAGTGTGGGTGGGGAGGATGGAGGTGCAACCATACCATGAGAAATGCTAAATTCCAGGCGTTGTGGTTAGTAACGCTTCCAGGATTGTCCATTTTTGCTTGAAATCTTTTCTGTTGATTTTGGACTGAAACCGGGCACTGTGGTAATGGCTTCAATCATACCGTTGACAGGTTTGCATGAAGTCCTCCTTTTTGCATTGTGGTGTTTCAGTGTTTGAGCATTTTATGTCTGTCTTATTCATGTTGTCACACATTAGCTAGGGCTAAGAATAGTCCTACTGACAGGGAATGCATAGCTGTGTAGTTCAAGAGCAAAATACCAGTGTGGCATCTGGTCCCCCCTCTAGTCCCAGGGTTAATCTGTATCATCCATTTGCCTAGGACAGACTACCTTCCTGTCCCTGTCCCCAGAGCTGTGGTGACTAGGTTGAAGGGAAGAGTCTGGGCTCTGCTGGTAGCCGTGGTGGGGAGGAGCGAGCTATACCAAAGCTGTGCTTCTTGCAGCACAAGAAAAGGAACCTCTGCCCCATCTGTTTCCCCCCTGAATGTCACCAAATCAGTCTGCTGCAAGGCGACCCTTTGGGAATAGCGATGTGAGGTGACTTGAGGTAGACCAAAGGGGAGCACCTGTAAACAGCAGTCCTGTAAGAGGTTATATTGGGAATGCAGTAATTCCTAGAAGTTGTGAGCTAAGTTTCGTTTATAAACTTGGTAGGACAAATAACTTCTTCTGGTGACATGCAGCTTACAGCTTGCATTGTATGAGCATCTCTCTGTAGGATGTTGGATATCTGCTGCCCCCATTTACTTCACTACAGTTCCTTTTGATGTCTAAATTTCTCCAGCCTTAGAGAAGGACTGTATGATGCTTTGAGAGGTATTGAATAAATGGTTGATAATGACTAAAATATGGGATGTTTCCAGGATCCTGGAACTGAACATATCAGCACAATGACTGAGCTGGGGCGGGGGGAAGTTAATTTATGACTGAAGCATTGGAAGAACTGTTTGTAAATTCATGTGTACATTTCCTTTTGGTGTGGCAACTTGTGCCAGCTCATCAAGTTACAGGGGAGTACCCCTGCAGTTCTCACCAGTGAACTTCACTGCAGGTGACCTCATAACATGGAGTCAGTCCAACTTCCTTTTTGTTGCAAGGGAATAAACTGCACCAGCTCTGCTCAGAGCAGAATTGCTTTGCACTCAGCCCCCTGCTATTCTGTGGGAAAGAGCAGTGACCCACCGCAGGTATGCTTCCCCCTGCCCATAGCACCTGACAACATGAGAAACCAGCATTAGAAGCCTCCATTAGCTTGTTCAAAGAGTTACAAGAATTTGTTAAAAACATATGGGAGCATTTGGCAGTAGAGAAATGCAATTGAAGCTGTCTTTTTCTGAGCTGAATTTCTACAATTCATTTCATGGACTGACTGCGGGCAAGGTCTGTAGAACAACGATGTGCCTTGTGCTCTGTATGGGAAGCAAAGTCCCTGCTACTGACTGCCGGGCGGTGCTTGCCCCCTTCCCACAGGTGGCTGCAGCTTGGCATTCCTTTTAGAGCTGATACAGGGAAGGTAAGACTCTTGCAAAAATGTATAGAGTGCTGCATCAGCCAGTTCAGTAGCTGTTTCTGTGTGTGAGTAACCTTCATAACTATGGGTAAGACAAGGAAAATGTTCTCCTGTATTTAAAATATATCCCTTATACTTATAAGGCATAGATATTTTTATATCTATATTTCCCACTCCAGCACTAGTGCTTTGATGAGCTGAGGCAGCCCAAAATGAGATACTGGTATCAGTCAGCTACCATTCCTTGTAGGCTTTGGTTAGGGGCTATAATTTTTGTATACAGCTTTATGCCATTAGTGTTGTTCAGACAACTGATTAAAATACCAAAGGAGCCTTTCCACAGAATTAGTGGATTCAGATCCAGTGGATTTGGTATGTTTCATGTGCAATTTCTCAAAACTCGTATGTGTTACTAGCTTCCCATTTCTTGGCAATGGGAATCCAGACACCGGTGAGGTACATGCCAGCACATTTATCTGCTACTGTTGACTGTAGTAGTTTGTACTTTCTTTTCTTGAATATTTGCAGTTATTTTATGTCTCCTTGTAAATAACAAAGCTATGCTGAGACAATTAGTCGTAACACAAGGGGAGAATAATTTGCATACTATTTTTAGCCATTATCATTAGCAAGAAATGCTAATAGTGTTCTAAAAATGTGTTCTTTTAGTATTTATTAGTATCAGAAATGAACTTCAAATAAATAAGAAGATATCCAAATCTAAATATAGTCTGAGTATTGATGTTAAAGAATAAGATGTATTTATTGTATGTACTTGATTTAATGGCAGATTAACTTGGAGTTTTACTGTGAGATTCTTCTAAATGGATTAAGCACCAGCTTGACTTTTTTTCCTTCTTTTTTATGCTTTTTTCTGTCTGTATAGATATATGTTTGTATAGAAACATGTAAGATAGGATGGGAGAAATATCCCTGTCCTCCTTTCAATAGAGGGCATAACAGACCTAATAGAAACTTGATAGAAGGAAGACAGTAAGTGGTACATTCTACCTCTACCTTTCTTAGGTACTTTGCAGATGGAGAGGTGGTGTTTCAAACTAAGTCCTCAAATTGAATAGTCCATGTGTCCAAGGCTGGAATACCTAAAGTCTGAAATTCCTAGTTTGAACAGGGAAAATGTAGTGTTAAGCTTATACTGCTGAGTCCTGTCCCAGGATAATTTAATACCTATGACACGTACAGGACAGCCAGGTGATCAGGCCCAGCCAGCATGGGTTTGTGATAGGCAGGTCCCGTTGGACTGGCCTGATCTCCTTCTATGACAAGGTGACCCGCTTAGTGGATGAGGGAAGGACTGTGGATGTTGTCTACCCGGACTTTAGCACAGCCTTTGACACCGTCTCCCACAGCATTCTCCCGGAGAAACTGGCTGCTCGTGGCTTGGACAAGTGAACTCTTTGCTGGGTTAAAAGCTGGCTGGACAGCTGAGCCCAAAGAGTCAATGAAATGTGCAGTGAAACCGCAGAGTTCTTCAAAAGACACACAGGCCAAGCTGCAAACGGACACCCAGACAGAGCATCCAGTGTATTCCATAGGCACACTCAGACAGCTCTTTCCAACAGGATGGGTGGTCCCATGCTGTTACAGGTGATAACAGGAGCCTCAGCTGCAGTGGCATCTCCAGCTGGACCGGCGGACATTCCCCACACGCCGGTGATGCTGAGCTCCCCTTGGGCGGTGTCATGTCCGTGCCCAGCTTGCTCAGAGCTGCGGCACGCACTCCCCAGGCAGTCTCTGGGGTGAGCAGATTCTCTGTGCCAGTGTCCGCAGTTGTCCCTCGGGCCCCACCGTTGAGAGATGAGAGGAGATCCTCAGGGTCGCAGGCACGGGTGGAAAAGCCTGTGACCACCAGGAGACGGGTGCAGAGCTGAAGACCTCTGAGGTGGAAACTGTCCTGCTGGGTGCGCCTTGCCATGTTCCTGCAAAGCAGCATCTCGACAGCAGCGTGGCTCTCTGGCCGTGGCGTGCTGCTGGTGAAGCTGGCCTCCCTCCGCCTACTCAAGGCTCAGCCTGGCTGTCCTGCCACACCGCAAAAATCATTTCAGTGCAGATGTCCATCTTGGAGGCGGTTGTCAGCTGGAACCTGCAGGACTGGGAGGAGGGCAGCAGCGTTAGCTGGCAGTGGCGCGACTCAGGCAAAAGCAGCCAGGCTGTTTTTACTAGCATTTGGGTCCAGCAGACGATTTTCTCCACGTCTAGGCAGGAGTGAGTGCAGAGGGTGTGGAGGAGGGGCGACCTCTGGTCCCTCGGCAGCTGGTCCTCGGGGTGGTGGAGAAAGCACAGTGTGTCTCCCAGCAGCTGCTGCCTCAAGCACACGCACTCCAGCCCCACACGGATGCTGGGCTGCTCTTCTGGCAGCTGCCCCGTGGTGTCCGGCTCCAGGGTGAAAGAGTGCCCGGGGGGTGGCCACAGGAACACAGGCAGGCGGTAGGTGATGCTGTTCCCGTGCACACTCCAGGTTTCACGGGCACCCTCCTCCCCAGTGGCTGGGTACAGCTCTGGCATGAAACTCCTCTTGCACAGTATCTGGCAGACCTTAAGGAGGTCACCCACCAGCTCCTTCAGGGCCTCGCACGTGTCAGGCAGGTCGTGCATTGTCGGTGGGGTGGGCACAGCCATATAGCTGACACCGCTGTGTGCACCATGGAGGTCTTCCTCCTCCCTGTCATCCTCCTTTCTGTCCTGCTCACTGTGGCTGCCAGAGGCAAGCTTCATTTTCCTGACCAGCCAGCAGACGCTAACGAGCAGCACCAGGGCCCCCGCAACAGTCCAAAGCGGCCACTGCTGCAACGCGGGAAGGAACGTGCCCCAGCTCCGGTCAACCTCCTGCATCACCCGAGTCGTCTGCTCATCCAGATACGCCTTACGCTGCCGCATCCGCTCGTCCGTGGCCATATCTCTGCGGTGAAGGCCCTTCTGCATGGGCTGCATGGCCAGTATAGCCAGGATGAGGGCGATTGCCGCAGCCATGGCCTAGAGGAGGTGGGAGAAAAGGGGGCTGAGCAGGGCTGGGTGGGAGGGAGCGCGGGGCTGGGGGAGCGGGGCAGGAGCCGGCTGGAGCTGGGGGCCGGTAGGAGAGGGGGTGATGGAGGTGCGAGGGAGCAAGGGCAGGGTTTGTGAGCACTGTACCGGCGGGAGCCGCGGGCTGTCCCCATAGAGTCTCCCGAGGCCCCATCCCTGCCACAGGACAGCGTCCCATGGAGCCACGGGCACGCGTCCCATCCCCAAAGCCGCTCTGGGCACCTGCCCCCAGCGGGAGCCCCCAGCAGCTCTGCCGCAGCCCCGAGGGCGGTACCGTGCCCTGCCCTGAGGGGCTCGCCTCTCGCTCTGGGTTAGAAAGGCCCTGGGCATCTGCCCCGTCCCCCACCCAGCCCAGCCTTCCCCCTGCATGCTGCACTCACCGAGCGCCGAAGGCAAACTGCAGTGGGGCTGCCTGGTGATGTCCCTGAAGACAGCTCCCATTGTGACACGTCCTCGGTGATGTCACAGCCGCCCGGACAGCATCACCCACCCAGCAAGCTCCAGCCTTCGTCCCCACCGCCTGACTCAACGGGTCCTGGGCATCGCACCAAGAACAAAGCAGCCTGGCGGGAGCAAGTCCCCAGGGGCTTCTTGACCAAGGGAGCAGACACCCCCCAAAACTGAAATGAAGACAGGGACTGCAGGTGGATGTCCCTGACTTATGTAGAGAGGTGCAAAGTTTTCTGGGCCGGGTGGTCTGACTTCGAGCTGTCTTGAAAAGAGGAGCTAGGAGCCCTTGGGCAGAGACAAAACTCCTCCTCCCTGTGCTCCTCTCGGATTCCTTCTGGCGGGGCAGGACTGAGCCCTGCAGACACTGACGGTTAAGCCAAATGCAAATTGTGTCCCTGGTGCAGGTGGGAAAGATCCTGCGGCTCCTGTCTCTGGTTACCAAGTTGCCCCCTGCAAGGGCAAGCGAAGGAGCTGGAGAGGCCACGCCGGGGACCGCGTCTCTCCGCTCCCCTTAGATATTTCCATGGTTCAGGACAGCCCTCTGTACAGCGTGCTGCATCTGGCTTCCCAGAAACGTGGCCTGTACTGCATGAGTGCACGCCCTGAGACCCAGACAGCTCAAAAGCTTTCTTTAGCATTGCTGAATATCCACCAAGACCGACATGGGTGCCGTGTTTCTGTCTGTTCAGCATGTGCAGGACTGTACATCTGATGGGCCTCCCGTCCAAAGCCTTCTGGAGGTGAAAAGAGGGAGGGAATTGTGCCCCAGAGTCCCTTTCTGTGTCAAGCTTCTTGTTGAGGTGATGGGGACCTGAGGTCCCAAGTGGAGGGAACCTAGAATCATGGAATCATTTAGGTTGGAAAAGACCCTTGGGATCAACAAGTGCAGCCATAAACCCAACACTGCCAAGTCCACAGTAAACCGTGTCCCCAAGTGCCACCTCTACACGTCTTGTAAATACCTCCAGGGATGGTGACTCAAGCGCTTCCACTGGGCAGCCTGTTCCAATGCCTGAGCACCCTTCCAGTGAAGAAATTTTCCCCAACAGCCACTGTCATCCTCCCCCGGCACAACCTGAGGCCATTTCCTCTCATCCTGTTGCTTGTTGCTTGAGACAAGAGACCGACACCAGCTTTGCTACCGCCTCCTTTCCGGTAGTTGTGGAGAGTGAGAAGGTCCCCGCTGAGCCTCCTTTACTCCAGGCTAAACAACCCCAGTCCCCTCAGCCGCTTCTCGTAAGAATTGTGCTCCGGACCCATCAGCAGCTCCGTTGCCCTCCCCTGGACACGCTCCAGCACCTCTGTGTCTTCCTCGTCCTGAGGGGCCCACAGGTGAACACCGTAGTCGAGGCGCAGCCTCACCAGTGCCAAGTACAGGGAGATGGTCGCTGCCCTGGTCCTGCTGGGCACACGGTTTTGGATACAAGCCAGGATGCCCTTGGCCTTCCTGGCCACCTGGGCACGCTGCCGGCTCGTATGCAGATGGCCGTTTGCTGCCCCAGGCCCTTTTCTGCTGTGCAGCTTGGCAGCCGCTCTGCCCCCAGCCTGCAGCGCTGCGTGGGGTTGGTGTGACCCCAGCGCAGGCCCCGGCACTGAGCCTTGTTGAAGCGCACACACCTGGCCTCGGGCCATCGCTCCATTCTGTCCAGGTCCCTCTGCAGAGCCTCCTGCCCTCAAGCAGATCAGCACTCCCACTCAACCTGGTGTTGTCTTCAGACTCACAGAGGGTGTGCTCAATCTCCTCATCCAGATTGCTGGTAAAGACCTTAAACTGAACTGGCCCCAGTACTGAGCCCTGGGGAACACCACTTGTACCCAGCGACCAAGTGGATGTAACTTATTTACCACCACTCTTTGGGGTCAACTGACCAGCCAGCTTTTTACTCAGTGAACAGTACACCCATCCAAGCTATGAGCAGTCAGTTTTTCCAGGAGATGCAATGGGAGATAGTGTCAAATACTTTACTCAAGTCCAGGTAGACAACATCCACAGCCTTTCTCTCATCCACTAATTGGGTCTTCTTGTAACAGAAGGCCATCAGGTTCGTCAAGCAGGACCAGACTTTTATAACACTGTTGACTGTGCCTGATCATTTGGTTGTCCTGCACCTGCTACGTGATGGCACACAAGGTGATCTGCTCCATAACTTTCCCTAGCACCAAGGTCAGGCTGTAGAGGATGTATTGGAGATGCTGAAATGGCAGTAGAGGTAAGGAATAAAATTGGTGATAATATTGTGTCAGGTTGCCAAAATACCTTAACGTTTGTTCAAGACTGGAAAAATAACTCAAAATATAGCCTTCATATCACAGTGCTGCTTCTTTTTAAATAGCCTCAGTTACTGAGAAGGTTAATGTGACTTTAAGAAAAAAGTAGTTTTTAGGGGACAAACGTGGAACATGCATGCAAAGAATCAATTATTTGTACCTGATAAACCAGCAGACACTGTAGTAGAAAAGTGAGAATTTGGAGAAGAGCTGGCATGGTTTTTGTGAAGGAGAACTATGACTCAGATATCTATCAGAGTTCTCTAAAGTTTCAAGAGGGCCTTGGACTTTCAAAAGATACCCTGGAAGGGCCCTTATGGAAGGGTCTTAAGGAAATTAAGCTTCCATGGGAGGAAAGTGTAGGTCTTAGGATAGCTGAAGCATTAGAGGAGAGGTCTTAGGTTTTCATTTCTTCAGAGAACCAGCTTGTCTGGTGAATAGATTCATATCAGGGTCTTAGGTGTCCAACTTCATGTTTGATACATCGCTTACGTTATTCAGCAACCTGTACTTCATTCAAAAACCAGGTTATGTAAATTTGAAGAGGAGAAGCTATAACAGACTTATAAAAGTGATTTGGGATCCTTAATTTTAACAGTGTCAGACAGCTAGCTCTTTTTGACTGATACTGTGGGCTTTTTTCCCCTATCAGTATCAAACAATGGCTGTCAGCTCTTGCCTCCCTCATCTAACAGTTATTTGTCTTGGATGTAAATTCTTTGGGAGAAAAATGTTGCCTTTCATTGCTTGGCTTAGTAGGTCCTTGATTTTGCATAGCTCCTAGATGTGGCACTGTCATAAATACAATGCAAAAGTGGACACAACCTCCCTTCTTCCCTCAATGCATGAATGCCAGTTGTTTTCAATTCACTCTTATCTTGTTTTTTCTAGTGTTATGCTAAAGAATTTATAGAATCACTCACTTTTACAATACTAGCCCTTTGGAAAAAATAGACTAGTGAAAGGCACTTAATTTTGAGCAAATCTGAGATCTGCATTCTGGGACTGAAACAGAAAATAGAAATTATGATAAATGTTGTTTCATGGTGAGTACAGTGTAGAGTTTTGCCAAAACGATTCCTACTTCTATAACTTTTAAAGCATCTTTAAACATTTCCCAGGGAATTTCCCAAGTTGCATGTGAACTCCATCTGGCAGGAATTGGTTGCAACTCCCTTCCTCTACGTTACCTTTACATTTCTGCCAATTCACCAACTTCTTCAAGATGTTTTCACCTGTACCTGCTACTGGAGCCTCCTTTTCTTCCTTTGCTTCCTTAGTTCCAAGTTATTGGCACTACAGATCTATGAAAGAACAGTAAAAATAATTGCTTTTAGCCTAAGACTCTGATTAATGATCATTGGCTAATAGTAGTTAGCATTTAAGATTTGTGCATGTTCTTTTTTTAAAAGTCATGGCAAATGCTAGGCAGTGCAGTTTTCCTTGGCTTGTCCAAAAAACTGTTGTGCTAGGATGTGGTATATCAAATGCATGAGGTTAAGAGTATGTATGCAAGCAGTGAGCAGAGCTCAGCTGACCTCCAGTACCTTGCCAAGCACAGGTGACATAATTTTGTGGAGTCTCCCTTCTTAGAGATGTTCAGAAACCTCTGTACACAGTCCTGGGGCCTAGGCGGCCCTGCTTGAGCAGGGGAGTTGGACAGGATGGCCTCCAGAGGTTCTTCAAACCTCAACCGTTCTGTGATTTTATGTCTGAGCCCTTAGCCCCAGTTCAGGCTGAAATGTTTATATATGTGTACCTAGTAAGGGTAAAGCAAACTGTTGTTAATTTTGTACCAACAACCTAAATGTCAACATCCTTGATTTATAGGAGTTTGTCTTTTAAAAGCCTCTTCTAAATTCATATACACCTATGGTTTTTTCTCCGCCTTGTTTATGTATGTAGTTAAACATTTGTATGCTTTGACTGGTTCAGTTGGTCTGTATTGCAATTGCATCTAGAAGTGAGGCCCCATTTTCTGGAGGAGGGAGACAGAAGAGCAAGGGTGATTCCTGCAAGCAAGCTACTGGGGTTTTTTTGTTCTCTTCCTCTCAGTTCTGTTCTTAAAGTGTGATTTTGTACATGTATTCTTATTGTTATGTATTTTCTTTCAGTATATCAAGAAGTTTTACAATGAAACTTGGGAAAGAAGATACGGTTTCTCAGTGGATGAAGGCACACTGACTCTCCTCTGGTCCATAACTGTTTCTATTTTTGCCATTGGTGGCCTTGTGGGTGCCATTATTGTTACCCCAATTGTGAAGTTCTTTGGACGGTAAGTGTGTTGGAAAACTTTTATTTTCTAAAGCAGTTTCTCACTTAGGCTCTCTAGAAGGCTTTACTTTTCTTTTAAAACCCTCTTCAACAGAATGCAAATTTAAACATAACATCTTCAAATTATGAAAGCTCATTTCTAAGAGTTCTGAATTTCCAAGAGTGTTTTTTCTAACCCTGCAAGGAGTAAGTAATTTTCATAAATGTATGTTTTTAATATCATGGATTTAAGGATGAATTATAATGACATAAATATGTCAGTGTTGGGGAGTTCCCAAAATGGCATAACTGTATGTAGCTTAAAAATGCCTGTAGTTACATCAGCTTATTGCTATTTGAAGTATATTCTCTGGTTCCTACATACATACATTTACCCAGAGTATGCTTGTTTAGTTCACATTCATACATAGAGACTTGGTCATCGCACTTGAGTTCTTAGGGTGTGTGGGCTGGCTATTTGCCATGCCTTTGAAGTACAGCTCTTTAGTTAACTGCAATATGATTTATTTTAAAGCTGTGGTATAGGTTTGGAATTGTATACATTTGGATATTTTGGAACTCCACACAACATCGAAGAGGCACTGTTTGTTAGGCACTTGTTGGTCTTATGGATATTTAAGAATAATAACCTGGTGTGATATGAATATGACTAGATCCAACTGTTGTGATGCTGGTATCTACATAAAATATGTTTCCCTTTTAGGAAATGTACTTTGCTGCTCAATAACGTGTTTGCGGTGACAGCTGCATTGTTGATGTCCCTCTCCTTGTTAGCAGGGTCATTTGAAATGCTCATACTGGGCCGAGTTATAATGGGTGTTGATGCAGGTAAGCTTTTATCGTGCTGTACATACCTGAAATGCTTACACAATGCATGATCCATCTCTTCTCCCCCAGCTAGATGTTTCTTTACTTTAAAGAGGCATTTCAGGCACTAACCACACAGATGGGGACAAAACAGCAGACTAAGAAGTTGTTGGATCCCATGCTAATACCAGTAGGATTAAGTGGAAGGTTTGGTACATCATCATTTACTCCTAGCAACATGGTCTTACCCATTTAAAAGTAAACCATGGAGGCAATGCTGCACCAGAATAGTCTTGCAGCAAGCAGCGAGGGTTTCAGCAACTTCACAGATTGCTAGATGGTGAAAAATATTTACCTAATGTGCAGACAGACTTAATGAATTTAGATGGTTTTACACTCTCAGTGTAATTATGTGACTAAACAGTGGAAAGTGCTCTGACTTTTGCATCGCTATGCCCCATTTTTGGCAAGCTTTGGCTATGTTAGTAAGCACAAACTATGGTTGTTTGAAAGTGAATGTGTCTGTCACAGGCAGTGTGAAGTTCATGGGTAATTCTGGTGCTGACTGCTAATTTTTGTCTCAAATTGCTACCAAACTTCTGGAGCTGTGTAAATATTGTCAGTATAATGTATTTGTTTTCTCCTTGCTTTGGGCAGCATTCTCACACTTAATTTATGCCTGCTATTAAGAGTTCATTGCAGCTGTAAGCCTGTATTGAAAGGAATGTCTGCTAATACCGTTTACAGTAAAAACATTTCACCTGTCTGTGTCTGCTTTCTCTGCCTGATGCATTGGGGTGTTTTTTTTTCCTTACCTGTACCAGTGCTAACTTGATTTTGCTTGCTTTGGGATGAGCAAATTTAAAACATGTGTTTTCCAGGTGCTGCTCATCTCTGAGTAACCTTTGGTGCATTTCATCAAATAGCCTACTCGCATCACTGTAGATCTCTTAACAGATAATCAATCCCATGGTCATTAAATGGTGCAAGAGTAATTAGACATGCGGAGAAGATAATTCATATTATCTGTGGATAGGTATAATTCTGTTCTTTGCCTGTTTTTGTGCCACTCTTGTGAGCAGATTAGCACTTCAACTTCCTTCAATAGATGTTTGTTTCATACCTGACATAATGAAAAAGCGATTTGATGTAATATATGGGCTTTTTCTTCCTTTATAGGCATTTCTCTGAGTGCCCTTCCCATGTATTTGAGTGAAATATCTCCTAAGGAAATCCGTGGTTCATTGGGTCAGGTCACAGCAATTTTCATCTGTATTGGTGTTTTCACTGGTCAAGTTTTGGGGCTGCCAGAAATATTTGGGCAAGTGAGTATTTAACAGATGTTTTCTGTGAAAGGACACAAGCATGCTTAAAGTGTTACATTTTCATATTTTGACTGAGTTCCTTACAAAAGTGCAAACCAGAAACATTGGGGTTTTGTTTTGAAACAGTTTGAAAAGTGGTTTCTTCTGTGTCTTTTAAAAGCATGTGTGTGTGACTGAGTTTGGTAGATGTGGGATGCAGTTTTAACAGCTTGAGCAGCTTCTGTGTGTGTATATACGCAGATGTCATGTGTGTACCCTTCTTGATATACATTTATTTTTGCTGGTTTATGGTTTCTTTGGGCATTGTGAAAGTGCTTAAGAGTTTTTTGTGGTTTTCATTTGCAATTTTTCAATGTGAGACAGAACTGGAAAAGGCTTGGTTAGAGTTCGTGTGAGGACCTGAATAGGAAAACTCTTGCTCAATGATTGTAGTGTTCCTTGTAATGCCTCTTCCTTTTAGACTAAGAAGTGGAAGAGCAGAGTTAATATGTACCTTTATGGAAGGAGATTATCTGTTCTGATACAAGAGGTTGTCTTGCTTTTGTAAACTGAGATTAACTTGTTGGCCACTTGATGTCGTCATTACTCTGAATAAAGGAAGTCAAGGTTTATTCGGGATGGCATTTAGAAATGCTTTTCATCCGGAGATGAATCTTCAAGGCAGTGTGGAGGAAATGTCTGCAGCAGTCCTCTCACAATGAAACCTGGAATAAGAATCTCTTCTGACAGCCAGCAAAAGTAGTAAACTGTTGAAAAGTGAGGAGAGCTTGTCCTCCTGGGTCCATCCAAATTCAACTCCTTGTAAATACACGATACCATCCTTTCTGACACTTTTTATTTTTGTCTGACTGGCTCTCCTATACTGCCCCTTTATCCTTGGGCTCACTTACCCTGTTCAGCTCTCCTGAGGGCAAATGGTTTGATTAAATGTATCCTTTATTGAAGGGCAGATTACTTACTTCCACCCCCCGCCAAAGCAACGGATTTTAGGAAAAAGCTTCAAATGCCTTTCACTGACCTTAATTGCGTGGCTTCTACAGATGTCTCTTCTCTTGCTTTGAAAGCTAGTCTGTTACAAACAAGTGTATTAAATGTCAAGAGGCTCATGCAATTTTCAGAATTTATGTCAGGCCTTATGTAGTAGGGATTTTTGTTTTGTTAGGGGTTTGGTTTGGGTTTTGTTTTGGTTTGGTTTGTTTTTTTTCAAACATGCATACACTAAAGGTGAGGTGTCATGCAGTTTCTTTTTCCCCTGTTAGGTCTTTGGGATATTTTGAATAGGAAGTACTTATTCCTTGGTTTCAGCTCATTCTTGTTCTTTTTATTTCTCTTCTCCCCTTCCCTTCCTCCTGACTGTTGTCTCTACCAAATTACTGAGGTTGCATTTGTCCTTCTACAACCTGCTGTAGTATGCAGTTAATTAATACTACACCAATAAAGATAGCTATTACTTTACGTAAGAAGAAATACACTTTATCTGTAGAATTAGTTCTTTTCAAGATGGGAAACATCAGCATGTAAAAGGAGCAAAGTTTTGGCTGGTGTGAACTAGCGTATTTCCAGCAAAATCATTGGAACCAGCTTGAATTTTCCATTTGGGTATGCGGGTGTTTTTTCCTTTTAATACGTTAATAAAATTTAGCACTGAGGGGAAACCTCAGGCTGTTTGAAAGATGATTTCTAGTGCAGTTTTAGCCTTCTCTGAAGGTTTTGTCAAAATTTCTGTTGTTTTCAGTCAAGCCAGGATTTTCTTCCCTAGCTTCATGTGGTTCCCACTGAAGTCAGTGGGCAGTTTGCACCAGGAACAGCAATCATTGCCACAGGACATTCCTACAGAGGGTATGTGTGATAAGTTCACTTCTATTGAAGCTGAGAGGTGGCAAACATGGTGTCCTTTAGTCCTTGCAACACTTTCTCTCCTCCCCAGCAAACACCTTGCTCCAATTTCTGTCACTTTGATTTGATCAAGTTCAAAAGGAGGTTCAGGATGTTTGCAGGCTATTTTCTAGTTGTCACCTTCTTTCTGATTGATGTCATGACTTCTGTTCACTAATGATGTAAAAGCTTCTTAGCAATTCATTCTCGTATTATTTGATTTTTTTCCCCTCCCTTTTCTTCTGTTGGAGAAGTCTTTGTTGCATTTGAAGTGAGGCCAGTATTCCAGGTCCACAGCCACCATATTTTGGAGACAGCTATGCATTCATGGTGTATTATTGATTTCAGCTATAATTGGGAAGCAAACTTGTTTTTCTCAGAAGCCTGAGGTTATTTGCGTTATACTTAAGCCACTCTGTAATAAGCCAACCTGTGGCAGTGGTATAATTCTGCCTTTGTAAAATTCATGAACTGTTTAAAGCAATTAGACAGGTAAGTTGTGATCAGTAAGAGCTTTTTGCCAGTGGTCACTCTTCTGCACAACTACTTGCACTAGCATGTGGAGAAGCACCTTTGTCAAGTTTGTCTAACAATGTTCAGCATTTTAATGATCGTGTAAAACCTCTCAGGAGTATTTTTTGTTGCTCTGTGGTTGGTTGGTTGTTTCTATCAGAGTTTGTTGTAGATAGTACTAATTACGAATACTTGTTTTCTGTCATAGTTTTGTAACAATTTTCTCCTAAGCTCTGTCATGTAACTATTACTTGTAACCTTAGCAAGTATCTAAGACTATATTAACCATGGTAGCTAAGCAATGATGGTTTTGAAGAAAGGAAGGGCAAAGACCAAGCTGGAACAGGAATGGACATGGGGAGGGCTGCAGGTATGGCTGAGATCCTGTCTTGTAAGAGGAGGGGACAGCAACATTGCTTGTGTGGCCAGGTAAATAGAGGGAATTGAGAGGAATGGACTGCACCATGTTAACACAAGGAAGAACTGCATAAGGAATAAATAGCTTAATCTCAAGGACAATATGACTACAAGAATAACTTGTTATAAATGCTCTGTGAGTAATTGTGTGCTGAAATTAAGCAGAGTGATGTTTGGAACAGACTCCTGGCTGAAGTAGCTTGAGCAGAAAAATTTAACTCTTACATTGGAGCTTGATGCATTTGTCTGGATTATATGAGGTTATTGCCTTCAGTGGTTGTGTAGAAGTCTCTCCACAGAAAAGGAGAGTGTTTACATCAGCTGTGGGACATAGCCTTACAAGCATTTATTAACAACCTAACTGATAACTTCTTCCCATACTGAATGCAAGAGTGTTCTTTTAAATGCAGAACTGTCATAAAAATAGCTCAAAGCACTGTTACTTGAGGCAATACAGAAAGTCCTTACTGATTTTTGTATCAAGTAAGTTAAGGAGACCCAATTTTAGCAATTTTTTATTTATGAAGACCAGCCCAGGTGAAGCAGGAGGTGTATAGGCAGCCCCAGGTTTGGTGCTGGGGGGCGATGGTCAGCTTTGACTGTGCTACTGTCTTAAGGCTGGTTGGCCGTTTCCTATTCCTTCAGTCTTCCCAAGCTTTCTGCTGGAAGTGCTGAGGGTTGACAGTCTTCTGATTTCTTTCTAATACTTTTCTCATGCCAGTTCTGTCAGCTTACTATTCTTCTGGTCAACTGTTATTGATCCCTTAATATCTTCTCCTTTCCCTTCCCTGCACCCCCCACCCCCTGCCCGCCCCCTACTGCGGTGTGCTTTGTTTCTCCTCCCCTATCACTTGTGATCTTTCCATTTCAGGTTAGACTTCATCTCCTTTAGTAAAACAAGCTCTTCAATCTCTTTCTCACTCTATGTGCCTTTCTTTATAGTCATTCTGATTTTAAATTTGAACCCAGGAGAACAGGGTTATACAAATAACCCAGATGAAATGATACTTCTAAAAACAGAACTATATGAAATACTTACTTCCTGGTTTTCCTGGAAGTGTTTTGGCTGAAGTATTACAGAAATGCATTTACTTTCTTTTTGTGTGTCATGCCACATTGACACGAACTTGTCAAAACTAGTATATCCAGTTTTAGAATGATAGCACAAAAGAGCAGATGCAGAAATAATATAATAATCTAATAATGATTGTACAACTTAAATACAGGCATTCCTTTGGATTCTGAGTATATAGACTTTTATTCTGTTTGTGTCCAAAGGTACTAATTTTAGTGTTGAGTCTGAAGAAGGTGTTCTGTTAGCATGCATTGCTTACTAAGAGTGATTACCTGAAGGAGAAAAGCTGCAGTGGTGACAATGGTCCTCTGCTGCGGTGGTTTGATACTCTTACTTTCTTTCCTCTGTCTTAATTCCCTCCCATCCAACAAGTCCCAGCAGTGCTTTTTATTCAATATTCTAATTTTGTAGGACATAACCTACAGGAAACTGCATCTACTATGTCTCTGTTGAGGTTTGGGAAATTACACAATGGCAAAGCTGGCTGGTGATCAGACTACACAGCACGACTTTACATGCTTGTGACCTGCTTCTCTCCACTACCCTGACTGCTGACAGCAGTGTGCTTGTTTTCATGTGCTAGCATCTTGGTTTAGTCTTCTGTAAGCCAGGGCCCTTAAATTCTTCAGGAAGTCATGGCAACTCTAGATTACAATTTGGTGCTGGCCCACAAGTGTGCAATCACATTATCTGCTGTAATGTGGGCACTGAATTATTGCTACTGACTACAAGATTATGTAATTTGAGACATTTTTGGTTGTATAGCACATGCAGCTGAGTGTAATTGAATAATATGGGGTACAGAGGGAGCAGCAGTGGTCAGAGATAGGAAGTGGTTCTTCAGGAGAAAAGGCTCCTGTATTTGTATCCTTACAAACATGCTGCTTTGGGGAGCCTATTATAGTATATAATTTGCTAGTTCTTACTAAGATCTTAAGAGCAAAAATTAGTGTAGGAGAGAGGAAAAGTAAATTAGGAATTTAGCTCATCGGTTCTGGTCCCCAATTATTTTTTCTTTGAACAGGAGTTGCCTACATTTGGAGCAAGAGCTTGAGGATGTGGTTTCAAGTACTCCTGTAAATGCTCTAATATTGAGACAGACTTGCAAAAGGTGACTCCAGGTTACCCTGGTCCCTGCCGTTCCTCTGGACTGCCAAGTTTGTATGGTGTTTCTCATAAGCACAGAAGCAAAGCTTCTTTATATTCTTGAAATGAAATGCAAGCCTCTGAATTAAGGACTAGAGCCTTCCCAGAAGAGTGTTTTAAAACCTCTGCTAAGGATTCCAGAGACATGTTGGTGCTTGTCAATTGCTGCTCAAATCTACAAGGGGATGGTATCTGCTAAGAACAGCTCAGAAAAACGCCCATACAAAGAAAGGAACCTCCAAATATGATCAGGGCAGAGGGGAAAGAAACAAAACCAGAAAATAGAACAAGAAAACATTTCAGCTCTTATTCAGGTAATCACTGACTGCAGCAGGTGTTTGTATGCCTTTTGGAGCCTGGATTGATTCTGTTATCTGGATGGAAATCCGCCTGCACTTCCTGCAGGCTTGGTGCTAGACACACCAGTTAAGAATTGCTTGAGGTAGTGATTTTGAAGATGGCAATCCTTTTTAAAATATTCTCTGGGTTCCTCTCATCCAGCAATGGGAAATTTCTTTCATCTTTTCACAGTAACACGTAAGGCACAGAGTTTCTTACTGCTGAAGCAATTTCTGTATCATTTGTTGAGGCATTTGCACTTAATTACAAGCTGTGAGTTGCTGATCGAGGGCATGGAGGTCACCTCACCCAATATGCAGCCAAGGGAAGCTGCTGTGCAGCCACCAGGCTAGAGATACATAGCCTTGGTGGTGCTGACAAGAAACGCTGCCAGGACCCTCTGAGTTGTTGCATATTCATAGTTCAGTAGTCCCCGTGGGAAGATAAGGTCTACTTTGTTACACCAGCCCTGTTGGTGGGATGTAGTGAGTGTTGATATATCTGTAATGGAGACATTAAATGAGGTGTTCTGTTTATATCTTTTTTGGACCAGCTGAGATTATGTATTTACTGAAGATTATAAATCAACTTTTTATTGGTTCCCCTAGACAGACACAAAGGTATTTATTCATCCCTTTTCTGTACAGAACTCATTAAGTAATACATCTGAAGACAGCTGTGAGTCTTTGTATTTGCCAGTGAGTTTCAGTCCATGAAAGTTGTGCTGTGAGACCTCAATTCCCAAAGTTTTAGGACCAACACATGGCTGATTTGCCATATGTAATAGTCAAATGTTGCGGTTTTGCATTTGGGAAGGAGAACATCCTGCATGAGAGGCTTTCTCTGAATGCGAAAGTGGAAGCATAGTTATAGAAGAAAGAAAACAGTGGATACATATATATTTATTTATTTTTAGACATTGTTGAACAACAGACTTAATGACAAAGCATCTAATGTTTGGATAAAAGTTTGTCATCAGTGAGGACCACATTCTCATAGACAGCTGAAACAGTGCCCACCTAGCTTTTGAGAAGATAAGATTTCTATGTAGCAGTACTCTGTTTAATTAGTTAGTTGGCAAAGCAGTAGACAAACTTTCATGGTAAAGGAAGACTTTGAAATACCATGGAAGTTGAGAGCAGTTGCATATAATTTGTCAGACTGTTCTCCTGATCCTCTGAAACATAGTTAACACATATAACTGAAACTGAAGCATCTGTAAATGTTGTCTATGTATTTAAGGTTTGACTTTTTGCTGCTTTGTCAGACTTACAGAGGTGGACTTTTTCACTTATAGTTGACCTAATAACAGGCAGTGTCTCTGATCCTCATCTTGCCCTGCATTAATGGGACTCTGCTTCAGATGTTTATAAGCAAGTAAACATTTTAGATTTGCCTGTCTTAGTGCTTGAGTATCTGATAATATTTATATGTGTGTTATTAAGCAATAAATCTAAATTTATTTGACCTGTGACTTCCTTCCCAGTGTGCTTCACGCACTGGGGAGACAGTACCATTTAAACTTTTTTGAAGGTTCTAGATGATTAACATTTCAGTTTTAATTTCCATTGTCCTTTATAAAATCACTCATTATTGCAAATTCATGTCCTAATATGTAAATTCGTCCTTTACAAATCTGATATTAATGCTGTGGAAAATCAGTCAAGCATCATAAGGTAGTAGTATCATATTGAGTAGTAGGGTGTATTTTCTAGCCTTTTGTTTCTTCATTTGCTTTTGAAACCACTGGAAAAAAAAGAAGAATCAGGACATATATTCCTGATCAGTGTTTTGAGGGATTTCTTAACTTAAAGTAAATATCAAATCATGAGATTTTTTTTAAAAAAAGTTTAAAACAGATCTGTTGCCATTTAAAAAGTGTCAAGATTAAACATGCAATTGTTTCAGTTGTTTTTAAAACAACAGATGTGCTTTGGGGTTCTTTTAAATATTTTTCTTAACCTTAATATATCTTAGTCTAACCTTTATAACGTCAGTTTGTCAAAATATGATCACACAGAAAAGGAATTGCTTCTAATGTAATTTCTAGATGCCGTGAGGAATTTTGCTTCACCTCCTGCTGCAGCCTCAGGAGGATGCAGGTCTCTGGAGTTGTGTGTTGCATCTGCCAGCCCCACAGGGACATCTGAGGTACCCTAGGGCATCAAAATGATACTGTATGCTCATGTTTGAGGAACTGAATTTTACCCTCTTCAATTAGTTTATTTTAATATTTTATATTTTATTATTTATAGAAGTTAACCTGAGTCTAAATGCATAGCTGAAAGGAAGTTTTATCAGAAATTATAACTCCAACATACCTCTAATACTTCTTTCTAAAGAAGCTCAAGTATATATGCTGGCTGCTGATCGTAATCAGAATTTGAAAGCTTGCCGTTTCCCATTGCTTTTCTCAGAAATTTTTGCTTTTCTCAGAAATGAATAAGCAGTGAAAACAAATTATGCCGTTTAAGTGTGCAGTAAGAAGCTAGTTACTCCAATAAACGGTTGGACCAAAGCGCCTCCTGGGAACTTGTAACAGACACTTTAATTCTCCTTCTCAATGTGTACAACATGATCTAACATGCAATTTAATGAACAAATCATGGGATTTGGACACCAAGCACTTTCAAGGCTGTTTTAAGTCCTGATCCAAAGGTGGTTTTCTCAGTAACAAAAACCTGCTGCTGACTTCTTTAAGTTTTAGATTAGGGTCGTACAGCCTTAAGTCTGGTAACATTTTGTGCTGTTTAATACCTGGGGAGATATCCAGACTTGAGTAATCTTGTTGTCAGACCTGTATCTGTAGTAATGATGTATAAAAATAAATACACATGTGGGTGTAAGAACAGAGGTGAAATACGCATGCTATCTGGGTTGCCTCTGTTTTAAACGAGAAAGTAAGCAATCCATAACACTGTTATTAAAACACATTTTGACAGAAGTGGGTTACAGAAATGGTCGTGCAAAAAGAAAATTGTATCCAGCAGGGATGCAGCTGTGAGACGGGGAGGTAAGTGCACTCTGCGGCCAGAGGAGGTTGTAGGGCAGTGTCTGGATGGGCACAGGGAAGGTGAGAGGAAGGTAGTTGCCCTGCGCATGAAGCCTGAGATAAGAAAGTACTCGTTTCTCAGCTGCCTTATGATCGTCACCACTGTGCCATACCCTTGACTCAAGGAAGAAAAGACAGTTCTAATGCTAAGGAATTAGTTCCATCTCAATGCTTTTTCAGTCCTTGGCCCGAGGCTGGTGAGGTTCTCTGTCACCTTTAGGTGTGTTTTATGTGGCACAGTAACAGTTTAACAGAGAAATGCTGGACTTGTGCAGTCTTCCCGACTTTGCACACCCACATAAGTCTACGCAGTCTGTTATGAGTAGGGATGTGATTTTTTTGTATGGCAAATGGAATATTTCTGTGAGACTGACAGATGTGACACAAAAAAACCCAGAGACCTGCATCTTTCTGGGGTTGCTGTGGGAAGTGAGGCAAGATGCTTCATGGCATCTGGAAATTATACTAGATGTAGTTCTTTTTGTCTGTGTGTGTGCATGATTATATGTTCCTGCTTTTTATAGGAACATGAAAAAGAAGAGCCTGCCAAATCACTAGTTCCTGGACATTTTGAGTATCTTGCATTGGATGCAAGAGGGCTTTGTCTCTGCTCCCCACTTATAAAATGAGTAAAATATGTCATTTGAAATGAGAAAGGTATTATACAATAAAATCACTGCTGTTTGTAAAGTGTTTAGCACTGTAGTAAACCCATCATAACCACCACCACCGCCACAGCCCCCAAGGAATTAATTCCAGAATTAATATTTAAGTACTATTTAATAGTGACTGGTAAATAGATCTGCTCACTGAGACATCACAGGTCGTCCTGTGCACTGAACAAGAAAAAGAGAGAGTATTTATGTGTATAAGTTCTGCTGCACATTTCAAGCAGTAAAGCTAAACAAGCCCTTGGTAGCTCTGTGAGGCAGCGTGGCTGTTACGCTGGGGTGCGAGGTGGGGCTGGAGTTCATGGGGCAGTACCATGTGCTACCCTGTGTGCAGGGTGCTGCCTAGGAGGAGGTGTCTGGGGCTTGTGTTTGGGGTGCAGTAGTTTCCCTGTGGCTCTAGAATGGACAGGAGGCAGGGATGTGGGAAGTGTGCCCTGGGGCAGTTGGGATCAAGGATGCTCAGCTAGACGTGAGGGTCTCCACAGCACAGAAGACCAAACTTAGGGTAACAAACAAGAAGCCTGACTGTGCTGTAGTGGTTGATACTTGCATGGGATGCATGTCCAAATTATGCTTTTGAAATAAATAAATAAAATTATTTAGAGAGAGAGAAAGAGCAGAGCTTTTGGCAGTTGTGTATGTCTGTACTCAATCTTTTTGATCCCGTCATACATGTTATACTGAGATACTTAATTGCCCTCACTAGATCTTTCAAAAACTGAGTGCCCACATACAGGGCAGTACAGCATTTCTTCCCATCTCTGTTGTATGACCCCGTCAATGACTCAGTTCTCCCTTTTAAATTTTTTATATCAATGTGTATATTAGCCTTTTCTGTGTTGTGTATTCAAATTCTATTAAATTCTTCCTAATTAGTGAAAATATTACATGTAACTGATGCTTAAATAGGTAATATATGAACCAGTAGTTCAGCTGTCAGCAGTGCCTGTAAACATTTCCCCATATAAGTTTCTTTTCCATCTTTTAATTGTTATAGTAAGTTCCATTTTCTGCATTGTAGCTGATGGTTCTCTGACATGGTAACATTCACTTTACTGTATTTTGGTATAGCTTAATCTCATCTCATTTGCAGTTGATAAATCCATGTCACGCTTTATCCACCCCACCTCCCCCCTTGTATTTCTGCAGTTTTGCTCTTTATTATATCAACCTTTGAATGAGTCTGTGGTTGTCAAAATTGCTCTACTATTTAACTGCCTTTTGTAAATACATCAAAACTGTGTTTTTTATGCTCCAGCCTAAGCAAATATCCATAATGTGACAGTTCAAAATTAAAATTTTACTGTCTTGACATGTTATTTGTACTGATTCCAAGCAGGTGATGAATCAAGTCCCCTGTAATTAAAATATTTAATGGTTTTTTAAGTTTTTCCTGAGATAAAATGGGATGTGATTGTTTTCAATTCTCTCAGCAGTGCCTGTGTGCTTCTCCTTACTGATGACAGCTGAGATGAAGTGTTAACGTGTCTTCTAAATCACACCTACACTGTCTTTTGCCTTTACCTTATTATTGTTTCTGAGCATTGTCCCAGCTTATATCCTGGTCTGTTCCTTCTTAAAGACATTAGGGAACCCTCCTCCCCCCTGCTTCTTTTACTTCTTTTTATAGGGTCTAGTTCAGCTTGATTTTCAGCAATTTTTTATGGATCTTTTAAACTCATTTTAGCCCTTTTCTGTAGAGTGATGAAGAATTTGAACGTGGATAATGTAAATTAAGAAAAAGGCAAGTAGAACACATGTTCTGTAGTGTTAAACAGGTGTCACCTGAAAACTTTTGATATGAATGGAGAAGTTTCCATTGACTTCAGTGGCTTACTGATCACTCATACCAGCAATGGCAAGTGGGAACATATTTATGACTGTTTACCTTAGGGTTTTAAAAGTCAGCATAATAAAAAGTAAATCAGAAATCTTTCACAGGAAATGAAGGAAGCTCAGTGTCTTGTGGAAGTAGAGGGCTTTTTATTAGACTGTCAGGATTTCTTATTTATTGTGAAGGGTAAGTTCGGAGGTGCAGTCTTGTTCATAGCTTTTTCCAAAAAAACACTTTCAGAAGAGTTATTTGAGAGAAATGGACCAACTGAAAAAACATACACTATGGGAGACTTTAAATGGCATATAAGCATATTCCAAGTAAGTCTCCATAAGTAGGCAGTGTTCATAATAACAATATACAGAGGATACTTTTTTTTCCGTAAGAAGTGTCCTTGACATTATGGAAAGAAACTATATATCATATATAAAGAAAATATGATGTGCTGATGAAAAGTAAGTTTTTAATCTAGAAGTATTGTAAGAAATTATCATGCTGTATATATTTTTTTATATGGTACATAGCAAGTGTGTTTCATAGAACCATAGAATTGTTTGGATTGGAAGGGACCGTAAAGATCACCTATTTCCAACCCCCCTGCCACGGGCAGAGACACCTTCCACTAGACCAGGTTGCTCAAAGCCCCATCCAGCCTGGCCTTGAACACTGCCAGGGATGGGGCATCCACAGCTGCTCTGGGCAACCTGCTCCAGTGCCTCACTACGCTCAATATGTTTATATTATAGGAAATTACTCCAGGCAGGCACAGACTGAAACTGATGAGTTATACTGCCTGTTTTCTTAGGTTATTCTTCACAAACAGATGCTTACTTTGATTATGTCATTATTAACTGTTCTTAAAGTCTTAATCTTAGTTCAGTTTTCTGGTTCTTGAAGTAAGATTTAGGCTCATCTGTTTATAAACAGACTGTTAACCGCTCTTGATTCTCCTGTATTAGGTAAAGTTCTCCACTCAACTGCATTAAAAAAAAATAATTGGGAATGAAGAAACAGGATCTTGAATTCTTCATGGTAATGGAGGCTTTTAGGAAGACTAATAATCTCAAGCTTTAGATTGTTCGAAAAAATCCCTTTCTCAAGTTGTTTTCCCATCCAGGAGATATTTAAAAAGAAAAGATCTCTATCACTTAAAGGGCAAGTGAAAAGTTTGATTAGGAGATAGCCCACATATTCTGCCTGGGACTTGTTCAGTTATCTCAGGCCCAGGTTCAGGTTTGGGGCTTGGATTATGCCCTGTACCATGTGGTACATGGTATTTTAGACATTGCTGAAGTAGGAGTATATAACATAAAAACTATCAACAGAAAACAGTTTGGGGGCTTTTGACCTTTGATTTGACTGTGAAAAAATAATATTGAAATAAAATTTATCCAGCTCTGTTTAGGGAGATACGGGTTCTGAATAAATAGATTCATTCTGATGAAGGGACAGGATCCAAACCCCCAGTGCCTCTTGGAGCTCAGTCAGCAAGGATGCAGTGCAATCTGCCTTTGATCTAGCCAAGCTTTTGAAAATGTGCTAGACATGATTCCTGAACAGTAGGCCAACTGAAGTCTCAGCAGGCTTTTCAATTAAGAACCAAGTCTGAGATTAGAAAACATTGAATTTAATAGATGAATGCTGAACTTGGAGAAAAGGAGTATAACATTTCATCTTGGCATTCAGTTGGAACAGAAGGTATCTTAAGAACAGGTTGAGGGCCATTTTGCAGGAGAAAATAATACTGCTGGCACCTTTCTCCTTCAGCTACTTTAAAGTATTCTGTCTGGAGAGTAAGCCCAGAGCCAGATGAGCTCTCTACTACCTTTCCCAGCCTTTTCCTGAAAGAGCTTTGCTCAGGTCGCTCTCTGTAGCTGGTTTTAAATAATGAATGCATTTGAGGATGTTAACAACTTTGTTTCAGTTGCTTTCAAAGAAAATTATCAAAGTCAAGTTGTATCTGAAATCTGCTGTGAGTGGGGATGACTTGTAGAATAGTATTTGAGTACATATCATATTTTTACATGTATAGTTGTTAATGCTGAAGGAGCAGAAGAACATTTTATGTATTGCTGTTTTCCAGCTGTCTTGTGTGTGTCTCTTCAGCCAGTTGATAGCTTGAATTCTGTCTTCCTTGGCCCTTGAGTAAGGTGATCTGAAGGGGAAGTCTTCAGACTGCTTACTAAGCTCAAGCAAATGACATTACTCTGCTCATTGACACAATATGTTGAATGATGAAAAGTTAACACTAAAGCTATTTTTCTTCCTAGTGTCACTGTGGGAGGGTATTACTGACTTCTGTTTGCATGTGTTTACAGGAATCTCGATGGCCTTACTTATTTGGAGCAATCATTGTTCCTTCATTGATACAAGTCATGATTCTGCCTTTTCTTCCTGAGAGTCCTCGTTACCTCCTACTTGAAAAACATAACACAAGCAAGGCAGAAAAAGGTATGAGGTGTTACTTTCTTGCGACAAAGGCTGTTTATGGTAGGGGTGCAGGCTAAGTAAATTCTGCAATCACAGTAAAAGCAGAACTGTTCCAATAGGAGAAATTATCTTGGGAATTATTTTTCCCTCACCTTTTTTGTTTGTCTGTGTGTGTGTAAATATGACTGTTGCTTTGAATTTTTTTCTAAAATAAATTCTCCAACAAATTAACCTATAGCATTATGTGATGCAAACCCAACCAAATCATCTTGCTGTTGTGTGTCAGCCATTATGTGCAGGGTTCATTTGGGAGTGAATGGTGATTCAGTCTTCATGACTCTCCCTTCTCTACAGTTTTTACAGTTTGGCTAACAAAACTACCAATTCTGTTGCCGGTTTATTTTCAGTAGTCAGTGTGTTTGACCCTGTGCTTCTGTAAATCAATAACCTTTCTAGGTCTAATAAAAACCTTATACACCTATTTAACTGAAGCCTTCCG
Source organism: Falco peregrinus (assembly GCF_023634155.1). Classification (NCBI taxonomy): domain Eukaryota; kingdom Metazoa; phylum Chordata; class Aves; order Falconiformes; family Falconidae; genus Falco; species Falco peregrinus. The sequence continues at coordinate 52,520,593 of NC_073722.1, read as the reverse complement.
ATGCTTCCATATGGCTTGCTTTAGTTTCAAAGTCACAGACCAGAGTGTTTTGTTCTTACTTTAGGTTCTATCTATAAAAGAGTTTGCTTATGTCATCACAGCTACTGTATACTCTGCCCCAGTAAAATTACTATGATCAGTTTGAGTTCCAAGATATCATCACATTATGGCTGAAAGAATGTTGAAAATCTGTTTTTGCTGATTATAAGGACACATTAAAAATAGTGTACAAAGAAGGAGTCTGATTATAATACCAAAATGTTTGCAGAATATAACTGGACTTTAAAAATGATTCCCAAAAACTTCATTAGAATATAACTCTTAACATTTTTAGTCACCAACAAGTTGCTTGCAAAATTACTTGCAAGGTGTGAATCAGCACCTGAAAATTAAATGTAGTAATCTTTTAGCATGAAATTAGTACAACTCACTCTATTCTGTTTCTTCTGCTATGAAATGAAAAACCATCCTTTTTTGTTTTGATGAGCGCTCTGAAGCAGAAATGGCACTCTAATGAAGAGGCTCCTGTGTTGTCTCAGTTTGGTGATGAATGAATAATTCTGTAAATGTTGGAGCCTGAGATGTTTAGATACAGTTCAGTGTTTAAAAAAAAAATGTGCAAAAGCAACAAGGCTTTGGGGAGAGTTCTTTAGCTTTACAGAGTCAGCAGAGATTTAGTGAGGCAGAGAACAGCTTTTCCAGGGACTGTGAAGGATAGGGCTTGCCTACCAGCCGTGATCAGGGCACCCAACAGGGATGCAGTAGTGAGCAGCTTGAGGCTGGCTCTTGAGTAGTAACTTCTGCAGCACCGCAGCTGGGCTGGGAAGAAACACCTTTGGGTGCCAAGTTTAAACTGGCTCATTTCTACCTGATAAATTCTAGATGCATTTCCAAAACTATGGCTGGCAAAGAGTCCAGATCTGCGATGGTATTGCATAATGTCACACTTGTTACAGGGATCTGTTGGAAATCCTGCCACAGCACCTGGAAACCTCAGCACTCACAGTGATGCTGGACCTCATAGGTAGAGTTTAAAAACTGTAAAAAATTGGCAGTAAAATAGCACCACCTGCCTTGAAATTCACACCATTTACTGTTACTGGTAATGGGCCAGCTGCAATCCGGGATGTTTTCAGCATACATGTTCTGAAAATGATTTGAAAGCTACTCTAGGGGCATTGGAGGTGGATCTTGGAGGAGAAGACATCAGGAGAGCAAAGTTACCCACACTTATTTGGTGGTTGAAGGGAAATGAGTTTTAGCAATTGGCTTGCTGGTTACGAGAAGGTGGCTTTCATGAACCACCTTAAAGACTATAAATTTAGATACTCAGAAAAAAAAGAGGAGACTGGTATAAAAAACCTTTCAATGTAACTACTTATCAGTAGAAGCTTTTGGACCTGATTAATTCTAAAAGAAATTAATACCGAGATACATTTTAGTACAGAGTGATACTCATTTTGAGTATAGTTTACAGAGCTTTCAGAACAGCTAGGGTCTGGTGATTCTAGACAGAGGTTTGCAAAGGACCATAGGAAGTCAAATGTATACGTCCCCCTGAATTTCTCTCCTGTTCCTTGCCTGTCAAGCAGCCATCCTTCCAGAACTGTCCACCTTGTTGCACAGGCAAGGTTGCCTGTAGGATATCAGGTGCAAAACAGGTAAGGATGATTCTTAGACATTGTTTTGGAGTTCATAAAATCTACCTGTAAGGCAGCATAGATCATATCATCATATACTTCTGTGTTATAAAGTATCTTATTATGAAGCATGCTAGGAACACAAGCAATTTTCTTGCCATTGCACATCCTTTGTAATCTCCCCTCTCCTAATGTAGATTTGCAAGCAAGTGGATCTTTGGATCTCTGTTCAGCATGTGAGTAGCTGGGGAAGGAGTTTGATTCATGGAACTATTGGGCAGAGGACTCCTGTGATGTTAGACCAGTAGTGGGGGTTTGGAGCCCTCCTCCCCACCCCAGGGAATGTGGAGAAATCCAGATTAGGTATGAGCCAAGTTTCAGCTATCTGGAGTAAGGTAGTGGAATAATGAAAGCAGGTAGGGAGGGGAATTCACAAAATAGGGCAGTGAATAACTTTGAATCAGCAATCAAGAAAAATCATCTGGATGTTAGCATTATCTGCAGAAATGAGGGAGGAAAAGCCTAAGTATCAGAGGGATCAGAGGAGTTTGTGGGTTATTAAAAAAACCTACTGCTTGTAAGCCATATAATGACAATGCAGTATTTTCCCTTTTAATGACTACAGTAATGCTTTTAAATTATTTGCCTCTTAAGTTAAAGCTGCATATTAATTTCAGAAATGTGCAAGCCTTTCTTCTGACTAAATCCTTTTTCTTTCGGATCAAGGCTATTCATGCAAATATACATTTCACTGTGGATTATATCTTGTTGGAGAAATATAAAACTGTTATTTGTAAAAGGTCTGCTGTATTTAAGGCAGATGACTACATTAGTCTTTATGAAATAGTCTAAAATGTACATGTATGTCAAAGCTTCTAAAATGGAGATGACAACATTAATCTTCCTAATCATTTTAGAGCAATAAAAATCCAGTGGGATAATATAAGTCATTGAGTTCCCACAAAGTTCTGCTCCTGCTTTCTTCCTTCCTTTTCTTCTGTCCTCAGGAGATAACCAGACTATAACTACCAAAATATGAGCAGCCTCGTTCTCTTTCTTGGCAGAGCTGTAAAAGAGCATGTCTTTTAACTGGAAAATAAGAGACTGAACGAGGGAGCAGGACCAAAATGTGTTGTGTAAGTGATGAAAAAAGAGAAGGAGTGAGGTTAGAGCAGGCAGACGTCATGTGCAAGCATAAACCACACCACCATGAAGCTACTCTGTGAGCAGAGGAGTAGTGAGGCCTCAGATGAATGATGTCTCCTGAGTTCCATTAACAGGGGTCGACCCGGTTCCCTTCTTTTCCCCTTCTAGCAGTGCGAACAGTGCATTCTGTGGGTGGCTGAGCCAGTGTCTGCCTCATCAGCTGTACAGACACCGTGGCTGACTTGTAGTTGTCTGCTTTCAAATGCAATGCTAACAGCAAGGATCTGCTTATCTTCCTGGAGGTCTGTATCCAACTCACTGGGATCAACAGGAGCTGAGCTGTCTCCCATATTCCTGTCTCACTGCTGAATGTGGGAGAACTAATTTATATGTTGTGAGGGGAGAACAGTAGACTGGACCAACACAATCTGTAAACCTGTTTTGCTCAGGAAGCTGAAAGTCTAGTAATGGGGAGAAGGTGGAGCCATTCCAGCTCCCCGCCCAGGTCCTGTAACTAACATGGTCCTCTTGAGGTAAGAACAGAAGGGAGAAAAATGCCTAGTATTTAACCGATGTGATCCTTCTTTAATAATGCTCACCAGACAGCAGAGGAGAAATGGCTATTTAAATGGTTGAGGAAATGGTCTTTGGAAGGAGATTGTTACTCACTTGCTAGAGAGCACTAGGAATGGAGAGTAACAGGGGTAGAAACAGGAAGAAAAAAACCCTGCTGCTGTAATCAGGCAGTTTACCATCCAAGCTGTAGGACAGTAAGACAGGAATTTGACATGAGTTGTCTATTAGTTCCATGCCAGGTAGACCCCTGGTCTGTGACTGTAGCAGTGATGCAGTATAAATAAAAACAGTTGTTGTTGTTGTAGTAGTAGTAGTAGTAGTAGTGTGATTAAACAGAATATTTTTATGAATAACAACATTGGTTATAAACACTTTCAGTTGGAGAGTTTATGTGTTTCTTTTGGAGAATACTGTTACAAGGAGGAAACTTGCATTTTTGATGCAGCTGCAGGTCGTTGTAAATCAATAATGGAATTCAGCTGGCATCCCAGTTTGCCAGAGAACAGAATATTCTTAATGTCTTAAGGGTCAAATAACTTAGACAAAATGTCACAGCAACATCTGTTGGTGACATACAAAGTCTGCTCATCTAGTGTGTTCAGTCATACATTAAAACTCCCATGGTTACAAAAGTAGCATTACAACAGGTATAATAAGAAGTGTAGTTTTAAGAATCAGTCTTAGAAAGATGGATTAGAGTTGATACTTTTCACGTGATAAAAGAGCGAGTCCATTCCTGATTTATAAAAGGAGGTAGGTAATTTTTCACAAAGTTCCTCATGGGGCCCACATGGACAGGAGAGAGATTAAAACCAAAGTTGCAACAGGAACAAATTACTGCAAATCCAGTGATTTAGATAAAGTTGTAAGGGCTGACAAGGACATCCATGATTTAGTTTTGTTTATCTGTGGGTTTTGTATGTCTCTAAGCATTATAAGCTGTGTTTATTGGAAAGGAAGAGACAGCCATGACTACTGTATTTGCTGGCTTATGGTAGAGGCTCCATCTCAAATGGTTGCTGGCTGCCAAAAGCTGGAGTGTTTGTGGTGTGTCTGTTTAAAACCAAAACTTTTCTTAAATCTCCTGTCTGTTACAAAGGATACTTGGGTCACTGGACCTTTGATACAACTCAGTTTACCAATTGTGTTATTTTAGGGTGGCATGCAGGTATTTTGTTTTACCTGTACATCTTGGCTAGTTTCAAGTGAATCTGAACAGGCCTGGTTTTTATTGATGGTCTGTGAAACCAGACATAAGAGCAGATAAAGATGTAATCCCAAACTGGATAATAACTCACAGAAGATCCGTATGTTGCTTTACTTAGAAGGAAGTGACACATGGGAAAAGCCTAAAACCTTTTGCTTGCAGTTATATTTACTGAATTGGAATAGCAAATTTGAGATTTGTTCTCAAACTTTGCTACATGCTAGTAGTTAATATTTTGCTACATTTAAACAGGTATTTAAATGTCTTCTGGCAATGTACATCTAAATTAGTCTCATGGCTATTCAGTACTGTAATAAATTAGTGGTTTATGAAAATAACTGTTTTTTCATTTTGCCAAATATTTTTGTGTTGACATGAAGTTTCTACAGAATTCAATTCAATTCTGCGTATTGAATTCAAAAGCATTGAGACAAACAGCAATGCACTCCATATGTTTACTGTCACTCAGAATACTAGCTAGCATTAACAGGAGATGCCTGACTTGGTCTGTCCAGCGCAGTATTGTGTCTCCCACAGTGGTCAAAGAAGATGCTGTTTAAGCAGAGCGTAGACAAAGCTTTGTGTTAAAGACACTGGGTTTAATATGCTTAATCATCAGTGAAGTGAAGGTGAACATGTCCCTGGGAAACAGATGACAATAATACTCATGCAGCTTATTTTTAAGTTTTTAAAGGCATAAGCCTACACTACTACCTGTGACCATTTCTCTCTTCTGCCTCCTCTTGCCTGGGGCTGTCTCTATCCTGTAAATCACACAATAGCATTTTGATCCTTTAAAATGTCTTCTCGAAGTTCACTAATGCTAATTCAGTCTTTACGATAACAGCTGCTTTCTTTGCACAGTGCTGGAAGTACTACAGTGGAAAAAGAATTAGTAGTTCCCTTTGTAGTTGAGTTCTTGAGTGTCTTCAGTTAATTTAAAGGCCTAACTGGTTTTCAAGGCAGTACTGACTGATTTTGTTCAGACCTTTGAACCGCTTTCAAATGTTTTACCTTCACTTAGAGGAGATGAATAAAAACTGGTAGTGTAAATGGAAGGGTTTCCTAGCTCTTTTCCCCTTGATTGGAACCATCCGCTTTTTTAGCTGTTTATAAAGGCAGTGTCCCGACATTTGAAAGCTGAGCATCTAGGACCTTCTGATCCAAGGGAATTAAAAAGAAATCTGGGAAAAGTCTAAAAGTTGCTACAACTGTAACTCCTCAGATGGTTTTAAGCATGAAGTGAAAATAAAACCTCCTTAGAGAGAGAAGCAGCCGGTCACAGAGGGATATGAGTCACTGCAATGGGGAGAGGAATGACTGCTGTACTTCTCAGTGCCAATAATGCAGGGGTTTAAAATGTAAAATGAATAGAATTGAACATCACACATTGAAAGACCTTTGAGTTTTCCAATCTCCCTGCTAATGCAGAATTTATTTCCACATTAATTATGTATAAAATTGTGATTTTTACTGTACTGAAAAAATGTTAATGGAAGAAAATTGAAGATCTGTTGAGCAGCAGGAAAATGTGTTTTTCCAGGAAGACCGAGTGTTGTCTACTCAAAACTATGCATGTATAGCATAGCATTTTCTTAGCATTTCTTGACTTGTTGGTAATTTTAAGTATCTGTCAGAGTTTCCTAGTGACATTCAAATCTCTGGTCCTAGTACCAGGGAGGAAAGAAAAAGAAAGAGTTGTCTGTATTTTTCTTGCTTTGTACTTGGTAATTTTGGTAATTGCATTTTTTACTTCCTTGTTCCTCTAGAAATATAGCAAGCTCCCTTGTGCAGAAAAGACAGATTGCTTTCTTTTTACTTGACTGCACCTATATTTTTGACTTGTGTGCCCTACAGTAATGCCGAGGATTCCAAGGACAGGAAAAATAAAGAAAATTGTGCACTGACCTAATTCACACCGATAAACCAGATGCTTAAAAATCTGAGAAGAGTGTGGTGATAGATGTCTGGTTGTTCTCATCTTTATCTGGATTTTTCTTTATTGGTGCTCTAATAAACACTGAGGGAAGTGTAATTTAAGCATGAGGCATTGACTTTAACATACCATAGACATGCATTATTCTAAGTTTACATTTCTTACTGGTGTCTTTAAATACATCACATTCATTTTAACAAGAGTTTAGAATGTCCTTTAATAATAAATGGGCAGTGGCACAAGAACAAAACTCAGCAGCTTTAATTCTGGGTTCTGAGGTCTGAATTTGTTAACTCATTTCTGATTGTAAGGCCTGTGTGAAAAAATAAATCTCATGCTGTTTCCAAGGGTTTAAAATATTTTGACCTCTCCTCTCCCAGGTGAGAAACTGGATATCAGAGTAAATGAATGTTATTAATTGACTCAATGCCCAGAGGTGGTCAGTGTTCACCCCTTAAAAATATGATCCTTCTTGTTAAGCAGAGTCATGTAGGGCCCATTAAAATGTGATAGAAGTGCTAGCTGCCTCTGAAGATCTTGGCCCAGAGCTGGAGTTCCTCATGCTGCCAGACTGGGAGCTAACAGAGTGTGGAGCGTTGCGCATTTGCCAAAGGGATGGAGAGGGGTTCTCTGGGGGGTCGGAGAAACTGGTTCATTTGTGTGACCTATCCCTCACAACATTGAAATGCCACTACTTGGTCTTTTCACCTACTGGGTAAAGTTAAAATTTTGTAACTTCAAACCATAAATAGAGTCCAGGCGTTTTAACCATGACTAGTCAGTGTCTCTGGCTTTCTTGACCATCCTGTCAAGATGATCCAAAAGAACGTATACTGAATGAAAAATGTGAAGGTCATTTATTTATAAGCAGTACTAAGCAAAGCTGTGGATAAGAGAAAAATTGACTTTTAGGAGAACTAAATCAACTTATTCACTTAATGAAAATAACAATTTTAAGTGACCTGCTGTGTAAAGGATTGTTTTTAGAGTTAGCATCCTACTGGGTTGTAGAGCCTTGCTGCAGGGGTATATGTAATGTAATGGTTTCTCTGCAGTCATTCCAAGATGATGAGCGTTTTAAACATCTCTTAAAAAGCCAGCCCCTGGGGTATGTTCATAAGATTGTGACAAAAGTATCATCAGCATATACAAAATCCATAAAACAGGGTTGGTGGAGATACACCACCTCCAATAGGGTATATCTCTTTGTACTACTTCTTGGAGGAGGTGTGAGATGGAAAGCTTTTATTATTCACAGTGGAAAGATATCTCAGTAAGTCATCAATGTGCAATAATATAATACTAAATGGTCTGTTTTTCTGGGGAGATAAGGTTGTTTGTTTGCTTACATTTGCCAGGTAAGTTCACTCCCATGTCTCCAGTGTTGACAAATAGAAAGTCTTGAACCACGCTGGGTAATTCTTTCTAATATTAGTCATCCTGACAAAGTGAATTCTTGTCTATATGCTAGTAAAAATGAGGTAATGTGAAGAGTAATAGCTATTCCTTTCAAATGTTTGCCTTTTCTTGCTTTACCAGACTTACCTATGGTTTTGCATCTTATTACTTCTCTATCCAATCTATCTCCAGCAACTAAGTCTGCTGTATTGTTGGGCTGCAAAAGTAGCCAAGTCAAATAATGTTCAGAACTGTTTTGCAATTAAACCCTTTTTTTTTCAGGTTACACAGGGGTTTGACTGCACTGGACCCTAGGTTGTATTAAAATACATATGAAATAATATAAGGAGAGATCTGGTAGGGTGCTAAATAATTTCTACTCTTGTTGCAGTTTCTGAGACCAGTTGCAGGGATGAGTCAGATCATACCCAGAGCAGAATGATATTATTGGCAGAAGAATAATTAATATGTAGCCCATGTACGTGTCCTGTTTGTGTCACACGTTTTCATTTCTGTGAAACAAGTCTGTTGTAAGTGCACACGTAGTGCCAAGTGCCTGGCCTGAAATACATGTCCTCTCTTTGTAGCATTTCAGACTTTCCTTGGGAAAGATGACGTGTCTCAGGAAGTAGAAGAAGTTTTGGCAGAGTCTCGAGTCCAAAGAAACACCAAGTTAGTGTCAATACTTCAGCTGCTGAGAACCCGTGCCGCGCGATGGCAGATCATTACGGTGGTCGTCACCATGGGCTGCTACCAGCTCTGTGGGCTAAATGCTGTAAGTGTCCTTCTTCAGTTCATGGCATCTCCTGGGTTGCTTCTTTCTTTCTTCTCAATACAAGATTTCTGTTATACCGTTCAGCAACCTCTATGACTTTCATTTTTGGCTGTTTCTTACTTGTAGTGATTTTGTTAGACCAGCATGTGGGAAGGTCCATGGAGATCTGTATCATTTATTGGGGGTTTTTTTAACAAAAGAAAGAAAAAGGGAGGGAAGCTATGTTGTGTTAACTTGGAAGGAATACATGAAAAGGTAGCGCAGAGCAGCAAAGAGCGTGCAGCTTCTGCTTCTGATACTCCGATTCTTTGTTTCTGATCAGTTAAGATCTGGTCTGCTATGCCCCTTGCTTGTTCATGTTTGTTAGGTAAACTTGGTCTTTTAAGAAGACGTTTCTGCTTAAATCAAATGGATTAATTCAGTTCTGTACTTGTAGAAGTCAGTAAAAGTTCCTGCAAGTGATTTTAAGAGGTTGCACTGGATGTTTGATTTTTGCTGTTCTTTTATACAATTTGAGGCGTAAGCTGTGTTTTCAATATGCCTTTCTCAGAAAGTGGAGCAAAAGAGGAAAAAAGACGCAGAACAGTTAATAGTGGGAAGTCCTGTTGACTATTAATATGGCTGAGGCTAATGGATATCAAAGTCATCATTTCCATCTGTCTGAACCTATTGCATCAGCTAGAAGAGGGTCACAGGGCAATTTAGGTTGGAAGAGATCTTTGGAGGTCATCTGGTCCAAACTCCTGCTCAGAGGAGGACTGACTTCAGGGTTGGCTCAGGCTACTGAGGGCTTTGTGCCGTTGAGTTTTAAACATGTCCAAGGGTAAAGAGTCCACAGCCTCCCTGGGCAACCAGTGCCAGGTGTTTTCACCACTGTGGAAAGATTTTTCTTTATATCCAGTCAGAATTTTCTTTGCTGCAGCTTGTGACATCTGGCTTAGGTGCTTTATATTGCACAGCACGAATGTTCTCATGAAGCACCTCAAAGCAAAACAGGTTTTCATCATGGTTCAAAGGTGTACAATGCTTATGTATATGAAAGGCAGTATTATCACTGCTGAAAGGACCTCTCACTCTGGCTTTGTGCTTTATAGCATGCTTCACCTAGTTTTTTCTTCCCAAGGGCTAATCAGTGATAATAAATGTAAATGCTTGTGATACCTAAACCAACTAGTTCAGGCTTATCTCAGGTATCGCTAAACTTTAAAACTCCCAATACAAAGTAGTTCATTCAAGACCATTTGAAAGATTAATGCAATTAGAACTCTGGTATCAAAAAGTTTTTGACAAAATCCTAGGAAGGAAAGATTTGTATAGGATTTGTATAGGTGGTGTTTTCCTAATTGTAGAATTTCAGTGCTAATGACAGGCTATTTTGTTCCTTATTGTGGATACTTATTTTAAGAAAAGAAATGAAATTTTCTTGTCATCCAATCTTTCTAAGATTTACCAATGCATAAGTGAAATAAAATGACACTTAGACTGTTCAAATAATAAAGCACATTGCTTAACAATAAAAACAAAAAATGGCACAGCTAAATTTTCAGGGGAAATAGAAGTTTAATGGAGGAGACTTCATAGATGACAGAAATTGTCCAGTATTCCATGGCAGAAAAAAGCCACACTCTCATAGCTTAAATGGAGGCAGAGGAGGACAGTGAGACATGACCAGTCCAGAATGGATGCCAGAGTTCTTGTACAGTGTTATTGCGTGCCCACTTTCTGAAAATATGCCTCAGAAGAACTTTGTCAGGAAACCTGTGTGTCGAGTTGATTGTTTCAAGCCTTACCTTTTTTTTATTGTTTGTTACTCCTCCCATGCAGTGCCAATAAACATGAAGAAAATATATTCACACAAAATTTGCATTCTGAAATTGATTATTTAAATAGTTAATAATAATAGTTAATTGTAAAAATAATCAAATTATAAGAGAGGTGAAGAGAAATAGCTGGACCACTTGAGTAAGAGACCAGGTTTCAATTCTTTGTCTCTTTTGCATGGCTCTCCTGGCTGATACTGTTCAAGTCACCTGAAGCTGAGAGATTAGTGGACAGGTACAAGTGTGACAGATACTGCTGAACCTGGGTCTTGGTCTGCCTGATTGCATCTGAACTAACCTGCTGGGTGTGAGCCAGCATCAGCAAGGTTTAACTGGCTGTGAACGCTTCCTTCTAACTCATAGCTCCCACCAATTGCTTTGTCTGTAGTGCTCTATTAGTCAGTCTGGTCTTTTCCACAGCTACCATCTGCGCTGGGCATATGGGAAAGTTGGACTTCTTGCAGGCAAGAGTCTCAGGTCACTCTCTGGGGAAATTACCAACTGGCAGACTTCTGTAATCATCCTGCTGGTATCTGAGAAAACTTGCTTCCTTTTAAGGCTTTTACTTTGCAATAAAAATTCTTTTTGCTTAAAAACAGTACATTTGTTGGTTTCCACATGGAACATAAATGATGGTGAAGCCCTGATCGTATTAGTGTATTCAATTATAACAAAATGCCAGGCAGTCTGACCTAAATTTACATAAATAAATTAATCTGTATTAGTCTCTTTTCATCTGATAAAATTCATGATACATATCATCCATAATAAATTTATTAATCTTGCACTATTGTATCTCAGTTAGAAGACACAAAACTACAGTGAAATTCTCTTTGGTGATCTTTATCCTTTTTCATATCAAGAAATGTACTATACTGCGTATCACTTTAAGGAAATAATTCCCAAAGTGGGATCCCTGGGCATCTGTTGCATCTGTCCTTAAAGCAGAGGGCAAGAAACCATGCTGGGGTCAGGTGTCTGTACAGCAATGCATGTTTTAAGTATGCAAATAATCTGCCATGGCACACTTGGTATGGAGAAGACTGGGCATTGGGTAGTGTAGGAAGGGGAGAGTATACAGTGTGCAACACCGTATATGTCTGTGTTGTTGCCCATCTTTTTTGTTTGTTGCTTTCTTTTCCTGCTGAATAGTTGAATTGCTTAGGAAGAAATGTATGTAGGGAGCTGGATGAAAAATAAAAGGAATAGAAATCTGAGTGAATGCTAGAGGTATCAATGGTGTGAGAAAGTTTGGGAATACCACTGATAACATATACCACATGCCACTTTAAACTAAGAGATTATAGCTTATGATAAGCAAAGAAAGCACATTTCATACAGATAATGGCAATCTACAGACAAGAATGCTAAATTGTTCCCTCCAGACTCACAGAGATCGTACTACAGAGATGCAGCTGTTCCTTAATGACAGCTGTTTAACTGACCAAAGTGGCAAAGTTTTACTTCAGCCTATGAAGCAGCAGCAACCGACCATAGGTGGAGGAAATTAGATGTCCCAGTGTTGATTTGGACTCGACAGCAGTTGTTTCTGGGTTTTTGGACCTTCTGCCCTATTTTCCACAGCTCCTTCATTCCAAAACTTTTAGCCCAATCATTAGCAAATTTTGTTAGCTAATGAAATCACTAGCTAAACAAAAAAAAACATGTCAGAAAAACAACTGGTGAAAGTAAAACAGTCATCATTAGCCTAGGAAATTTGTCCCAGTAATATTCTAGAGCAATGTCTTTCGCTGTTTAATGATACACAGGTTGAAAAACATTCACTTTTATTGTTTTGAAATGTGTACTTCTTGTTAATTTTTACACTAATTTATTTTTGTGCTGCTACAGAGACTAATAAGTCACTACATGCTGTCTTTGCTCTGCCAGTTTTTTAATCCATCTGTATTACTACCCCTCTTCCCATCAATGGCTAGTCATGCTCTTCTGTAAAACCACTTGCAAAATGTCTTGTGTTCTAGTTGTCATGTTTTTGCAAATTGCATTCAGGAGTTGTCTCTTTGCCCTCTTCTCTTTCAAGGGCTGTATACTTGCAATATTGCTATCCTTCTCAGAAACTCTGCCTGCTATGCAAAACTGATACCAGGAACAAAATGCCTAAACTACAGGGTCTCTGACTTTTATTGCATGAAGTTTTCAATCTTGTAACTTGCCGTATGGAGAAAAAATTTACTTTTATCACAGTTTTGTCTTACTTTGTTTTCCTTATGTACTGACTAGGTATATGGGATGTCAATAGTTTGTCAGAGTACTGGGTCCAAAAAAAATTATTAGTGAGCATAAACACCGCAGAGGGAATTGGGAGCTGATCCTTGGTTTTGCTTTAGTCTGTGCTCTGTATCAGCAGGCCAATGAAGTGCACAGTTAGCACCAGTGCATGCTACATGAAGGCAGATTACTTCATATGGAGGTTTGCTGCTGTCACTTATTGTCACTGCATCTGGTGAGAAATGATGTGCCATCAGTAGGCATAGAAGTCTACAGTCAGATTCTCTTTATCTGTAAGGTGATCTGGTGACTTTAGTCCTTGGTATTTTATTTTACTTTTTTTTTAAATGTAAGGTGAGTTGGATTTTCTTCTTTGGTCTGGGAGAAGCAGCTTTGCTGAAGGGCCAGTTGAGAATATAGAATTACTTTTTTTTTTTTTTTTTTTTTTTTTTGCAAAGCTCCTGAATTAGTATCTTGAACAGATGTAGCATATGTATAATATGCTGATAGGCAACGGGGTTTTCCTCATGTGATCAAAACACTTCCATTCATCAGACAAGCGTTTTCTTAGCAGTGCTTGCCCTGTTAGGGCTTGTCACACGGACAGCATATGGTAAAATATATTGCTGCTACTTTTATGTTTAGTGTCACCATTAACTCTGGCTTTCAGGGTTTTTTTATTTTATTTATTTTTATTTTATTTTATTTTATTCTGATAATCTGTTGTTTCAATGGTTTTTCATATTCTCTGGTAAATATGTTATCTTTTTGTTCTCCAAGGCAGTCTCTTCTTGTTGCACGCTTTTGGCCACCAAAATCTTTGGCTAGTTCTTTGCTGTCACCTTGAGTCCAACTGAAATATTATATGGTTTTCAGATTTTATTTGTGATGTGAATGGGGCTCTGATACTTACCAGATTTCTTATTTTGGAGTATTACCACCATATATTCTCATCTGTATATTGTCACCACTGGGTATGGTTTTATTGACCAAACATGAATGGCTTCCTCTAAGCTAGTAACCCTATGCCCCTGTGTTGCTGTGTCAGCTCCTATCTATCTAGCCTATGATTCATTTCATCCTAAAAGCAGCTTTTTACTTTTCACCGAGCAACTCTCACTCTAAAAGTGTCTTTTCTTTGTGTTGATAATGGTGATTATTTCTGGGGACCTACAGCCTGTCAGCCTGACGTCGGTGCTGAGAAATGTCATGGAGCAGACCAGCCTGAGTGCCATCACACAGCACATGCAAGCCAACCAGGGGATCAGATCCAGCCAGTGTGAGTTTATGAAAGGCAGGTCCTGTTTGACAAATGTGATCTCCAATGGCAAGAAGACCCACTTAGTGGATGAGGAAAGGGTTGTGGATGTTGTCTACCTGGGCTTTAGTAAAGCCTTTGACACAGCATTGTCTCCCATTGCATTGTCCTGGAGAAACTGGCTGCTCATGGCTTGGATGGGTGGACTCTTTGCTGGGTCAAAAGCTGGCTGGATGGCCAGGCCTGGAGTGAATGGAGTTACATCCACTTGGTGGCTGGTCACAGATGTTGTTCCCCAGGGCTCAGTACTGGGGCCAGTTCTCTTTAATATCTTCATCAATGATCTGGACGAGAGGGTCGAGTGCACCCTCACTAAGCTTGCAGACACCACCAAGTTGAGTGGGAGTGCTGATCTGCTTGAGGGCAGGAGGCTCTGCAGAGGGACCTGGACAGAATGGAGCGATGGCCCGAGGCCAGGTGTGTGCGCTTCAACAAGGCTCAGTGCCGGGGCCTGCGCTGGGGTCACACCAACCCCACGCAGCGCTGCAGGCTGGGGGCAGAGCGGCTGCCAAGCTGCACAGCAGAAAAGGGCCTGGGGCAGCAAACGGCCATCTGCATACGAGCCGGCAGCGTGCCCAGGTGGCCAGGAAGGCCAAGGGCATCCTGGCTTGTATCCAAAACCGTGTGCCCAGCAGGACCAGGGCAGCGACCATCTCCCTGTACTTGGCACTGGTGAGGCTGCGCCTCGACTACGGTGTTCACCTGTGGGCCCCTCAGGACGAGGAAGACACAGAGGTGCTGGAGCGTGTCCAGGGGAGGGCAACGGAGCTGCTGATGGGTCCGGAGCACAATTCTTACGAGAAGCGGCTGAGGGGACTGGGGTTGTTTAGCCTGGAGAGGAGGAGGCTTGTGGGGGTATCTTACTGCTCTCCACAACTACCTGACAGGAGGTTGTAGCAAGGTGAGTGTCGGTCTGTTCTCTCAAGCAACAAGCAACAGGATGAGAGGAAATGGCCTCAGGTTGCACAGGGGGAGGTTTAGATTGGAAATTAGGAAAATTTTCTTCACTGAAAGGGTTGTCAAGCATTGGAACATGCTGCCCAGGGAGGTGGTGGAGTCACCATCCCTGGAAGTGTTTAAAAAACATGTAGATGAGGTGCTTAGGGACATGGTTTAGTGGTGGACTTGGCAGTCCTGGGTTAACAGTTGGACTTGATGATCTCAAAAGTCTTTTTCAACATAAATGATTCTATGATTAGGGTGATGTCTTGACTGCAGTGAGGTTAAGGTGAGAAATCTCACACCTTCTGACCAAAATCGAACCGTTTTTGCATTGCCTCTCACCATCTCTTTCCTGTTCTCTCTTCTGTTGTTACATGCCATCAAAGTATTCTGTAAAGCCACTCAAACCTGCTTTTTAAGCAGTGTGGCTCAGCCGTACCAAACCTATTTGTATCCTCCTGTTCAAGCTTAAAGTGCATTTCTTTGATTTACACCTAAAGTGAATTAAGCTAAATTGAGTTAATGCTACTTGTAATTCTGCCTGGATCTGCAAGCAGAAGTACAGCAGTGTTGTGACTAATACACCTGAAGTTTGCACCTTCCCTTCATTTGTTGCCCTGACCAACCCTTGGTCTTTTGGGAGTGCTCAGTGTTTTAACAAGCCTGTTCTCTGGCAGATCAAACGCTTGAAGTGAATACTGATATGTGGTAGTTCAAAACATAATGATTAATAACTCATTTTCTTCTCTCTGGTACAGATCTGGTACTACACAAACAGCATCTTTAGTGAAGCTGGAATCAATCATGAAACAATCCCCTATGTTACTCTAAGTACTGGTGCTGTTGAGACTGTGGCTGCTGTTCTTTCTGTAAGTGTGGTTATAAAAATCCATTAACATGCTTGCTATTTAAATTTGTGATTTTGTTTCCTTATACAGGTTAAAATATAAACAGAATAGTATATTGACAGTTGTGTGTAATGGTTGATAAAACAATTGAAAATATTATTTCTAGGTTTAATCGTAAACCCAGTTTCATGGCTTGGGATTTTATTTTTTTTTTTGGAAGACGATCTTTAGTTTTAGTTGCATAAAAGGAGCATAAAAAGTTGGCATATCCTAGGGCGCTTTGTATGAATGTAGTGGAAGAAGGCAGGAACAGTAAGACCTGAACTATATTAAGTGATAACTCATTAATTATTTCACCTGGTAGAATAACTTTACTTGGTAGAAGTTTATTCACATCTTGATCTTCATGTGCCTGCTGGAAAGCGGGCAGTGTTGTTGGAGAAGGCTCAGGCATAGTACAGCTAGGTGTGTTCAGTGTGGATTGCAAAAACAGCCATATGTCTTACTGGGCATGTTCTAATGACATGTTTTTTATAGCAGTTTACAGGCAGTGAGGAAAATTCTTCAGCCGTTTCAAAATATGGGAGTAAAAGTTTGTAGCCTGCCTTGGTGGAAGCATAGCCAGCATGCTAGAACAACGTTTTCCCATGTTATGTAAAATTCTGCTGTCTCATTCAACAAGGGCAAGCAGGCATCCTTTCATAATATGTGAGCTCCTTGGTAGGTTGTGTACCTTTGCTATGTACTGAAAGTAAAGGAAGATGTTAATAGAAAACATTATCCACACAAACTTTTTTCTTTCCTATTTCAGAATGGAAAATTTGACTAGGAAAAAAAATGAGCAAACTAAAGCTGAAAGTTTTAGTAGGTGAATACAGGATTGATTGCTAACAGAAAGACATTTCTGTTTGCATGGCAATAAATAAGAAACAATGGGAGGGGTCTTTGGAATGGAAAGTTGCAAACAAGCTAATATTCTTTTCTTTCTTTGTTACAATTTTTCCTTGTCTTCATATATTCTATACCAAGTGTATTTGCACAATACTGGACACACTAGACAAGCATTTTTAAATGTCAGAAGAATGAGTTCAGCAAAAAAATCCTTTCCAGTGGCAGAGCAACTGCTTACGACCTATAAAATGTTAAACTAAATCCAGCTATCGAGTATATTTTCTTATACATAAGGACTGTAAGGTCACAAAGATCTTCTTCTGATCTTTGTGAATGTACAAATCTATTTATGGGCAAACCGTCTTTTTTTTTAATTAAAGGGACATTCTTCTCAATATGTGGAAATAGTGAAGTATGAAAGTCCCTGCCTCTTACAGTTTTTTCTTTCTGATACTGCAAAAATGCTTCTTTGTTTAAGACATATGTAAAAATAATAACGATAATCCTGCCAGTGATTTAAGTGAAGAATGCACCTCATTTTTACGGAAATGGATGAAAATTCATGGAAGTGATTCCATGATATTAAAGCTGTTCTATTAATAGAGTCTGACATCTTTTCAGTTCCTTCTTTGCTGTCAGTTTCTTGGGCTTATTCAGAGCATACTGTTCACACATAATGAGGTGGATGTGTCTGCCTGGGTTCCTGGTATGTGTAGTAACTTTTTTTGTGCCTTAAGAGGAGTGTTTTTAATAATTTTTCTGTTTATGCTACTCGGTCTGAAAATGCTGATACATTGACATTTCTGCTCCCTTCAAATTTGCACTTTCAGTTCAAGAGAAAAGTTGCTTTGTAGCCTTAATTTTATTTCAGTAATCTTCATAAATGTTTCATTGCTGCTGTTTAAAAGAACAACATGAATTTCGTTTTTCAAATGACAGTTTTGCAGCTTTTCATTTCTACAGGCAGTTTCCTCTAAATTTTTTTCATGTCTAGAACTAAGGGTGGATATTTCCTCCCACTCCCAACCTCTCAGCTGCTCTTTTTCCTTTTTTTTTATTAAAAAAAAAAAAAGATCTATTTGACAGCATTAAATATTAAGTCAGGTGCATATGTCTTACATGCTATCCAGAGGGAAGAAGGGAAGAGGCAGGAGAAAGCAAGGGGAGACCTTAATTTTCCTGATATTTTTTTATATGTTATGCTTGCTAGCAGAAACCAGGTTTTACTAACAATAATTTCCAGGATTTCAATAGATACTCCTATCAGTAACAGAGGCAGATTTTTTGTTCTCGTAAATGAAATAGCTATTGGAGAAGTCCACAATGAAATCATGTACCATCTCTTATCATTATGCATGTGTTAGGTGGTCATGAGACTCTGAGCCTCAGTAAGAATACTTAGGTATTGATGAACTCCATTGATGAGCCCTATATGAATGCCGAAGGAGAAGACTGAAATAAATTTCAGAGAGAAGCAAAACAATATTTAGGAGAAAATATCATTCAAACTGTGAAAAAAATTGAATTTTGAAAGTCTCCCTTTATGTTTCCTGGGAGCATAATAGTAAAAATGTTGATGTGGTCCCTGAGAAAAGGTGAATAGCATCACATCCTTCTTACAGCCTTTTATTGCCTCAGATCAATTTGTATGCCTGCTAGCAGCATGCTTTGCCTACAGCTTCATCCCTCTTCCTCTCAAGCAAAAGCCACATAAACAAGACATTGAAAAATTAAACAAATGCATCATCTTTTCCTTTCATTCATACAATTTGGCCATAACTCCTGCTTACACCATCACTTCCTAGATTACTTAATGAAATACCTGTATTGTAGCATTGTGTACTTGGTGCCCTGGCTTCTCTCTGGGAAGAATGCTGTAAATTTTCTGTGTGTTTTTTTGGTTAATTGTAGACTTCTCCACCCATTGTGCTGAACACAGATTCAGCTTAGAGGATTGACTGGACAAGCTAATTTCAGTTTGCTTCTGATAAAGTTTGATATACTCTGGAATGAAATACTAAATAGATTTCCTTCTCATACGTGTATCGCAGCAGTAAATTATCTAACCCGATGCCATGCTTTTAATCAGGATGAATATACCTAAATAATTCCCTGGCAAATATGTGTTTATTACAAGTCTGTTCTATAAATTCTGCAGTAAGGGGACTCCACAAACTTAGTTTTCTTTAAGATTGGCTACTGTGGCTTCTTCATAATTTTTAGTAATTGACGTTAATTTAATTTAATTGTTGTCTTACTCAGTGGACAGAAAGAACAATGTTGCCAGTGCCTGCCTTTGACAAGGCAACAGGCTGAACGGAAAGGGAGAAGTAAATGTGTGAAAAGATTCCTCCCCCCCTCCATGACACCAGCATAGAATAAAAGGGGATGTTATTCAAATTAAGCGTCCCACATCCAATTTTGCCATCTGTGGCACCACATTTGGTCTTTATATAATGTTCACAGAAACAGACTAACTATGACTATATTGAGAAGATTATGCCATAAAGCATATCCCATAAGGTGATGCATCAAGGTGTTACTAATGTGTGTTCCAGAGCCTGTGACAAAGCAAAACAAGGGATTCATTCACCCCTTCCCACTGGCAGGCAGGTTCAGCCACCCCCAGGAGAGCAGGGCTGCAGCACAGGTAACGGTTACTTGGGAAGACAGATGCCATAATGCTGAATGCCCCCCCTTCCTTCTTCCCCCAGTTTATATGCTCAGCATGATGCCATATGGTATGGAATATCCCTTTGGCTAGTTTGTCACCTGTCCTGACTGTGTCCCATCCCAGTTTCCCATGCCCCTCCAGCCCTCTCGCTGGCAGGTCCTGAAAAACTGAAGAGGCCTTGACTTAGCAACAACCAGAAAGAAACATCAGTGTGCCATCAACATGGTTCTCACACCAAATCCAAAAGGCAGCACTGCACCAGCTACTAAGAAGAAAATTAATTCTATCTCAGCTAAAACCAGGATAGTTTTATAACATGAATCTGACACAAGACAAAACTTAATGCTTTTAACAAATAAATCATCAACAGAAGGAGCTTTGCTTAAAAATATCTACAATTTACTGAAGGGACATAATAGGAATAAGGTAATGGATTTTGTTATGCTGCCTTAAGGGCTGTTCCCAGGCACTGATGAGGCAAAAGCAGCTGGCTAAAACGAATCCCTGCATGGGCTACATTTTGGTCATGCTCATCCAGCAGGCATTGAGTATGAGACCCTCTTTAGTGAATGGAAAATTTCACTGCCAAGTGAAGCTGCTTGAGGATGCTTTACTGCAAAATACTTCAGACTGTGCATAGAAACTTAGCAATCAATTCCACCTTTTGCTGATAGTAATCCCTAGCCTGTTACCTGCAGAAGATGTGTAGGAACTTACCCTGTCATGGCATTAACACAGATAAAGACAAACTGATGTGAGAGTGAGGGTAGGCAAAGATTTGTTTAGAGCTTGTACTTATGTGGTCAAACTTGGTGCTATGCCTCTAAATTCCAGTATAGGTACTTAAATTAAATAACCTATTTCTTTGTTTTACAACTGTAAAATTAATACAGTAGACAAGTAGATATACATAAAAATATGAATAAAAAATATTTATAACTCTGTCTCCTGTTCCTCTCCTTTTCCTGCATACAAAATAATACACATTGTGTCATAAATAGACCTGACAGTGATATAAATGTGATTATCCATTTTAAGCCTGCTGCATAAAATGGAAATAACACGGAGTTAGCTTGCTGTATTAAGTCTGAATCTCAACATACTGTCTTACTCAGGCCTGTATCCAAAAAACATGGGAAAAAAAGTGTGGCTACTCTTGACATTAACATATAGATCAAACCTCTTTACAGAGCTGAGACATCAAGAAAATCTAACAGGGTTTTCTTAGTATAATTTAGAACCAGGAAATAAGAAGAGAACAGTATTTAGTGACCTGTTTGGATTGTAGAACTCGTTTACACATTAATTTTATTCAGAGAAGCTTTTCTGATCTTTATTAATGTGCTCTGCTTTCATTATGTCAGCTCCAGTATCTGCATCTGACTCAAGTGAAAAGTTGACATTTGCTTTTTTAACTTCATTCGTGTTTTCTGCCAGATAAAAGTAAGTTGTGTGAACTGTTAACTTAGTTTGCATATCAGTTGCCTTATTATCACCAAACGTTTCTGTGTAAAGGGAATTTTGGTTGCAATATTTTTTTACACGTTTTCAGTAATTTTAGCTGTGTTAATTACCATGACTGTGGGTACAGGCTTCTACAAATGCATGTTTATAATCACACATAAACAAGTACCAGCCTACACAATTTGGCAAATAACTCAGTGTGCTATCACATAAAACAGTTGTAAGATTCTTTTTTTGACTGTACTTGAGCATATACTGAATTTCTTGTTATTTCATTTACTCTACCATATAGTATATTTTGACGACTTACAGGTCTTCAGTAGGTAGCAGTTACCAGCACATAGCAGTGGAGCATTTAGAACTATAAATACTTGAAAACTGGTGAATCATCTTCCATTTCTTATTAGTCATAAGCATCTTAGTGGGTTTTGCAAGTTAACAAGTTCTGTATTTGTATAATCGTAACTAAAAATTAATTAGTTGTCCATTTATAACCTGAAACCCAGCATTTTTTTCACCAGGAAAGCTTGCTGTTATAGCAGACATGTTAGAACTTTCTTTTCAAGTATTTGCTGAAACTTCAGAGTTTACCTGAGCTTTTTTTTCCATGAAGAAAAGGGGAACAAATAATTCAGCAGAGAAATTTGAGGTACCGTTGTGTTGTCATAGATTTTCTTAAGAAATCCTCAAAAATAAATTTTAGTTAGAAATACTGTAGACCTGAACAGCTTGATGGACTGGCTGTTGAAGCGTCTGTGTGCTTAAACAATTCAAAAAACCTTTTTGGCCTTTGTGAAAGATAGTGCCGCCTGAGATGCTTTTCTGTTGTGGACTGCCTCCCAGTTGAACAGCTTTGATTAGCCAGTGGGCCTGGGCCCTGGGCCCTGGGTTGCTTCTGTATTGCCTCGTGACCAGCAAGGCCACAGACCCATGTCTTTCCAAACGCACACACTGCCTTTCACGAGACTCGCAGACCGCATGTGTGGAGCGTGGTTTTGGTTGTTGTGCTTGGCTTTTCATGAGCTTTATTCTGTGTAGTATCCCATTTCAGCAGAGGCTGCTGTGCCTCATTTGAATCTCTGCCATAAGCAGATGTCTTTTGTTGGGTTGGAACTGGTGATGCAAAAGGTAGGTCACGCATTTGAACAAAATAGAGGTGTTCTTAGCTTAAAAATGGAAGGAGGCATTAATCTTCTCATAATTATGCAAGTTAATCATGTCTAATTGAGAAGTCTTCTGAGTCTGTATTTCCTAGATTTATTAGTGTTGTCAGTGTACTTCATATCATCTTTGGAAATGGTAATAGGGTTCCCAGCAATTCTGGTACATCATAGTGTCCCTGTGGATAAGGATAAAATTCCTGCATATTTTTTCTAGTGAATGAAGTTGATCCATTCCATAAATCACAAGGAATGCCACCAAGAATTGTAACTGGAAATTCTTTCAGGCAGAAACTGCAAGAAGTGCCCAGAAGCTGAAGCATTCAAGTTCTTCATTGCTACTGTATTACAAATGCTTCAGGAGCCTGGCATCATCTCAGAGAAAAGAATAACTGCACATGGATTTGCTTTATTTCTTCCCAAAATGTCTGAGTAAGAAAGAATTTAAATGTACAAGAAACTACTCATATATAAAAACAGATATGGAGCCCACAGACCTTCTGTAACTGTATCTTTGTTAGGCTGGTCTCAGTTAAAACTGAGTGCCTCATCGGCTCACCTAGATTTGCCAAAGTATGTTGTCCTGTTTTCAGTTGGGGTGGAATTAATTGTCTTCTTAGGAGGTAGTGCAGGGCTGTGTTTTGGCTTTGATGTGAGACTTTTCAGTTCCTCAGGCCTTGCTAGCAAAAAGGCTGGAGGGCACAAGGAGCTGGGAGGGGACACAGCCAGGACAGCTGACCTGAACTAGCTAAAGGGGTATTCCATACCATGGGACGGCATACACGGTATATATAGCTGGGGGGCTGGCTGGGGCAGGCAGATCGTTGCTCTGGGACTGGCTGGGCATTGGTCAACGTATGGTGAGCAGTTGTGTTGTGCACCACATTTTTCTTTCTCCTTTTACCTCTGGATTTTTTTCTTTCCCTTCCCCTTTTAATTATAATTGGTATTGTCATCATTGTTAGTGTTGTTCTTTCATTTTCATTCTGTTTCAATTATTAAACTGTTCTTATCTCAACCCTCAAGTTTTACACTCCTTTCCGATTCTCCTCCCCATCTCTCTGGGTGAGGAGGAGTGAGTGAGCAGCTGCGTGGTACTTAATTACCAGCCAGGGTTAAACCACGACATATGTCCACACTGCTTATTCCTAGTATATGTAGGCACAAGGGCATACACACATCTTTATGGAGGACATAGTCCAAACTGCCCTTCCTAACTGGGATTGGCTTTGCTTTGAGCTTTACAACCAAAAAATGTCACTTTTTCCCCCATGTTTTGCTTTGTATGAGAGGTATCTGTGAACCTTTTTCCCTCTAAGAGAAACATTCATTCCTTACCCCATTTTAATACAAAATACACCAGCTGGTGTAACACCAAGATTTTTTAATCATGATCACCAATCCAGAATTGAAAAAAATAAGGGAAATTGCCTGGTATGTCAAATTACATGTGCAGCACCTATTGCTGAACATGTAATTCATATCAAATTACATGTGAAGGATCTGTTGCAGAAATCTCTGTGGTTTCATGGACCTATAATGTAACTTTGTATACCTCAGAGCAATAAAAAAATGTCTCCTTGTTGAGTGTATGCGTGACTGCATATGTTTGCAAGGTGGATTCATTAATCATAGTGGAAAATACGTGGCATCTTGTAGAAGTTTTGACAGTGCAGAAGTTGCAGTTTTGGAACATTTGGACCTTGAGAACACAATGTGAAATGCTAATAACATCACTGTGGGTCTATTTTAAACATGTATCTGAAATAAATTCTATTATGGGAGCTGTGGAAACTGTCAAAATGAGTATACTTCCTAATTTAAAGACATAAAGAATGCTAAAGCTTGCCTCAGAGCTGCTTTCCATGTTCTGCAGCATCACAGTGCACGTCTCTGGTGTGGAAGCCCAGCTTGCCAGGGTGCAGGGTCGGCATGTTTTGAAGCCTGTCCTAAAATCTGCTGGTGAACCCGATGCTGTGGGAGATGCACTTGCCACACAAGGTGTTTCTTCCTTGCATGACTTTGTACTTTCCTTTAATGCATTTCTTCTAGATGCTGACAGTGAAACTGTGTGCAAAATTAGGTTTACTGCAGATTTCGTTTTCATTACTCATTTTATCTTTTGCTTAAAGGATGTGCACAAGAGGGATTTCAGTCTGCAATAAATAATGTGGCAAAGTTGCGTGATTCTGGCTTTAAGTTGTTTGAAGTGGTACATTGTGCGCTTTGTAAAATTGTTTTATTATTCTCATAAGAAAACCAACTGTAATTAGTAATTAGAGTAGTTTTCAATGAGAATAGTGTGTCAGCTGTTCTGACCTGAAATATTCATTAGCCTATATTAATGAGTCAGACTAGCAAAGACAGTTTCACATTGCTGTTTTTCAAGAAACTCTTAATTGTGTTCTTCTCTAGCAGGTAAGTATTGCAATTTTATGATGGCTCTTAAGGAATTTGATCTGTCTTCAGGTGTTAAATACAGATTCAAAGTGTGCGTGAGTGCATAAATACCAGTGTTACAATCACTTGTCTGAGCAGAGTTTTCTGATGGGTGGGTTTCTTTTATCTGGATAGTCTAATTACATTAACTGTCTGAAATCATGACTAAATGTTTCTTCTGTGTTTTGAGAAAAAAGAAATTTAAAACAAAATTTGGACTTAATCTATGCTAAAAAGCTTTTAATCTTAAATTTTAAACCTTTGAAGCTTAAATTCAGAGAGATGTTGAAATTAAGAAATTCAAAATACAAAAGCAAGGGACTGTAATTTATTTCAATGTTTTGACATTTTAAAATTACATATTCTAAAAGTATTATTTTAAAAATCTGGTGTACATTTGTAAGCCATTCAATCAATGTAGGTTTTTTGTGTACTGAAAAAAAATAATCAAACTTCATGTAGTTATCATCATACTAATTGTTTTCATATAGCTAATGTACAGTGCTTGTTTTATTATTAAATTGTTGCAAAAGAAGTTAAATATAGTAGTAAGTTTGAAATCTACCACACTAATGGCTTTAAACTTGAATTTATCAGTTGCACATTTTTCCTATCTATATGGCCATATTTGTTCTGAAGTAGGAAATCCAGACATAAAACCAAGTACCACTTTAATGGTTTCTTAAGTTTTTCAGTGATCTCAAATAAGGATGTTGTGCTGACTTGTTTTTTTGAATAGGTTAAAATAAATTGTGTAAACATAATTGTGAATGCAATTATGAACATGTCATAGCTGATAAATAATATAAAATCAGCTGTCATTATTTTATTTTTGATGTTCGTATTCATGACTGTGGAGCAGATCCTCCTGGAAACTATGCTAAGGCACATGGAAAATAAGGAGGTCATGAGTGACAGCCAGCATGGCTTCAGGATGGGCAAATCGTGCCTGAAAAATTTGGTGGCCTTCTACAACAGAGTCACAGTGTTGACAGATGAGGGAGGAGCAACTAACATCACCTACCTGGACTTGTGCAAAGCATTTGACACTGACTCCCACAACATCCTGATCTCTAAACTAGAGAGACATGGATTTGATGGGTGGACATCAGTGGATAAGGAATTGGCAGGATGGTCACACTCAAAAGAGTTGCGGTCAACAGCTCAATGTCCAAGTGGAGACCAGTGACAAGTGGCGTTCCTCAGGAGTTGGTACTAGAACTGGCACTGTTAAACATCCTTGTCAGTGACATGGACACTGGGATTGAGTACACTTTCAGCAAGTTTGCTGATGACACCAACCTGTGTGATGCAGTTGACATGCTGGAGGGATGGGTTGCCATCCAGAGGGACCTTAACAGGCTTGAGAGGTGGAACCGTGCAAACCTCATGAAATGAAATGAAAGAAGGCCAGGTGCAAGGTTTTGCATGTGGGTTGGGGCAATCCCAAGCACAAATACAGGCTGAGCAGAGAATGGATTGAGAGCAGCCCTGAGGAGAACCGCTTGGGAATATTGGTGCATGAGCAGCTCAACATGGCCCAGCAGTGTGTGCTTGCAGCCCAGAAAGCCAGCCAAATCCTGGGTTGCTTCAAAAGAAGTGTGGTCATCAGGTCGAAGGAGGCGACTCTCCCCCTCTACTCTGCTCTCATGAGACCCCATCTGGAGTACTGCATTCAGCTCTGTGGCCCACAACATAAGAAGGACATGGACCTGTTGGAGCAAGTCCAGAGGAGGGCCATGAAGATGATAAAAGGGCTGCAGCACCTCTCCTTTGGAGATAGACTGAGTTGGAGTTGTTCAGCTTGCAGAAGAGAAGGCCCCAGGGAGACCTTACAGCAGCTTTGCAGTACCTAAAGAGGTCCTACAAGAAAGCTGGAGAGGGACTTTTTACAAGGGCATGTGGTGACAGGACAAGGGGGAATGGCTTTAAACTGAAAGAGCGTACATTTAAATCAGATATTAGGAAGAAATTATTCACTGTGAGAGTGGCAAGCCATTGGAGCAGGTTGCCCAGAGAAGCTGTGAATGCCTTATCCCTGGCAGTGTTCAAGGCCAGGTTGGATGGGGCTTTGAGCAACCTGGTCTAGTGGAAGGTGTCTCTGCCTATGGCAGGGTGGTGGAACTCAATAATCTTTAAGGTCTCTTCCAACCCAAACCATTCTATGATTCTGTATGTACTAGGAAAACATACTACGTGGTACGAGTCCTTCAGTGCTTTATCAAGAAAGTCACATGCCACTTTCTGTTTTCCAGGGCTTAGTTATTGAACGACTTGGGCGCAGGCTTCTTCTCATAGGAGGTTTCGGGTTGATGGTTGTCTTCTTCGCAGTACTTACTGTCTCTCTGACTTTACAGGTAACACTCTGGTCACTGCATATTTTTACTCTCTTTTTTGCCTGTTTTGGATACCAGCTGCTCAGTACGGGTTTGCTTAGCATTCCTACATAAGCCAGTCCTGTTAATCAGTTTGGCATAAGGATCCAAAGGTCTGTCTTTTGCTTATTTATGAATCTGTAGGTTTCAAAGTAATATGGTTAGCCATAGCAGCTTTTGCATTAAAAAGCCTTAGGGGCTTTGTATCATTCAGTCTCCCTAACTCAAAGATACATACGTATCATGAACTATTATGAAGACAATTTTACCTATAGTTGGGTAAATAGTTTACCCATATTCTGTTCTTTTATCTTTGTTTGTAATGCAGTCTTTTTGAGATTTCTTTCATGCGTTACATCATGCTTATTCTTAGGTTTGGATGTTTTTTCCCAGTAGAGAAAAATTTCCATGTTTGCTGTGTTTCCATTTACAGTTCCCTTAAAGAACCATTTATAGTTTGTTCTCTTTCCCCCCGTACCTATTGTTTGTACACGTGGCCTGCCTTGTCTGCAAAATCAGATTATGGCTAAAAATCCCCAGACTTTGGTTTTCACGTGCTTTGCTAAGGTTCAGATACAGCTGTCCTACTGAAAGGCAGTCTATCACGTCTAGACTTCAGGCTAGCCTTTATTTGGTGAGCTTTGAAGCTCTTTGGGTCATCATTGCTCTTTTTAAACATGACTGAAATACCTGAGGAGGATGGAGGTGCCAAATCAGTTCAATGGCAAGAAAATCCTTTTCCAAGTTGGCTTGAACTTCAGCACATGAAGTTGTAAACTTTTAGGATTGTGACTTCTGTGGTGCAAGAGCTTGTCTAGTGTTTCACTACAGGGATTCCACAGAGACCAAGACCTTTAATACAAATAATCTAATAAGGTTCTACAGAAATACTGCAATTTTCTAAAGTAATCCTAGAGTAGATTCTGAAATAGATAAAGAACTGTGGAAAACACTTATCTGTTATCTGTAATATATTTTTACATTTTATATTTTTAATACTGGTACATATACAATATACTTAATGTGAATGTCTTGTATCTACCCAGAAAACGGTGCATTGGCTTCCTTACCTCAGTATATTTTGCATCCTTGCAATCATTGCATCATTCTGCATTGGACCAGGTAAGTCTATATTTTTTTCATGTTTCTTTGCACATCAAAGCACAGTTATTTTTGCACCGGCACTATATTAACAAATGGCTTGTAAGGAACTTCATTTTACCCTTTTCTGAAGACTGCAAGGGGTCTAAGACAATAAAAGGTAATAGTAACACAAAGTGATAGCAATATTCCTGACAAAACCCCACATACACATGCATTCCCACTTAGACATCAGCATAATTGAGAACTAGTGCCTAAATTGCAATCAGTACCAAATTAAAATGTGGGCTATTGTAGGATCACTACGATTTTGTAAATCTATAAAAGACACTCATTCTGGAAGTTATTTTATTTATCAATGCTTCCTTTAGCTGTTCAGTGCTGGTAGGATGCAAATGGGACACTGGTGGAGGGGGAGGAAGGGGACAGTTGTGTCTGGTTCCTTTCTTCTGTTCCTTTCCAGAGACAGAGCAGCACTGTGCAAGAGGGTTTACACATACTTTCTTTAGGAAGATGATGGAAAAGGTAGTTGTCCTGATGGTGGAGCTGCTACTTGTCTAGCAGTTCTCTAGTGATTGCATGCATTTCTTATCTGGTGCCCTTGGGTAACTGTTTTTGTAGGTTGTAATGAAATCTTCAGAGCTATTCTCCCAGCCTAGTTTTGATTACTTGGAGTTGGATATAACTTTATAGACAATCCAGTATTCACAGGCTGTAATATTTGTATTTAATTTTCTCTAACAAAGAACACGTTTCAAGTGTAAAAAAGTAATAAAGCCAGACCTTTCTCAGAAGTGTGGAATGAAAAGACAGGACAACAGTCAAGGCTCAGCAAGGGCAATTCTGACTGTATAGAAGAGAAAAGATTTTATACTGAGAGTGGTTAAACGCTGGAATATGTTGCTCAGAGGCCATGAAATGTCCATTCTTTGAGCTATTCAAAACTCAGCTGGGCAAGTTCATGAGCAACTGGCCCTGCTTTGATCAGAGGATGAATTCCAGATGTCCCTTCCAACCTAATTTATTCTGTGATTCTAATTGCAGCATATCTTTGGAAAACACATTTTAATAGATATGGATAATATGCAAATACTTGCCTGAGCATAGTATTTCTCTAAACAGTGTTGCTCTAGCCTTCAGATACTTGGTCGGGATTGGATCCTGCAGTTATCAAATAATGAAATGTTAACAAAAATGATTTGCAGATAAAGAAGAATTTAATCCAAATTCAATTCATGTACGAGATGTCAAAACAGCACTTAAATTTTCAAAGATTATCTTACAAACTGTTCTCCACAAAAAAGGGAAAAATCAGCAGCTTTTTAGTTTTTTCACAGTTCAGCTGTAAAACTGAAAGACTTCTGTTCCCCTGAGTTCTCGGGTTTTTTCACGCACCATTTATTGCCTCTTTTTCTTTATAAAGGGTTTGACATTAATCAACTATTTGTATATCTTCACCACTGAAGTGATCTAATTAATTGATTGTGGTTTATTTGGGGAAGGAAGGAGTTGCTGCTGTTTCATGTGACTCTAATGAAACATTGCTGTAATTCTATGGATCCTCTTTTGGAATTTCCTCTGAGGAAAGATAGTGCTGCTTTAGAGGAAAATGGGGAGACCAAAATATTCCTTTTCCCCTTGCTTCTTGGAGAATACTTGGTCACTGATCTCTGTGCTTATTCCTCTGCATATGGTAGCTGACTAGAAAACAGACAAGTCAAACAGTCTTGACTAGGGTCGTTAATGTTGGACTGTAGGTGGCCTATGAAGACTATTCCCCTCCCTCACCTCCAGCTCTTCTTGCAAGGCAAATACTGCAGGAAGTCTTGCAATGCCTTTGTCCTTCTGTAAGGACAAATCTCAGATTCTGCTAAGTCCCTAGTATTTCTGACATATGTTTCTTAGTTTATTTTTTTTTTTAAGAGGGATTCTGTGGAAGAGAACTGCTCTCGTGTTTTGAATACCTATGGAAAGTCAAATGTTGACTTGAAACTGCTTGAAAACTTCCCTCAATGTTTTAAGTAGCTCAAACAATTTGAATGCAGCTACTTGCAAAATCTACCTTTGTTTTTTCTAAAAAAATTCTGTTGAAACAAATTGTACAGGGTTTTTTTTTCATTTTACAGACTTGTTCCACTGATCTGTAGAGTTTACAGATCAGTACGTTCTTACATGTTGTATTTTCAGCATGTTAAAATGAACCCTCTACATTTCCACTTCACCTCACCCATTCTTCAGAATGGATTCTGGTTTCCTTCATGCTGCTCGGGATTTTCTATTGTATTTTGCACTCTGTTTGGAGGAAAGTGTCTGCAGATACATGAACACAACACCTTTTGTTTTGATATTACTTATTTGCTTTCTACAGAAATTCTTTGGAATTAAATCTTCTTTTGTGTTTTTCACTGTGCTCATTGCTCTTAAACCCCAAGAACATTAGTACTGTACTAGTAGCTACTTAGTTGGCCTCTCCACTTTTCCTCTGTGTGTTCAGACATTTGTAATACCTGACAATAGTGGGAGTATTTCAGTAGCATTGAACATTGATTTTCTTTTTATGAAAATGTCGGTAATTGATACTTCAGCAGCTGAGAAGAAGTCGTGAAGAATCATATTCTGAGTCCTCTGTAAATCAATAGCATTTTTTTAGCTGACTTTTCATTGATTTATCTTCAGTGAAACTTCTCTGTTCTGTTTAGTGGTGCTTAGGAGATCTGAACTACTTTGCTACCTCTTAGCTGGGAGGAGTTATCTTTCAGAATATGAAAGCCGCTTTCATTATTAGCACTGTTTTAAGATGGATGAATAAGAAGAGAGCATATATATTTTTTTCTAAACAAATATTACCGAAAATTGAGACATCCACTTTGCATCCGCTGCTTTTTGTATCACAAGGCGCAACTTCAGTATTTGAGTGCAATTACTGTGTCAAGTTTTGCCCCCCTTCAGTACAGGAAAGACATGAATAAGCTGGGGCAAGTCCACTGGAGAGTCACCAAGTCAGTAACAGCAGCCCTGCGAGAAAGAGCTGGGTGAGCTGGACTTATTCAGCCTGGAGAAGAGACAGCTTTGGGGCACCTAGGAGCAGCCCCAGTATGTATGAGGAGTGTGTTGCGATGACAGAGCCAGGCTGCTGTTGGTGCTGTCTGGTGGAATGCTTGAGAGATAAAAGGTGTATGTTGAAACAAGATGCAGAGTGACTATAAGGAAAAGCTTTCTGCTTATAGACAGTCAAGCAGGCTACCAAGGATTTTTGAGTCCTTAAATTACTACACAAAGATCAAAACCGAGTAGTTTGTACTTATGCTGTTTTATTTGAGAAGTCTATAGCCCAGTGGGAAATTGTATTTCTGAATCTTCCTAGATAGGGCAAGTACTACTCAAAAGCAATTATCGATTGATTTAAAATCAGCTTTATTTTGTTTAGTAATACACTGTGACAAGACTGAGTGAGATACCTTATATGTGACAGATATGACACATGTATATATCAATCATACACAAAGGAACTAAGTTTTTTCTTATGGAAGCATGCAGTGGCAGTGGAGTATCACAGTACACAATAACATAATTTCTTTTAATGGGAGAATCAGTGCTGACAATTAACCTTATCTTTCGTTTCCTGCTAATGTAGAGTTTTAGCAAGAGGGAGTCAGTAGGAAAGAACATGTTTTTGAACACATCTCCAGTGCAGTGGCTGGAAGAGAGAGTCTGGAGAAAAGTACAAACAGGGCAAGCAGGTGAGACACTTCTTAAAAGTGGTATACATTTTTTTGGCTTAGGGTCTTCCTGAGACATAGTTTCTAAGATTTTTGTAGTCTTCCATGGATTTTTCCATTCTCCATCTGAAACTGTGCAAAATTTTAGCCTCCTTTCGCAAAGAAAACTACATGTCTGCCATCTGTCATAAACACATCCGCTGTTGTGCTTTATGTGATGCCCTTTAGGTCTTGCATTGGAAGAAATGGGACAACTGATCCCCTTTCTACCTCTTTTAAATTTCTTGTGATCTTGTAGCCTTTATCACCCCAGATTTTTCCAGACTGAATGGCTATGTCTTATTCCCACCTTCTCAACGATATTTTATTACACTCCTTTAGCAGGAAAATCTCACATCTAGTGAAAATCTCAATATCTAGTATTCTGTTTTAGAGCTCTGGTAGTTTAATGAGAAAAGACTGAAGTTTAGGAGTAACTTTTCCACTTCTCTGGTTAGTAAAAGGGTTTTTCCCCAAGAAAATACATGCATCATCTTTATTATTAAGTTGCAGGTTTTTAATGTTTTTAGCCTTTTGTAGAAATTGTGTCATTTGTTTGTATTGGTTAAACAGGTACTGTTGCCATGGTGTTACTTGCACTTAGTATCTTACTTAATTCCTCCTGTAGTTATGTAGAGCATTTCAGCATTCTTCAGAGTAAATATCCTATGGGTTGTAATGATTCTGTAGATACAGAACTAAACTAGGACAAATTCTGTTTACGTTCATTGAGCTATTGCTGCTTGGAAGAATTATTCCATCTGAAAATAGTAAATCATGAGGAACTGAGCTTATAAAAATACCGCTATAACTTTCTAGGGGATAAAATTGCCTTTAAAAATACAGTATTTTCTCTCTTGTTAGAACATCTGATACTTTCTTGATAGCTTAGATGTTGTGTAGTCTCCCACTTTCTGATAGCATATGGATGAGTCCCATCTGCTCCTTACAGTTAGGATCAGCTGTTACTATAAACTGTGGAGTTTTTTATTTGTTTCATTTTTCTGAACTTGGCTTTTCAGCTTGCAGATGTTTTTTAAGCACGTTGCTCTGGACTGAAACAGTAATGCATGCATATGATTTGGTACTTAATTTTTTTTTTTTTTCAAAAGGCAAACAGCAGAAAGCTTTCATTTACTAAAAATTAAAGAGATCCTTATGTTCAAGATAGTCAGTCTATCATCTGAAAGAAAAATACCCTTCAAAAATCACTTACTGTTTTATAAATTAGGGAGCCATGCTGTTCCAGACAGTGGCTTCATTGTGCCGATTGGGATAATTATACACATGGAGGTATTTGGTTGCAGAGAAAAAGACTGCTTTCCAATATTACTTTTGATTATGGGAACATGTTAGTAAATAATTTTACAGTTGTACTTCAAGAAAAATGCAGAAGCTTCATGGAAATGTTTTTCTTGGTCATACATTTGACCTGAAATAAATATGAGATACGTTTCAGCTGAAGTGAATAGAAAGGACTGAGGGGATTGGTTCTGGCTCTTAAGTAGACAACAAGCAAAAACCCCCAAAATTAATGGAGAAAACAAATCAAAGAAAAATAGTAAGAGAACATTTTCAGTATCTCTGTAAAGCATTTGTGCTGTTCAGGTTAAGCATCATGAGCAAATGCATTGATTTGCAATGCCTTTACTGGGTGGGTAAATAATGCACAGTTCCTTGGGAATTTGCGTTGTGATAGATGGGGTCAAGTACATGTGAAAAAGTCTTCCTTCTTTCACTTTGTCTTAGATATTATTTAAGGAAAAAGGAAAAGCTAAAAGCAGTTATCCCCACTTTATCAACTAAACCTTTGTGGCTGCCTCTTTGTGGACACTGAACGCTGGCATGTTGAGCTGTGCTCTTTCTGGAAAACCACGCTAAGGTCTGACTAAAACAAAAAATGTGTAGGTTCTGCTTACTTTTATCTGTTTGCCTGAATTCCCAGTTCACCCATTGTGCCTTTGCAACAGTTGCTGTGCAAACAAGTGATTTTTTATTTTGCTGGGTGAATTGAAAAATATCTATATGTATGTGTGTGCATTGGGTGATTGAACGTAGTTTTGCAAAGCTGCTGGAGACTGGCCCTTTTATCTAGTAGCCAAATAGTTTAAAAACAAAACAACAACAACAAAAAGCAACAACACCAGCTGACCCAGAATGTGTGCAGTCCAGTTTCCTTTTTAGCCTGCAGGGATGTGACCCCACTTG
Organism: Falco peregrinus; assembly: GCF_023634155.1. NCBI lineage: Eukaryota > Metazoa > Chordata > Aves > Falconiformes > Falconidae > Falco > Falco peregrinus. The sequence continues at coordinate 52,486,688 of NC_073722.1, read as the reverse complement.
TCGGGGAGTCTGTCATGTATTTTGGGATGAGGGGCTTGCAGTCTTTGGTTTTGATGCTCTTCCAATTTGTATAAAACAATTACATGTTCATCTTCTGAACCAGAGAATGGCTTTTCTGCCATGTGTCAAGAGATTCACCCCAGATGGTGGAACACGGTCCAGGAAAACAATCAATCAACTGATTAATTTGGGATTACAGCAATGTTGGTATGGACTCCCAGATAACCTTCCCAATGGAAATAAGCATGAGAAAATACAGTCAGACCTTAAGAACTTTGGAAACTTGGCATAAAGCGTTGCCCTGTATTATCTTTGTTTGAAGAGAGGTATTGATATTTCTTCCTTAGAGGAATAGTCTGTTTAAGTACAGCACCTTTCTATCCACTTTTGATAAATAGATAAGGCAGTGCTGCAGAGAAGGGGAAGGAAACTATGGTGAAGGAGGTTATGTATGATGCTAGTCTTGAACTAAGTGAAAGGGTGGGAGGCGGTGGACTGTTTCAATAATTTTGCTGGCTTTGAAGTAATCCTTCCTTTATTACCTTCTTTCAGAAATTGAAAAAGTCTTGTCTTGTTTAGATCAAATCTTCGCAAATTTGGTGGCTCTGGAAACACAGTGATCTGGAGCACTGGGCTTATTTTACCATTGGGAATAAATAGAAACAACTCAAGACCCTATTGTTACAGTAAGATCTGTAAAAGGTGTTTGTATAGCATGAGTGTATGGCCCTTCCTTCGACCACTATAGCTGGGAGAGAGGTCAGCCACACGTGTGCACAGGCAAGTGTGTGGTAGTGTTCCTCCTTCCATCAAACATTCCCCAGAAGTTCCTTGGAGTCTTCTGGGAGGGAAAAAAACATCTTTTGTTACAACAAACAGTAACACTAGGGGAAGTTCCAGAAATCTGAGGAGCTGCTTTTATATCCATTGCCTGATTACAGTAAATCAAGCCATTTTTGTGCTGGAAATTTGTGTTATTTTGGTGGCGCTTCAAGTTTGAGATGGAAAGGTTTTGTTGAAACCTCACTTCATCTTTCACATTTTCCCCATTTCTAATAATAGGCCGTGTGTAACTGCATGCAGTTGGAGAGAAAAAGAGGCTAAGAAGCTCAGGAACAGGGTGAGGATTTAAGGATGTCTGAAAATGTCAGTCAGCTAAGGGAGAATATAAGAATGGTATCTGTAAATATCACATGGAAGGCTTCTCCATAGCTGTTTATATTTTATCTAAGTAATTTGAAAAATTGTTTATGCATGTTCTTTTTCATATTTTCATAGAGACCTAATGCATCGTATTGTCATGCATTGCCTGTATTGTAATTTGAAAAATGCTCACTGTGTTGTCATGTGTCATGTCATCATTTTTGAGATGATGACTTGGAACTGAATGTTGGAGCACAAAACTGCTCATGCAGCAGTTTGCATAGGAAGGCTGAGAGAAGGTGAAGAAAACAGATTTTTATGTTAAAAGATACAGAATAATTTTTTAGTTTCTAACCAAAAAACCTGAAAATATGATTTCTGTTTTTAAATACATGGGCAAAAGGGAAAATAACACTGAAAAGGAGAATAAGCTGAAGGTAAATGTTGCTGCAGAAAATAATAACAAAGACTCAAACTTAGGTGCTAGCTAGCCATGAATAAACTTGGGCTAGAAATTGGAAGAAAACTCCTGGCCACTACAGGAGCTGAGTTCTGTATCAGCTTCTTAATGGAAAGAGCAAAAGAAGAAACAAAATAAACATGTTTTATAAATCAAATGCTTCCTGAAATAGCTGAGGATTGGATTTCAACCAGATGATCTAATCTGATCCTCGGTTTCTTTATCTTCAAGTCCTGTGTTCTTCCTCTATCACTGAGATGTTTGATTCTCTATATGAAGTCTTTCTTTGCTTCCATTTGTCAGAAAGCCCACGTGTCTACAAAGATGAGCATGTTCTTACAGAGGATTTTCTAGCTGGTCATTACATGGAGTGTGCAGCCCCTGACTCAATTTACATCAATAGCTGCTATTTTTAAATCAGTGGTGCTAATGGTGAGAAGAAAGCAGAAGTCTCTGGTTAATCCTTATGCCGTGGCTTCAAGGCATCTGACTTTTCTGTCTTATGCTGTGTAACATCTTAGAAGTAATCATTTGGGTCCTATAATCATTCGGGTCCTAAATCCTGTAGGTATTTCCGTGGATGAGTAGCACTTCCCTTCAGAAGTCCTGCTGACTTCAGTGGTGTTTGTGTAAAGCTGAATTTAGTGTGAATAGGATCAAACCTTAATCTGTGCGATTTTGCTTCAATTCCTACTTTAAAAATAAGTTTCTTTCCAGTATGCATAAGGATGACAAAATCAGATCAGTGCTATGTTTCCAGTCACACTCTCATCACAGAAAAGGGTAATCAATAAAATGCACACACTGATGGATTTTGAAATAAATAGTTAACTTTATGGTAGTGAGATCTTAATTTTTTGACTGTTGCGTTTCATAGCAGTTGCATTTTCAGACACAGTTAAGAAACATTGACAGATCAGACCATTTCAGAAAAATGTTTCTCTTTTTGTCTCTTTATTGAGAGTTTTGTCTTATAATTGAGTTTTATAATACCTTGTCATGTTTATGGACTGTGAGTGAAGTCTTTCCTGAATACTGATACAATAGAAACATGATGGTGTAATATTCAGCATGTGTTAAATTGACATTATGAAGTAAACAAAAGAAAACTCAGAGTATATCATTGCTCTGCCCCGAGGTGTATCAAAGATATTTTGGTATTTAAAGTTTAAATCAGTCTGTGCTCTTACTCTGAATGCCAGTGTGCAGCTGTGTTGACAGCAGAGTGGTTGTGATAAAAGGGTCACTTTGAAAGTCATGAGGTTTGTTCAATCTGAAATGCCATCAGGGAAGAAAAAAAATCTCTTGGATGTGAAACACAAAGGTGTGATAGCACACATGTAGACATAAAAGTACTGAAATGAAAAGCAGCATCAGTATTATTGCCTGAAACAGGCACTTAGAGGAGCTTTGTGTGATGTTTTAGCTTCTCCAGTTAGAGTGAAATGTAAGAATTTCTAATACTCATGGTCTCTCACAGAAGCATTCTTTTAGTCCTTCTTGAGAAAGAGTTTGGAGCTTGCCTGAGTGGAAAAAAAACCCTTCTCTTTGTACTAGAAAAGTGTATGATGTTATAAAGAAACAAATAAAGCCATGTTGCTGTATATTGAATTAAAAAGTGTAAACTTGACAGTTTAGGTTAATTTTTCAAGATTTCTTTTATTCTATAAACTAGGAGCCTTTACAGTCTTTTCAGCAGATAAGCATCTTTTGATAATGTCAGATAGCTCCTGCATCAGATACAGAGAGTATTTGTACAGAAATAACCTTTAGTTTTCCCGGGTATTTAAGAGAAGTTTTGGTCTGTTGATAGTTGTAAGGCTTTTGTGGGCAAAACAGTAGATTTAAAACATGCTGCACTAAAAGCAGATACATATTCCAACTGTGAGTTACAGCTCAGTTCAGGAACTCATAGTAACCTGGAGATGTGTAATTATTATGCAATACATACCAGTGTCAGTTAAAGATTTGCTGAGGGATCTGTGCCCTATCCCCTGCCCCACTGTGCCACTCTGTTGCTGCAGACAGCCATCCATCCAACACCAGTAGCCTTAGGGTTGGCATTTTACCCTCCCAGCTGGCAGCCATCGCGGCCTGCCATATTAATGCCATTCCTTTTTACTGTGTGGGCTGTGAAGCACAGCCACAGGAGATCCGATTTTCCTTTTCTGGGTTTCTTTAGCAATGGAAATAGCTCCTACCTACACTTGGGGGTAGGAGTATTTTCAACTACTTCTACTAAGTCAAGGAGATGAAAGTATGGGAAGTTTAAGGCATCCCATGAAAATTTCTCTTTTGGTTGCCTCTCAGTGAACAAACTGAGGTTTGGGGCTGTTAAGAAATAAAACTAGAATTGCTTTTAATCTGGCCACGCCTTCACACCATGCTTCTTTTTTTTTTGGGGGGGGGGGGGGCGGGGAGATAATGTACCCCTTGAAAATATTAAATACAGTGTAATTCAGCATATACTTTGGGATTAATGCCTGGTTTATGTTTTGTTTGAATACACCTCTTTGTAGAGCAGCATAGAGTAAATGTGTAGCTTTTAACAGTTCTGTTACAGAAGTTCTGAAGAAAAAAGAACCCCTAGTACCTGGTAGGTGACTGTGTATATGCTGGGTAAAGGAACTGCTGGAGATGACACATGGGGTTCTTAGCAGCAGGAAAACTTACAAACTATATTTTTGAAAATAGATTTTACAAATTATCTTAATTGAAGCTTTCAAAATGTGAATGCTTTGACACTTGAGAGCACTCCTCTTACCTGAACTAGTGTGTTTTCCTGAATGATTATTAATTATTTGCTGATGGCTCACAACTCCAACACTTAAGACATCTACTGCTGGAAAAATGCACCGAGGTATTTTAGAGCTTCATGTAACCGTGGAAAAAAGATTTATTCCAAAGCTGTGTAAGTGACTTAGGTACATTATTCAGATTAATGGGGACTAGATATAGAAAGCCCAGTTAAAAAATATACTGTTTCTTCTGTCAATTAATATGAAATATTTATACTTAGGAAAGTGCAAACTACTAAATATATAGAACAGTACATGCAGAACTAATGAATGTAAGACAATAAAAATACTTTATTTTCCTTGCGCCCAGGCACAGTGCAGGGCAAAGAAAAGTTTTCTAAGCTCATCTCATCTATTTTTGGCTAAGCTGCATGGCTAGCATGTAAATGCAGATGTTTACTAGTTTTACGTTGCAATGGAAGTTGCTTTAGGGTCTAGACAGTGTTTCTTGTTAGCCAGTCTAGTATGTAGAAAGCTAAATAAACAACAGTAGGAGACTTTCATGGGAAAAAACAGATCAGAAGGACAACTGCATGAACAAGGGTAGCCTGATGGTGTTAGTTCAGTCAATTAGGCAGTTGTTTCTTTTGAATCTTCAGTTGTTATCTGACGTACTCCGAAAACTTCACTTTTTTTAGGAACACTCAGTTACGGCTTTGGCGACTTTTTTCTGAGTTTCATCAGAAATAGGGTTTATATCTTTCATTGCAGCAAAACTGTTACCGTCTGTCTTAAAGCTGGTAATTCTAGTCAAAGGGCACCTTCTGGCATGCTCTTCATTTTCTTTTCTGTTTGCTAGCAAACAGATATTGCTGTTTGCTCTGTCCATTTTAGCTATTGGACACAGTAAGGAAGATAAAGTATTTTTATTGGCCTACATTCATTAGTTCTACATCTACTGCTCTCCATACCCTGTCTACCATCCTGGAGCAGCAGCCAAAGTCTTTAATTACTGACACTTGAACCCTCATGTCCTAAAGACTTCAACAGTTACCAGAAACCATAAACATTGAAGACGTGGTCTGTTACCCATCTTAAACAGGAGAAGGAGGTCAGAAAGAGACTCTTCTGTCCCAGGCTCTCCGAAAATTTGGTGCACTGTTTTTACTCTTGGTGTGCTTCAGGATGAATGCAGCTATACAATAACATAATTGTGCACTGCTACTATGATTAATTTGTTTTTTAAAATATTTGTGGGGAAAGCCTGGCATGCCACACTGAGTTTTCAAGACTGTTTTAGCTTGCATAAGTTCACAACCAGCAGCATTCTGTGCTAATGGGCTGTCAACGTGAATTCCTGACAGGGAGATCATGTCTGATGACTTTATAGTTCTTTCTGTAGATTATTATAGAAGTGGTAATGTAGATTATTGTAGAAGTAATAAGCCTGGACTAGAAAGGGGTTGGTTTTTTTCCTGCTTTCAGTCCTGTCATAGTGATATAACTGTGTGAATATTTCACTTACCTAGGACTGAACACACTTTTTGAGTTTTTAGTTCAGGTATTTCCATGATACTGCCATCTGTATAGTGGATGAAAATGTAAGGGACACTTCTGTGCTTTTATTAAAGTAAAAACTTTCTCATCATTGATCTCATCATTGAGGTACTTGTTTTCACTAATGTAATATTAACAGAACAGATGTTAATCAGTGTCTGATCATCATTGTTACTGAGAATAATTATAAGTTAGTTATAAAGACTCTTAGTCATAGCTCAGTAAAGAAATGTTTTCTTCACGTTCAAGTAGAAGAACAGAAAGTCAGGCTATAAATAGGGTACTGATGATAAAGTGAGTCTGAAAATATAGCAGAAATGTTTAAAAGGCTATTTAAATGTAGTCAGAAGTTTAATGTATTTTTAATTGTATTTTATTCTTCAGTCGTTATGCAGAATTATAATGGTGAAGAAAAAAGAAATATTGCCAGATAACATAGTAGAAATTTAATTATGATGTTCAGTTTTTACCAAAAAAAAAAAAAAAGCTAACACAAAAAAAAATCAAAGAACAATAATAAAAAAAATTACAAAATGCCCACCAGATTGCAAGTGAAAACACCAAAAAAAGATGTATTGGATTTCTAAAGTAGCTGGCAGAATAGCCTAGGTTTGGACTGCTGGTTTCTATTACAATAAAGAAAGCAAAGGAAAAGCTATTAAAAATGGAAGATATTACTCAGGCTTCCAGGAAACAGCTGTATTTAAAAGAAATTATTGTAATTCATGTAAGGAATATCTTAAAAGTACTGAAATTATTTGGGTTCCTCAGTTACATAGTAAGTATTTTGACTTCATTAAAAAAACTTTCAGAGAAAATTCAGAGAAAAAATATTCAGTCAGTAAAATGACTGATCATAAAATTCTGCTTGGAAGCACTGCCTTATGGAACTAAAATTACAGGAAAATGCACTAATTATTATTCAAGAGGGAGAGAATTTCACTGAAGAGGAAATTATTAGATGGTTTGGATAAGGGTATTCTTATGTCTTTTGCATTACAAAATCACATGGAATATCTGCTTTAGAAATAGTTACCTAAGTGGACATAGAATGAATATTGTGTGGTTTATTATATTTTAGTTAATAGCCTTGTTGTTGTATGTCAACCATTTTAGTGTAAATTAGCTGAGAACGAAGAATTAACATTTTAACTAATGATACTGCAACAGAGCATATAAATATTTTTTTTCTTCACCGTTGCTTAGTTTATTTATTTACCCTGAATTATGTGGGTTACCTTGCACCAACTAAGTCCAGAATACCTCCAGAACTGGCTTTCTATATGCTGTTAGAGTAACAGGTTTTATAGATGCTATAGGCATCAAAGGTCAGTTAATCAATGCAAAAAACCCTTCCACACAATACTGTATTAAAAACTAGACTGTTAATAACTATAGGTACTAATTAATATATTCTTGGGGTTTTGCCAGGTTTTGTGTTATTTATATTTTCTAATTTAGTGGTATGGTTTGCAGTTTTGGTTTGCTGTAGCCTGACTTCACTTTAAATGTTGTTTATTCAGTTGAGTGGCCTTTAATCTAAGGCAGAAATGACATGCTCTCCACATGGTACAAATTAACGTGGTTAATGAACTATACCATTTTATACAAGCAAAGTGCCTGTTTTACTCAGTTCTGCAGTAGATGAGATAAACAGTTCTCCCATGGAGAATAGCTGGAGACAGACAGGAGAGTCTGTAGCATGAAGTTGTGACTCAGTACACCCCTATCACATGTTCTGCTCCCAGTTCTCCCAAAAGAATTAGCTGGGCAATATAGCCATTGTATCTTACTATGTAATGCTATTTGGTGGGGTATTATTCTATCAAATACGATGAACAAGGTAAAATAATCTGACAGGTTACGGAACACCTCTTTAAAGACGGAGATAAGTATTTTGCAAACTTCTCATTCTGTCTGTAGACCTGTAGAGATGGAAGAAACTTGGTGTTTTCTTTGTGTTTGTGGGGTTTTTTTCTATAGCTTAGATCTGTAGACAATAACAGCCTTTTCCTCTCTCACTGAAGAATGTTGGATTGTTTTTCCAGCAGTTTTCTTCCACAATCTTTGTCTCACTTCCATTGCTTCTCTTCCACAGCTGCCCTGTAGATCTTTTAGCCCTTGAATTGCAAATACTGAAGCTTTTCATTGAGACAGCGCTTTATCTCCCAACCCTATCAAGATATATCAATCTTCTCTACATGCCCTGCTTTGCAGTCAAAAGCTATTTTGCTTGATCTTGTCTAGAGCTGCAGACTTTTTTTTTTTTTCCAAAACAGAGCGAAGTTGCAAAGTGCTTGTCTGTTTTCTCAAAACATCTCCCTTTGAAGACTTTTTTCAAAGCATTGAGCTAGAAAGTCTGGAAGCTCTAAACCAAATCAGGGCTCTCAGGATTTCCAAATTCCAAAACTCCTGTATGGGCAGAATTTGGAGTGCTGAGTCTTGCAGGAGGCCACAGGGCTGTGTGGCCACAAGTGGTCCTCCTGGTGGGGCTGCAAATCCTATGGCTGGCTGTGGGGCCACTGCCTGAACACAAAGGTTTGTCTTTAGCCTGTATTGAAAGATGAGCTGCTGCTGAGGGAGAGTTCCTTCTCTTTAGTGGTACTCGGGGCACAAAGTTTCCATTGCCTTTTGAGGCGATTTACCAGTGTGATACATCTCCCTGATTTGTATTGGGCATTTATTCTTTTAACATTCTGATTTCATAAGTCATATATATAGCCATACGTTCAACTCCCAGTTTGGTACTGGATAAAACCAGAATGAGGAACTCAGTATTTTTCTTTCTTTTTTATGTTTTCTATATTCAGATTTTTGCACTGAATCAAGTAACTTCTGTTCAGCAGTATTTACTTGTAACTGCTGACTGAACGAAATAGTAAATAGGTGGACTTAATTTTTCATAAGAAAATATTGATACTTGTGCAAATTTAAATTTATATTTGACAATCTGTAGAATGTATACCAAGAATATAATTTCTGTTCTAGCATTCCAATTTCATGCATAAAAGACTATTGCATTGAGATTGTGGATGTTTACCAGTGCATGATTTTTTTTCTAAGTGTAACTGGCCTGATTATGAAAGGAAATTAATAAAATGCAGAGATATAGAAGCATTGTTGCATGTCTAATTGTGTCATGTGTGCTTAATCTAGTTCCATTAAACAGCTCATTGATATACAAGTCCTGCAATGACAGATTTGTATTTTCCAATAGATGTAGCATGGTAACAGTTATAACAGTCTTTAATGACACTGCAGTATAAGAGCTTCTTCTATTATGTTCACTGCAGTGCTGAAAAGAACGAAGAATTAGAAATGAATCACTGTAATTATTGTGGTCAATGCATTACCTCTTTAAATTCATGTTCAGAAGCTAACTTTTGAAAAACTCCTACAGGAAATCCTAATATACATTTTTTATTTTATGATCAGAGCTAAAATAAAGGTGTTTCACTGCAAATTGTGTGGAAAGCCTTCCAGGGGAAGTGCTAATGCCATGTTCATCCCCCATGAGGAAGAATATCAGTTAGCTTTTTGGTGAAATTATTTCACCCACGTTCAAACATGTATTAAAGTTGCAAAACCCATGACAAAAAGTGTGAAGACTTTCAGAAAATACAGAAGTTTGGTTGGATTGCTTTTGTTGTTGCTTTTGTTGTTACCAAGCATCAATGTTTGAACACAGGGCAGTATGGACCCATCTGGCCTCATGATTTTGTAGGGGACTGTCCCAGTTTGGTTGCTTTGCATTTTTCTTTGTTTGCCTAAATCTCTTTTTCACTTCACTCAGTTGTGGAGTGTGTTCTTCAGTCATATAGCTCTTGGCAGGCATTCATATCCCCTGCTCTGTATCCTAGTAGGGTCAACTCTCTGCTTTTCCAGACGTATATCTATATACAGCAATGATCTGGCTTAATTCGGTTTCTCATGTTTCTAGATCTGGCCTGTCTTTCACATAACTCATCTATTGCTTTTCAGGCTCCTTTGTTCCTCCATATAATTTCTCTTAAGTCATCCCTCTACAGAAACTGACTTTCTCTGTTTTGTGATGCTATGAGGATGCCTGCCCATGCCATGAGAAAGTTTGAAAGAGCTCAAAGGAGCTGCTAGTTTGTTGGGGTTTTTTTTGACTTTGCAAAATATTTTTACCATCACTAGATTAATGGATTCTTTTTCAAATTAGATTGAAGAGCTTTTGTGGCAAGTATGACTAACAATAAATTTCAGTCATGATTAATATGTATCTAGAAATTACATTTGAATTTCAAGGAACCTTTTTGCAGGATAGTGCCCATGCATTTTAATTTCCATAACATTTATGCTTTCTGATATGTTTGTGTCCTTTTGTACTCTTTGGGATTTTTATGATTTTTTTTGGTTTTTGCCTCTGGCTTTTTTCCTCTCTTGTACAATGTGTATTTTCCCAAATGGGTCTCGAACAGCATTTTTTCATTATACTGACAAGAACAGCAACACCTCTGTAGATTGTCCTACAGCAAAGGTGTGACAGAATAAATGATCATAAATAAATTATCTTACATGTTTTCTGTGTTTCCAGTCCTTCAGTTCCTTTCTCCAAGGCGTAAGTGCCCTGGCAAGCCACTGCCTTGCATGGCTTTTGAGACCTAAAACAGATGCTGACAGAACAGTTGTGATTGTTGTTTTGCCTGCCATACCTTAGGGTTTGAACCCAAATCCCAAGCGTATGGTAGAATAGGCAGTGGAGGCCACTAAGGATTGAAAGACCACATGCTGCTTGAATTTCATTAAGTTATGCGTGTTCAGCTGCTTATTCTGCATGTTCAAAGTGCTATTGGGAGCAGTCACTTTTTTTAGTCACAGAATTCAGATACTACATATGGCTTGTAGAAAGATACTAAGCTGTGGTTTGGATGGTCTAAACTCTCCGTATCTCAGTCTCCTATGTATAAAGTAGGAGTAAATAAATGTATTTACCCTGTACTTCTTTTGGTGTGACTTAAACTGGCAGTCTTTAGGACAGAAAGTTCAGTTGAAGCCTTCGCTACTGATGCGTTCTCACAAAAAGTCCCAATAGCTGATGATGAAGAGTGATGCCTACTAACATATATAGCCATTTTCTGCATCATGTTGCCTTTCTTTTATGCATGTATTCATGGTCTCTGCATCTGAAGGATCTGGGAGGGAGGTATATCTGATACCATGCATCATCTGCATGTCCTCTTATGGGTTTACAAGTTCCTATCTCATACTGCCATAGGGCAGCTTCTGATGTGTCTGTTTTAAGTGCAGTGCCATTGAACACAAGGGGCTACATAGCACTGCATCACAGAGATATATTCACAACTGTCCAAGGGTAAGGCTAGTACAAAAGATAAGCACATAGATCAAGCAAAAACATGCAAGGAGAAGATCTGGTGGATGGATAAGTCTTTGGTGGTGTTTTTATCTTAATTTATATGTATTTTGGCAATCAGGATTGTTACAGATGTTTTTGAAAGGAAGTGTGGCTATTAATATGGTTTTGATTGTTCACACTAATTTGTTAAAATGCTTAAAACAGAGAAAGGACTTGCATAGTATGTGTGTACATGGATCTTGTTTACGAAGCTGAGTGATGAGGCAGGTAATACCAGCACACATGAGGACCTAGTGGTGGAAATTGGTAGCCCAGAATACTGAAGACCTGAGTGATGTTACTAGGTTTGCAGTTCTCCAAACTGTGGTGAAATAATTCTGCAAATAGATGTGCAACAGTAACTGAAATATGTAGCCAATCAGCAAATGGAATCCATGTTTTATTCTATAAAAATAGAAATATTTGTTGAAATACCCTATTGGAATGCAGGAAGCCAAAGATCATAAACAGAGACTTTCAGCTACTAGACAGCTATTACCCGGGGGTTACTGTCAGACCAGCAATATGCCAGTGCTGTACAAAATAGTCCACTGCCTAAGTGGAAGGAAACACGAGTGTCAAATGTGGTATTCAACTGAGCTTGTTATTACGGAGGTCAGAGTCCTTGGCTGATGGGATAAATAGACCTTGCCAGAAGTGCCAGCAGTACATCTAGTAAGGCAGTGTTTTAAATAAGCATCAATGAAAAGTATGCTCATGGAGAAGCAAATGTTTTGCCTTTTTCATTGCTGAAATAAAGTGGCTAGAGTTAAAAAAAACCCAACTGTTTAATCTCTTTGGAGCTGTCTTTCCAACTGTTACAGTCTAAAAGTATTTTGGAGTACTGCTGAATTTTCAGAATTGCAAGTGTTTTAGTAGAAACAATCATTCTTATCTTTAATGAACAACTTGTCACATGGTATTCTGGAAACTGTTGTGTGGATTCAGTGCTCCATTATCTGCTTACCATCACTGAAAGGTTGTAAAACAGGAGGTGCAGTGGTGTGAAAGAGTGAAGTGTCATTTTTCTAAAGTATGATTTTGACAAATCACATTTTACTGGCTCAGAAGTCCCTGCGTGCACCTGAGCAGAGAGCTGTAGAGCAGTGCTAGTCACTGAGGTGTGCAACGCAGAGCACGTTCATCTCTGTAAGTGAAACAGCTATTTGGCAGAGGAAGTTTACTAAAACCACTGACTTGTTGGACTCTGTTTCAGGTGGCATTCCATTTGTGCTCACTGGAGAGTTTTTCCAGCAGTCGCAGAGGCCGGCCGCATTCATGATAGCTGGGACAGTGAATTGGCTCTCCAACTTCGCAGTCGGACTGCTCTTCCCTTTCATTCAGGTACTCAGCGTCCTTGATAGTTGATACACTATGATATAGTTGGTATAGTGTGATATATGATGTTTGAATAAAATTTTCACATGATATTAAATGTCTTTTTATTAAAGTGGATGAAATTCCCATCATGTTTGTGATACATTTCAGTTGTGCTACCCACTTGTCTCCTTGTTTGAACGTCTCAGAGAAAATTGACCCTCTATGGCAAATTCCCCACAGGATTGCTTTAGCAATGCAGTCTGATATCTGTGTCTGGAATTCATGGTTACTGATGGTGATTGTCGCTGCCTTTTTCTTCAGCCCTCAGGCTACCTATCTTCTGGTTTACACTATACTTTGAGAATCCTTATTAGTCTCATTGGAGAACAGATGGTATCTGATTCTCCCTCCCTCTAAGTTTGGCTTCATGGCTTTCTTTTTTTCAATCTCTTCTGTCAGGCTTTTACCTTCTTCAGTTGGTTGCTTCTTGCTGCAGCCTAGTTGCTGCATGGATGAATTTGTTCCTGTCTCAGCTTCCCCAGACTTCACTTTTAGTGGATTGCTTTGTTTCCTTGGCTGAACTAGTTACACGGAGGACAGTTTCATCAAGAGACAACTGGTGTTCGTATTTTAACAGGATAAGTTATTAAAAAAAATTGAATTTAAAAATAATTTAAAATAAAATTTGAAGTTCAATATAGAACAGCATTTTCCCCATCTGATTCCTAAGAACACTTCATCACTGTCAGCGTGTCATCATACAGCTTCAAGAGTTTCTCATTCAAAAATGAGAGGTCCTTTTCCTGACCATGAACCTCTCCCAAAGACTGTCAGCACTCTCTGGAGCTCACATAGGAGCTGATTCTCTGTTTCAGGAGCTGAAGGACAGCTGATCAGTCCCCTGACTGACTATGTCCAAACTCTTCGAAAGAGCCATCCTGTTCCACTGATAATATTTTAAGAGTGAAGCTTACAACTACAAAACAAAACAAAGAAGTCCTAATTAGTTTTTTAAAACGCACAGGGGAAAATACTACTGGCAGGGGAAGGGCGTAGCGGGGAGCAAGCCTCCCTCCAGGTTACTTGCAGGTCCTCACACCCAGGAGAGAGATTTTGGTTTACTCTTCAAATCAATGCAGAGTAAGAGATTTGAATACCAGGCAAGGTGTTACTGCTGTTTGTGCGTTCCTATAGCTGAAAATTATACGATACTGCAATATTATATGAGTAAGAATATTTGCAGATACTATAAAATTATATCATATTGCAAGATTTTGTATATTCATTTTCATTTGACAAGTAGAACTGCTTTTATTAAACAGTACTGTTTTTTATTATGTTATTATGTATTTTATTATTATAAAATCTCATAAATTATATGACATACTTTATGGGAGAACTTGAAAGCTTTATAAAGTCTGACTCTTGATCTAAATTTGACAATTTAAAATTTCTTCTAAAAGGAAAAAGTCTCTAATAGTTTTGATTATTTGCATCACCTTCTAAGCTAACATGAGTATAAAGACTGTCATCCTTCCAAACTCTGCACTCTTGTAACATGAACTTCAATTAGACTGCTCAGAGCTAGAAGTCTTAAGAGCTTGTTCTAGTGCTTACTGAAATCAATGAATTTTTTTGACCAGCTTCACAGTAAAGGACTTGCCAGCTTAGACATTTAAAGTGAGATTTTCAAAAGCAGGTGGAGACATAATTCTTTTTCTGCAGAGGTCACTAGAACATCTACCAAATGATAGAAAGAATTAGACAATTCCCTTGTGTTTTTGAAAATCTGTCCTTTGTCATCAGCATCAGTCTGGTCCAGGAAGCAGCCACAAGCTTGTCCAGCAAGTGGATGCTCCCATGTGGTTTAATACCTGTTTCTCCAAGAGGATGGGGACTGACTTTAGACAGTATGAGACATCAACTTCCACCCTGGCTGGCCAGGCACTAGCAGTCCCACGCCCTGCCTCTGTGGCAGGTGACAGGGAATGAGGTCTCAAATCTAGGGGCATATAATCAGAATACTTTTATTTATTATGTTTTTAAATCATCCAGAGACATTTAAGGAATAATCTCCAAAACTGCAGTTTCTGTCTCCTGCACAAAACAGATTTACCTGAGCTCTGGCTGTCCATCAGATATGAATTCATGCAACTCAGGGATCTCCCTTCTTGTCCTGCTAATCCTACCTGACAGATTACCTGGTGGGAAGTGTTTAAAAAGGCCCTCAATAAATTCAAATTAAAAGGCAAACTACATTCTCTAACTTTTCATATGCATATTAAAGCTTTTTGAGTGATTTAGTACGCATCCATATGAAGTTTGCTGTAGCCTTGGGGAATTTATCATGTTGTGTCATAAAAATTTCCCATTGTGTTACCAGTTCAGGTTTAATGAAGGTAAATTACATTTCCACCTTGCAGAGGTTTTGAGTTTTTTCTTCTTTAAAAAGTAATAAAGGGAAAAGACTTGGAGTTTGCACCTAAAGATGAAAGCAGTGTTACTCTGACTTTGATTTTTAAAGCTTTTTCACAAGATCAGAACTATCACATCTCCTCTTTCAGCTTGTGAGTCACCTGTTTCTTTACAGAAAGGCAATACCCTCTTCTTAGCTCATTTTTGTAAGTCTAAAACAGGAAAAAATCTTTTAAGTGCCTTCACAGAACAAATGTATAATCCCTTCTGTGTATTTAAATAGTAGCCTGATTGGTGGAGAAACAGCAACCACTTTTTTGATCATTGGTGTGCTTCTACAAAATTATCCCAAACATTTGGGAAACAAATATGTTAAGTTTAGAGTTACTCAAAAAATCAAGCAGTACTTAGTTCTCCAAATGTCACCAATTAACTAGCTTAGATGCCTAGCTTTTCTTCCCTCAACCATCTGTAGGTATGTATAATAGAACACTGGCTTGAGTCATACATTAAAATTTATGGATGAGATTGAAAAGCTAGTATGCAAATCAATTTTTGACAAATTTAAAGAAAATTTAATTATGGCTACTGTTCCAGCCCTTATCACTACCTATTTGAGAAGAGAAATTTGTTTTGCAAAGGATCTGAACTAAGATTAAAATGATAGCTGATACTATATTGAATTCACAAATACATTTGATATTGTGTTACTAAGAGGTGTCCAATAGTAGGTGTCAAAAAATGTGCCTTCTTAAAATTTTTTTTTAGTGCAAAATAGAATAATTGAAGAAGCATTCTTGCCTGTGATCTTGGAACATACAAAGAAATTATAAAACATCTGGGTGGAGGTCTGAAGGCCTTTCAGACTTGTGTTTAACATAGAGCTTGACCTTGTGAAATGTCAAACGTCACCTTGAGTGATGCTCCAAATAATGCAGTTTCTTGAGATCTAAAATAATCATTTCCATCATGGACAACTTGTGTACAGATCAACCAAGCATGTTAAGTTGTGTCACAGTTGAGCTTGCAGTGGGAACATGGATGTGGTTTGAAATTCCCTCAGAGACAGGTTTGTTGTCTGTTTTCTCGAGAAAAAGTGTTGGGTGTTGTCCCTACTGTTAAAGTCCACCTACTCATTTTAAAATAGTATGCATTGATGGAAATGGCTTGTGGTTGCGTTATGATATCAAGAGATCTCAACATGTGAATGACAAGCTCAGAGGATTAATTATCTTCTCCATGATCCTAGCATAACTTGTGTTTCCTAATGGTTTAGCTTCTGTGACTATAAAACAGATTCTTTGTGTGGTGTCTGTCTCAGGAAGTGCTAAGCTAGCTGGAACACTTTGAGCAAATGGAGTGTTACAAAGTAGCCTCCAAGTGTTTGCTCGTACTTGAAGAGAGTTTATGCTCAGTCTGCAACCTGTGAGTAATCAACTTACCTTTATTTTTTGTGTGTTCAGAAAGCATATTGAGAGTGAGTTTCTGTAGTCACCCACAACAAATCATTCCATCATTTATTCATGTCATCTGTCAGGAATAGGGGTAATACTTTATGACTCAAGTGAGCAGACATAACAAACCAAGGAAGTCTTAGGAGCGAAAGTTTTGGGCAATCATGGGTTTAATCATGGAATCATTCCTGCTGGAAGGGGCCCCAGGGAGTGCCTGGTCCAGCCTCTTGCTCAGAGAGGGTCGGCTGTGTGATGAGACCAAGTTTCTTAGGACCTTGTCCAGTTGTGTCTTAGAAGCCTCAAGGATTTACTTACTTCTATATTAGCCTCTATTTAAATTCAGATGAGTCAATAATCAAAACTGATTGTAGCTAAAATTCAACCAGAGTTTGGCTGTTTTCTGAGAATACTTTTTATCTCAGTTTTAAACATTGAATATTATTCACTGTCAAGCCTGAGTTAGAATAAAACTGGCAAAAAAGTTGGAAAAGAAATTGAAACTTCCTGTCACTCATCATTGTATTTGATAGGGTAAATTGCAACAAATGTTTCACTCTGTCTTGACAAATACATGCTTTCTGGATGTTAACAGGTGCCATGTTCTACTCTCCCTCTGTAAAACTAGATCTAAAAAATTAATCGGGAAGAGTCTATGGGACAGATGAGTCTATGGGACATATATACACCTAACTGTATAATCTTCCTTTTCTGACAAAATGATCAGATACTGCTGATTATAGAATAATAGAATGAGTTGGGTTGGAAGGGAGCTTAATGACCATCTAGTTCTAACTCCCCTGCCATGGGCAGGGACAAGGGAGATTGTACGATTAGATGCATTGAAGAAAAGCAAAATCAAAGTAGGACCATTTTAAGTTCTTGTATAATTTTTGTGAATTCTTGGGAATTTTGTGAACTTTGTGCACGTATGAGATACAAAATATTTGTAGTAGTGAAGTAGAGACATTTGCATTAAAGCTCTCATGTTTCAGAATAAGCAAGGGGCAGCCAAATGGTTCTTCCTTATACACAGATCTGCAGGTGTAACTGGGACACATAACCTTATGAGTTACAGATCGGTGATATTAATGGTTTGCAGAAATGAGTATGAGGCAACCGGTTTCTTTAGCTTCTTCTTGAGAAAAATACTAATGCCATTTTGATGAGAACTCAGGTGTCAATGATGCTACTGGTATTTCCTGTAGGAGTAAGCCATTGTGAAGATCTTTTCATGCTACGGGCAAAAATAGCACTGTCCCCAACTAGGGGAGCAGGAAGCCCACCTTCACCAAGACTTACTTTACATGGAGGTCTTCCTTGTCACTGGGTGTTTCCTCTTTAAATGCCTCAGTTCTGTCTCTGTCCTAATCTCATTAACAGTGGTTAGAACTAAATCACAAGTCAGGATAACAAACCTGGATATGTCAGATTTTCAGATTAAATCCACTAACTAGAATAGATAATACTAGCAGAATAATTACTACTTCATTCCTTAATTTATTTCAGCCAACAGAAATTCTAGAGGGAAAAAGAGCATATATATTTTTTAATTTTTTTGTTGTTGTTTTGGTGAGTATGTAAGTTTTAGTGAGTAATTCTAGGTATTTCAATATGTGTAATATATGTTCATCTGCATGCTCAGACTGAAGCATTTTTTCAATAATTACAGTGTAGGTATTTATAAACCCTCCAGCATGCTAAGAAGCTTAATACATGACATCAATTAGTCTTTGACTAGAATTCACAAAGAGATTTAAAAAAAGAAGCAGGCTTTTTACATGGGAAGCAAAAGCATGCCTGTTTGTAGGCAGCATAAAGGAGAATTTTGAAGGTCTCTTCTTTGTGTTCTGCATGCTTTCTTCCTACCAATGTGCATTTTTAATCTAGATGTGCACTTGCAGGCCTTTCAAAATTTTACTAATCACAGCAGTGGTTATGTGGCTTCTGTTCTTCCCAAGGTAATAGATTATGTGGGTTAAGTTTACTGGCAGTTGTTCCAACATGTACAGCCTGATAGCAAATCTTAACTTTCTTTCTTGGAAAGTGACTCCACACTATGGAAGTGTGAATGTTTGTATAGTAGACATGAGAGTAGGTATTCTTTAAGGTCAAAGTCAGTTAAGAGCATCTTCATCACTGTCAGTGGGAAAGGTGTTAGTCTGGAAAATAGGTAAAGCTATTTTCCTGCACAAAATGGGTTGACTGCTAAATATGGATACATTAGGAACAATATTGGTGCCTGTGGTTCCCTTTTTTTTTATTAGCACTACACAACCTCCAGCAACAAAGCTCTTTCTCTCCCTACTTAACGCACACCCCAAACCAGGCTGGAGTTGTATTTGCATCTAAACCTCTTCTTAGAAGAGGGTCTTGAAATGTGAGAAACTTAAATTTGCATTCCTGCTCATCTGGAAACTGTGTTTCACTTTCAGCAGGGCACTTGGCCCCATTTTCACAGGTGGTACTGTTTACTGGTTCAGTATATGCCCTTAGGAATCTTACTAATGCAATCAAGGGCAGGGCTGCTAGATACTGATATCATGCCATAATCTGCCAGACCAAGCACAACATACTCAATGGTAGATGAGACCACACATTCAAAAAGTCAGGTGATGGAGTGGTGACGGGATACTTCTTTTAGTTGTGGTTATAAAGAAAGGATAAAGCATTTAAGAAACTATAGTATGTATTTTTGAAAAGAGGATGCTATTTTATTGCTGTCTGCATCATGTCCGGCAGCCTGCCCATTTGGTCAGAGCTGAACAGTGACAGCAATCAGAAGCCCCAGCTTCTTACCTGCCTGTGTCCCTGTCCCAGGTGACTTTTGCTGCCTGTCAGATAGGAGTGGAGCCTTGTTTTTCAGGCTTCTGCGACCCTCATGGAGCATAATAAAACCTTTTTATCAAATTCCATTGGATTAATTGATTTTTTTATTGATTGCTACAGTGAATGTGAAGTTTGCATTTAATGAAGGTTCAGCACAAGGTCCTGTGCAGTAACTTAACATCACAAAGAGTTAGTTCAGGTAACAGCTCTAACAGGGAGGTGCTTTGATACTCAGCTTAGTTTAGAAAGTTTCCAGGCATGCCAGACTCACTTTCAATTGCTTCCCCATTTTTTATTTATCTTGGGTCCAGGCCTGTTTCTGTTCACTGATTTTACCAGCAAGAAGGATGAAGAAGCAGAGAGAATGCATGTTATATTTTCAGATAACCGCATCAAGGAGGATATTAGGAAACCTTTTAATCATGAGAACAGTGTAACTGTGTAATGATGTGTGGAAAAATTATAGCTTGTTCATTACTGGAGTTCTATAAAACAAAGGCAGACAGATGTTTGTCAAGAACTGAGGCTGCCTTAGTCATGGGAACGGACTGGCTGGCATCTGTGTTCCTGGCTTTCTATGAGTTTATTGACACTCTGAAGCCTTCAGGGCAGGAAATGTCTCTCATTAAGTGTAAACACAGTATGTGGCTCTTTTAAGTCTCCTTTAAGCTTTTTTTTGTTAACTGTTACCATGATACATCAGTGTCATTGCAAGAGGGGCTGCTGCAGGTTGTGGTGGCAGGAGAATCCAAACTCCAAAAAAAAGTAGAAGACAACTGCAATTATTCCTCTCCTTGGAAATGATGACAGCATAGTAGGAATACTGTAATGATGCTTTGGCCTAAAAACTCTTGAAAAATGCAGAAGAATTAAGAGGGAGAAACAGCAACAATTGCAGTGCACTTGGAGTGAAAGAAAGCAAACCTAAAGGTATTCCATCAGAAGAAAAGATTTGAGAAAGGAAGGACTAACTGAGAACAACTGAGGCGGGAGAAAAGATCGCGTATTTTCTTCAGTTCAGAAGGATCAGAAAGATTTAAACTTCTCTGACACATTGGAATAAACCTTGTGAATTTCAGAACAACTTGAGCAAGAATAGAGCATCCATGGAAATTTGAGGAATCTCTAACCTGAAGGCCTTCAAGGTTATATTAGTCATCCTTCTGTAAGCTTATTACTGTTTCATATATTCCTTCTTTTATGGATAATGAGAGGAAACATATCATTTTCCCTTTGGCATTAGTGACTCATTAAAAAACCCACAAACCAACAAATATGACCAGAGGAACTTAAATGTTCTTCTCTGGTTTAAGGTAGAAGCTGTCAAACATCACTTACTTCTGCATTAGTATTTCCTAATTGCACTAAAATGTGTCTCACATGTGCAGTATTCAGTTAACAATGAAGGTTTCCAGTGGATTTCATACTTCTCTATAAGCTATTGATTAATTCAAAATCACATCTAGTTCTGTTTTAAAGTCAGCCATCAGATACTTTATTTCTTGCAAATTTTTGTTTCTTTAATCTTCTGTTGAACAGAACAGACTGGGGGTTTTGACATATTTTCCATTGCTGACTGAAGAGTTTATGTAAATGTATTTCAGGCAGTGAAGTCTCTGTAAATCGCTCGCAAACCGTAAGGAGTTTATCCACAGGATATTTATTCCAGTCCTTTATTTAATGAAGAACTCCTTAAACAGAAGAATAATGAATGGTTAAATAACACGTAAAACAAATATGCATGCTTGTCCATAAGCCTCCTGCTTTTTCTTTCTCACAGGCACGTGTATAAACAGAAACCATTTCCAAAGCACTCAGATGAACAAAACCCAAATCTTGTAAATGTGTACATACACAAATGGATACAGGCACACACTTACTAATTTAGCCAGACTCAAAATTGTTACTTGTGGATATTATTTGGCATCACCTACTTAGATTTTCTGTTTTATTTTATGTTGCCAGAAACAAAATCTGACGTCTTGCCTGACTTTGCTGGAGCTTGTGGTTCAAAAATCTATTCTAAAGAGTGAGTGATAGCTGGTAGAAATGTGTATGCTGAGGAGGTGCCAGAGTGTGGAGAACAGGGAAAACTGGTAAATCAGAAATTAGAGCGTATGTATATGTGGAAATAGGTGCAATGAGCTGAAGCATGCAGAGGGAACAAACGACAGCAGCAAAAAAGCATATCAAAACTTCTTGAAAACATCTCGTGCAATAAAATAGGCTTGTGTTAAGCTGTTACTCCTCAGTAACAGTAAATTGGCAGGGTAGGCTTCTGTAATCTCATGGTTTAGAATGACCTTTAATTATGTGTTAGCTAGAAAAAGGTGCTGTTTATTTTTTGTAATGCATTGTGTAAATACAAAGAATTACTAAGCATTAATAATTGGCAATTATTTTCATGACATGTTGTTTTCATTACTTACTAATGCATTCTTATTTCATATTTCAGTTTCTTCCATTAAATTGTTATGAGGCATTTAAAGACTATATGGCAAATTATTATTGTACTGCAGGGCAACATAGCAGATTTCTCCAGAAGTTTTTTGTTATAGTAATTTTTTTCACTTTCTAGAAGAATGTGCAGTCTTTTTTGGTGTCAAGAGTTACGCTGTATAGTCAGGGCATATTCAAGAAATACTTAAATTGCTATATACTTGATTGAAATTGGAATCTTAGCATGGATATATTAAACTACAATGTAAAATGAACACACTTTCCTTTCCCAGTAACTCACTGGAAGCAAATGTAAGCCAGAGAGGAAATAAGGACATTAGTCATTTTTACCCACTGTGAGTACTCTTGGGGGTTTGTACTTCGCTAAGTAAACATCTCTCATGTTACCTTTGCCTGCTGCTCACCCCATTGCCCCATGCGCATCCCTCCATCTCCCCGGGTTATGGTGATAGCATCTGGCTGAACTTAGGCTTGCCTCTGTCTCATACCCTTCTTTGCTAGCCCCTGTGCCATCCTCATTCAACTGGCCTTCAGTCTGATGAGTGTGCTTTAGCAGGGGGATACCTCTGCCTGGTTACTCCATCTCGGCAACAAAAACTTACTGCCCAGAGCCTTCCTTTTTCATCTTTCTGCCCTGCAGAGAGGAGCTGCATCTTTAGTGTTCCTCTGGTTCCCTCTCTGTGCCATCAGTAATTTTCCAGAACAACTCTTCTTCAGGCTTTCCTCCCAATACAAATGTTTCTAATAACCAGGGATCGCAGAGGAATGCCCAGTTGTGATTACAGGACCACTAAGTGGAAAGGTGATTTTACTCCCAGCTGGGGTTTGACTTTTGCCTTTGGCACCATGGGGCTACACATCTACAGCAAGGAAAGAGAGTTTTGAAATCATCGGAAGCATTGGGAAAGTGGTCAATGGAGGTCTTCAAATCTTTCCACATGGTTGTACTGATGTACATGAAAATGATGTAGCTCACTACCAAAATGACAAAGAACTGAATTGCTGCTATGGTTTCCGAGGAAAAAGGACAAACTTAAATGAGTTTCATTTAGAAATGGAAGGAACCTCTTTTTCATCTTGTCAGGGCTACATATAGTCCCTGAGGACTGCAGGGATCTTTCCCCTCTTTTACTTCTGTCACAGGAGAAATTTGTGTTATCCCAAAATGGGATGCAAAGCATCATTTTCTTGCAGCATTTTTGCAGCAAGACCAAGGCAATAATAGTAATAAACTGCAAGATGTTTTGCAGCTCTCTGGCAGAGCAGTAGATAGAATATATCATTTTTGCAGGGACTAATAAATGTCACTGTGTAGCTTGAATGTTTTGTCCACTTTTTTTAAAAAAGCTTGATTTTACCAAGTCATAATAGTTGTATCCATCCTCCATCATCTGGGGTTTTTACGTTGTTTCCCTGTAATTGGAAATGGGACATGTTGATAAAACATGTATATATTGTGCTATAGATTCCAGAGAAGAACATTCAGACCTTAGTGAAGACTTGTGTAAAACGTTTAAGTTATAGATAAATTCCTGGCTCTTCAGGGTGGGGAACCAAGTGACTGGCAGAAATGACCTCTGTAATTCGTATCCAGTTCACTAGGAATGGAAAATTATGTGCTTTTTATGATGGAAGAACAAGTCACTAGATTTGGGGCAGGCTTCAATAATATCAGAAATTGATGGAAAGCCTTGGGGCTGTCCTGTTGCACCCCATCGATGTCCCTCCCATAATAATGTGTGTTTTCACAGAGGAGTTCAGTCAACAAGGTGATAGCATATTCTGAGCCATAGCAAACATTAGGAAAACTTTTAAATTAATTAAAATATCCAATTAATATATTTTCTCAGAAAATGAGAACAACGAACAAGTGTAAGAGCATAAGCAAAGGCGGCTATGAAGGAGTTCATATAGTAAATAGTGTATAACAAAAGATCAATTTAAGTATTTATTATGAAGAGCTGCCTGTATCCTCTCCAGTTGTGGCTGGGGAACACCTTTTCAATGAAGAAACCCTTGGTATTGAGTGCTGATATTTGCCTAACTTTTCTGCATAAGGATAATAAAATGAGGACACAGCTATAGATGTGCAGCTCATTGCAGCCCATCACAGTCAGATTGTGCCCAGTTTCTGAGCTGATGGGTGGAGGTCTAATTCTTGTGCCCTAGTATAGGAGGTCAGGGTCAGTGCTTTGGTTGCCAGACGCTGATGCTGAGAGGCAAAGCCAGATGCTGAGATGACAGGAAAGAACAAATATCTCAGTGGACATCACAACCCCCAAACAGAGAGTGCTTTTACTAGCTGGGTTTTTAATTGAGGAACTCGGAGACAGTACTCTGATTTTTTGTGTGTCTTCTTCATATAAGCTTTTTACTTAGATTAGGGTAGAAGGCATGTGAAAAAATTAAAGTATAAATTGTTACTAGCTAGAAATTGGGTAAACTTTGATTTTCTTTAATTTTTAGACTAGTTAAAGTGTCTTGAAAAATAACCTGATTGCATCAGTGATCCAGATGGAGCTCAGCAACACATGGGATACAGGTGCTACAAGGCTTGTAGCCTTAGTTCAGATTGCTTACTAGTACGATGCAAAGACCTATATGTGTGTTTATTTTCCCCCTTTCAGAAACTAATCTATTTCTGCCTGTGAAAAAATACTTCTGAGTCATTATACTTGTTACTGGAGGCTCTCCTGCTCTTCTGCTCTGTTTCTTCCTTATTTTTACACTTGAGATTTTCCTTCTTGTGCATGCAGATTTATTTACCCAGCAAGATTCTCTTTTGGTTTTCCTTATTATTTCCTTATTGTGTAATAATACCCCTTGACTTCTTCTATTACGCAGTACAAGAATTTCTATAACAAAGGTGTGCACAGAAGCCTATACATAGATTCCCTCAGCCAAGCTATTTTAAGCTTTTGCAACTATATCTGACTAAAGTAACTACAGAGCACCTGTATTAAAATAGCTAAAGTTCCCCTCAAAGTTGAGAAAATGAAATGCAGGCTATCAGAAGGTTAGGTATGAGAAAAAATGCTCTTAATTAGAAGCAACCCACCTCAAGTATAAAATACAAGGATCTGTGAACTGATTTTTATGAAGAGGTAGTGACTGTGTGAGGGTTGGGGTTGAAATTGCAGTTCATGTCTGAAAATGTCTCTATTTTTTACTTAGGAAATATGTTTCATACATCATGTTCTAGTGCTCTGTCCTTCTTCATTGTCCTGCACCTTCAGCAAAATCTTAAATTATGTCTGAATCTGAAGAAGGACAAGGGGTAAAGGACACACACTCTCATCCATTTGTTTCAGTGGGTTAGATAAATTTGAAGCAAAGTAACTAAAGTCAACTGTCTACATGAATAACTGTTTTGCTGCTGATCATTTTAGTAAGACAACTAACCATTATCATTTGACCTCATCACTTCAAAATCCAGTTTGACGCCCATCTCATGACTATAATCTTCATGACAACTTCCAAATTCAAGCACCCTTTGCCAGTGCCAAGGAGCTGTGACATTGCAAGCTGAGAATTTAGAACCACATTTGGCATTTCCTGGGAAGAGCCAAAAGTTTTGTTTTAAAAATATTAATTTGTTAAGCTTGCTAAACCTGATTCAGAATTTGTTCATTTGCTCATTTGTTTTGCTGTATCTGCCCTAGAGTATCTATTATCCTGTTTTCAGTATCACACTCCTGCTTAGAATTTAACCTTTGCTACAGAATGAGTTGTCAGTAAGCAGCCTTTATTAAATAGGACATGATGGTGTTTTACTCAACTACTTTTATATTTTTCCAGACTACAGTGTTCACAGCATGTAAGCTATTAGTGGGAAGACTGTTCTCAGCTAGCAGACTTTAGAAGTGGCAAATTGCTAAGTTTTTTTAAATCAAACCCAGAAATTTGATCATTTCAATGCCAGGTTTTTTACTTGTTTCAGTTTATTTTTTAGCTTGAAAAAATGAGCTCTTTTTCTCATTCATTCTAGGCACTTTAAGTCTGTTCGTAGTGGTAGAAATTAAGTATTCTTTACCATTTTATTTAAAGGGAGGTGGAGGAAATACCTGTACATTCTGCCTAATGCACATAGCAGCACGATCTGGGGATATGTCTGTTGACCTCTTTGCTTAAGAAAACGTGGCTAGGCTGCACCTACTTATTCACAGACCTTGCTTAAGCAGCTACATCTCATCCTCAAAGTCAGGTTTGATTGCTTGCCATGCCTGGGCTCTGACTTGGGGGAATTGCCCGAGTCCTTCAGCTTTAATTCCTTTTTGTGGTAATTGCATGTGTCTCTTAGGTGAATTGTTTCCTGGTTTTTCTTTTTTTGACAAATACAGAGCCACGATCAACTGCAGCAAAGAGAAGATAAAAATAAGTAGTTCAGGATTCATCTGGCAGGACATTTTCAGAAATGTTGCACTTTAAATAGCCTCCTTAGAAAGCTGGTATGAAAATAGAAGGTGATGTATTTAAAAGTTCATGCTTAACTTTTAAAAATCCCACATAGCCATATCCCTCACCAGGCTTGAAAAATCCAGTGTAAATCCTGCTTTCAAGAGGTTTTATTAGCCTGCTGACTAAGTAGGAACAGGCTATGCATATCCAAGGTGCTTTCCTCCAGAAGTTGCATCAGTTTGTCTGCTGTCCTCATGCCCTCCCCTGGGCACCTGGGAGGGCAGGTGACCTTCAGTAACTCACAGAAAGCCTGGCCTTTCAAGGACCTTTGCCTGTGTGTCTGACCTTGACTCTGAACCAGTATCTGTGAGCCTATCAGGAGACAGAAACATTGTTATTCAGGAAACCACCTGAAACTTTGGGTACCTTTAAATCTTGGATATTCATGCAGGAGGGTGTAGTGAAGAAATGCTAGGGGGAAATGGCAGCAAAGCACAGACTATTGTAGTGCTTTATTCTTTCTTCCTTCTAACTCTTTGGTTTCTAACCTTGTATGTAAAATCCTGGCTTCAAGTGTTGCTAAAGGAATGTGTTCCTAGCTCTGGCAAGCCTGTCTGGTGTTGGAGAAGCACCTTTGTGAAGGTGGCAGCTTGTTCTGAACCCAAGAACTATGTGCAGGCAGTCTGAAGCCTGAGTGGAAGTGGCAAGGTGGGTATGGATGGGGCTGGCTCGGTGCCTCCTGCGTGGCCAGAGCTGCTGCTGCTGCTGCTGCGGCTGCTAGGAGCAGAGTGTGAGGAAGTAACCCATCCTTATGTGGGAAAGCTGAGAAGTAACAGAAACCACATACTTTCCTTGAATTTACTCTGTTTTTAGTTAGAATTTCCATTCAGAATTGGCTTGCTTTTGCTTCTGCATCCACCCTTTCTTTTCTCTTCTAACCCTCCCCTCCAGCTGTTTGGATAGGAATCCAGTTTTTGAACACTGAGGCTTCTATCCCATGTAGTTAGTGAAATAATGTCACAAAGTATAGAAAAATATTTGTCTTTTTCAATTTTTATCATATATGTTGTCATTATTCTCATATCATTGAGAATGCACATGTCAGTAAAGGATCTTGAGACCGTGTCCCTTGGGCCAAATACACAGAGTTGCAGAGTATCTGTGCTTTCCCACTAAAGACTGTAACTGAAGTTCTTCCTCAGTTTTTTACTGCCGCCCCAGCCCAAGATAAGCAAAACTCTGGGAGTTTAGTTCTAGAGTGGCAGCTGCACAGTCTCTGTAGATGTCTCTAGCAAGCTGGAAGGAGTAAAACAACAAAAGGAGACTGTGGATTTGGGGATTACAGATGTCAAAGAGTAAATGAGAGATACAGGCTTCATGAGTATAATATAAACAATATATAATATAATATAAATAGGAGAAAGCATAGTAATTTCATGGAACAAAGACACAGATCCATTTTCCTGTCAGATCTGTCTATCAGTACCTTTTCTGTAGTAGCCATCATTCGGTAACTCAGCATTTACTCTTCCCATCACATTATCCTACCTTCTGGATCATTTCATGGGTACATCAGATATGCTGTGACCAATCTATTAATTGTTCCACCTTTCCTCTAGCACCAGGCTTTTCAGAATACATTAAACATCTAAGCTGAGCTGTATCCCACCCGTGTCCCACTAAGGGCTTCTATTGAGTTAGGGTTTGGGGTTTAACATTTTCCTTCAGCTTTATCATGTACTTCTGTCCTACATCCTGTATCAGCGTGCAGTGCAGGTATAAGGTTTTCTGCTTGTAATGAGTAATTTAATACACATGTGACCTTCTTCTGTGCCAAATACAGGTTTAGGTGATAAGAGGTGAACTCTGAATGAGTTACGAAAGGCTTATGGATATAAGCGTTTGTCTTTCCTGTATGTGTACAGTAATAACCAGCTGGAAGGAGATATTATGACTGAAGACTAGCTGGTGAGAAAATAACATTTTGTAATCACCCTGCAGTGTTCCTGTCCAAGAATTCAGGCTTGGTTGTGCTAATCCTGCTGGACACAAGGAGTGCAAAGCCTTGGTCTCTTCCCACAATCCCACTTGTAGGATTTATAAAAAAAAATAAATTTTAGCTTATTCTCTGTGGAAATTCAGTTGGTGGTCCTTGGCGGCTACTGCTAAAGGGATCTGCAGAAATTAAGGAGAGCAAGTTTATTACCAATAAATGTAAATACATTATGTAAAATAAATGCAAGTAAAATATGCACTCATAAGAGTGTTCAGTTCAATTAGAAAAGGTTTAAGGAGGCATGAATCAAAGAAGATAAAAACCACTAATTTAGATCATGGACAGCAAAGAAATAAACAGGAATAAGAAAACTGGGGCAATGCTGTGGCTACACCACCAAGAGATGCAGGTAACTTGTGGCATCTGATTGCCAGGCTTATTCATACTAACCATTAATGATTCATTTTCATCACAGAGAAGATTTAGTTCCATGAAGATTTTAAAAAGAGAAAAACATGATTCCATATTGGAGCTCTACCATTCAGCTGAACAACAATTTCAAATGCAGAGGATCCAGATGCAAAATTTGAATTCTTAACATGACGGGATGATTTATGAGGCACTGAGAAGTTATTTTTTCCTGTCTAATAAATCCATTTGCTTCTGCCTCTGTATAAGCTTGAAAATCATTATCTGTTCCCATGCCAGAATATTTTTCCCCCATCGTCACCCATGCTGTTTGGCTTGTAATTGTCAGATTGCTCAGGAGTTCATGCTTCTAGGATTTAACAGAAAAAGCATCGATGATCTCAAGAGTCCATAGTCACTGTCGGAGGATGCGCTTTCCAGCTTTTCCTATTACAGCCAGGAACTGAAGGGCTAAACTAGATAATTAGTTATCCACAGAAATCATTGACTAGGCAGGCTGGCAATCAGCTATGGTGTTAAAAAGCAGCTGCAGACAAGGTTTTTTTCTTTCTTTCTTTCTTTCTTTCTTGTTCCACACATGAATCCATGTTCTTCTTCCACACTATATATGATACATACTGAGCAAGCAACACATAAAAATGGTCCTAGGAATTGCATTCACCCTGAGCCCCCAAAGTAAGGAGCTTAACCAGCCTGCAGTGTAGGACTGGTTTAGTTAACAATGATGGGAATGTACTGGAACAATGTGGAAGTCAGGGCTATATCATTGTCTAGCTCTGTCTTGTTTCAGATACATATCTTTAATGGCAATTGTAAATATGTATATATAGGAAGCTACATCTCCTTCCTCCACCCTGAGTGATTTTCCCTGGCGTAACCCCTGCCTTACAACACCTGGGGTGATGTGTGACTGCTCTGGCTCTCCTTGTATTCACTGCTCATGACCTCAGCACCATGGAAAGGTTGCCTTATTTCTGGAGGTGGAGATGTCCCTTTTAGTTTAATTCAGACTTGTTAATAAAAACAAGTCCAAAGTATGGGTTAATTGGATGTTTGGTTTCAGGGGACAGAGCAAGGCAAATCAATAGAGGAGGAAGGGAGATTTCCTCAAAGGCTGGCAGTGGCTTCACTGGTGCCACAATACCAAACCTCTACCTAGTTCAACAAAGTGCAGCTGGCAATATTGTAATTATCAAATGTTTTTCAAAACTAATATTGAAATATAACTGAAAGCTCTTAAATGATCTAATAATCACCAGGCAAGAAATACTTACGTTTCAGTGAAGCACAACTCCTACTAGTTGGTAGGAGCCTTTAATATCAGTTTATAAATGAACTTTTTGTGTCTATCTCTTATTTTTGCAGTGAAGTAAGATTCAAAACATTCAACGATGTCCTATACTTCATTTTCAGTTAATTCTTACACTAGGTTCTACCATGAAAGTGCATTTTGTGGATTTTTTCCTGCTGTAAGCCTGCATAACCTTAGAAATGATACAAATGTCTTAGAAATGGTACAAAAAAATGAAAAGGGTTTTTTTCCCTTGTTTATTTTCTGTTGTAAATCTCAAAGTTTGTAACTACTGTGATACAGATCCCCCTGGCTATGGTACGTTTCCCAGGTGTGTACAGGTGCATGGCATTGCAAAAGCATGCCTCGTTTTTTTGTACCTAGAAATTGTGAGGCAATATGCAGCACAACAGCCTCATTTCCAGAAATACCGTGGCAGCACAGGGCTCAGTTAAGCTGTGCACGTAGCAGGAGCCCTGCTGCCACCTGCTCGCCTCACACCCGTGGTGCCTGAACTCAGTCTGGTGTCTCCCAGCATTGCCCAGATTGCAGATCTGCACGCCTCTGCCAAGAACCTGCTTTTCTATCGATGGGCCACAGGCAGTGTTGGAAGAACTAACTATTCATGCATTTTTATGAATTTCTAAGCACTCTGACTTGCAGTGAATGCCAGCGCTTACTGTACTTGGTTAAAAATTGCTCCATACCACCCATTTTTTCTTTCAAACCATTCCTGATGTTGCTTTTCTTCTGAATTTTGTTTCTTTTGTAATGACCATCTTCTTTGCTTTCTTTTCACAGGGTGGTTTACAGACCTACTGCTTCCTAGTGTTTGCTGCCATCTGCTTTGCAGGAGCTACCTACCTGTTTTTTGTGCTGCCTGAAACAAAAAATAAGACATTTCATGAGATCAGCCAGGCATTTGCTAAAAGGAATAAAGTATCTTTAGAAATGCAAGAAATGAACCACCATGCGGGGGAGAGGAAATCAAGTGCAGAACAAGAATCAAACTTTACGTCTGCAATGGACAATGGGGAAACCAAAAAGGCAATTGTGTAAACCCAGGATGCTCTTTTGGGGAAAGTGGCAATTGTGTAAACCCAGAATGCTCTTTTCATTCAGTACGTTTATAGCAGTGCTCAACTTGTATTTTTTAATGTGACAGCCTGAACTGCTTCCCCCTTTAATATGTTTTAAGTGAGTATGGGTGAATTCATTAGCAGCTAGGGTGATGGCTGAGGAAATGAGAGGTGGGAGTAGCAGTAGCTGATTAAATAAATCAGAGCCCAGGTTTTCTTGGGCACCTGTGAAACAGGTGCTGTGGTGAATGGGGTGGAGAATATAGACTTGGAGAAGTGCCAGTGGGGAGCTGGAGTTGTGAGCAGCAGCTGGCTGAGCACCCCTGTGTGCTCCTGGGGAGGTGTGCATGCAGTCACTGGGGAGCAGGGGAAGGTGGCAAGGAAAAGGGAAGAGATCCCAGCAGGGTTCTGCTAAGAATTGATGCAAATGAACTTGAAATGGTACCAACTCATATTGCTCCATGTTTCCCACTGTGTCATTCAAGTTGCACATGGTATTTGAAGACCTGAAAAAAGACTCATGACACTCCCCTGACCTCCCATTCCTTTTCCAGATAATTTGACTTTCAGTTTGCTTTGTTTTGAACATCTCCCACCTTCCCACAAATGGAGAGCTCCAGGTCCTGATGCATTTCCTTGTCTGTCTTGCAAGTCCTGATCAATTAGAGAGTTGTCTCTAGTTTCTGGGTTTGCTGGCACTTTGTTGCTATGGATATATATTTTTTCTAATTTTATTTTTTAAGAATAGCTATAGAAGCTTTAATATGAAATGAAAACACTAAACCTCATGGTGAAGTGAGAGGACTGATGGTACATGTAGGGTGTAGCATTAAAAAAATAATCAAACACCAAATGTTCCAAGGGTTGGGGGGGTTGATTTTTTTATTGCTTTTCTTTGCAAGTTCCTTTTAAAACAAGTCTTAGAATCTGAAGCTCTGGGCCTAGTTTGCATTAATAAGTTTCTAAGCTTTGTAAAACTGTCCTCAGGGTCTGTCTAATTTCGTGGTAGAAAGCAGGCTATCAATGGTTAGGTGATCCATCCCCTTCCACATGGGAATTTTTTTTTTTATGAACATCATCTTTCCGGTTTGTAATTTTGATAACAGTTTTTCTTGATCCTTCTAGGTACCTGGATGCTGAGGGGGTAATAAGCACTTTTAAGTGAAATAGCTGTTTTATATGAAAAGTCAGTAAGTCTTAGAGCTGCTCTCGGATAGGAGTAAGGCACAAGAAGGAAGTATGTAGGTAGAGCCAGTTGCTTCCACAAGTTATACTTGCTAATCCAGAAGTTTATACATTTGGAGGATTCTGGGGGGAAAATTGTATATATATTCATATATACACACACATACATGCATATATGAATATATGTATTCCAAATATAGACATGCAGATTAATATTTGTATTCACATGTGTATATATACACACAATGCAGAATTGTTCTCCAGTATTTGTTTTTTTCAGATTTCCCCAAGTGATAAGCTGTCTGTTTTGTTCTACACTGTAGATTACACTGTAAATGAAAATCAGAGATCCTAATGTTCAGTTATTACTAAATTATGTGTATGGTTTTATACTGTGCGTTATTTATATGTGGCATACCTGCTACACACATTGTAAGCTGACCTATAAGGGCAATTTCACTGCTGGGTAATAGACGAAAATTTGATCTGAGCCTTTATTCCAGAATTTATGCTTTTTTACTGGGATAGAGGTACAGCAGCAAGTAAGAAAATGAAAATATGTATGAGCAAGAGAATTAAGAATGAAAAAATCAGATTTATAATATTGGTGCTACTGTTAAGAAACCAAGTGAATCATGATTATACCAACTGATAATCATAGATGGAAGCTAATCAAATACTACAGAGAAAACTGAAGAGAAATATCTTCTAATAACCACTTGGAAAATTATATATACAGCAAATGAACATGTTGTCTTTCAGTGGTTTTAGTTGCCTATTCCATGTGTTACATGAGGCTTGCTAAGTGAACAGCTATGTAAAAAATGAGTTTGAATGCCACCTCTCCAGACAATTTCAGGAAGAAATTCTTCCTCTTGCCCTGCAGGGCAAGACTGGCAAATTCAGACCCTCTCGTTCAGGTTGAGAATTACCTTATTTTGCAATAACAGCTACTAACTGGTATAATATGATCTGATTTGAGTCAAGGTGGCAAGATTGGAAACCATTATTATTATTATTTGGCACTTAGTGCTGTTCATTAATGTACATTACAGGCATTACTTGTTGATAATGTTGCCAATGGATAACTTCAATAAAATATCATGTTGGCCTGATAGGGCAGTTGTATTGCACTTCTGCAACAAGATAAAATCATCTTACAGTCGCACTTGGAGCCCGGCTCTGAATGTGTTGGTAAAGAGATGGCTTTATAGAATTTACTATCACAGGTCAGGGGCTTGTACGGCATTAACAACAGAGGCTTGTGTTTTTCTCTTCTGTAACCCCATTTTGCCCATCTCTTGCCCTGCCTGAGATAGCATACACTAGATAGGCACCTTCTGTGCAGCTGCAAAGAAGCTGCTACAAACCGAGTATGCCAGGGACGGTGGTTGCACGTTTCACCAGCAGCTTGCTGCAGCCCTTGGTACATGTCAAAAGCAATTCCAGTCTGCAGTTGTGTATGTGTGTGAGTGCTTTGCTCGCTGGCCAGGGAAGGTGGCTGCAGTCTCTTCTGCCTTGGGTTGTAGAAGTTTCTAAGCAAACTTCATATGTGCCGGTACTGCACTAACTTTCTCATCTCTGACCCTAACAAAAGTTTTGTGTTGTTCCGTAATGGTTTTTTCTGTTGTTATGCTGCTATAGCTTCTCCAGCAATGAGAGGAAAAATTGGAATATATCAGCAATTCATCATTTGTTTTTTCTTGTTGAACGTATCAGATTATCTACAGCCCATGTCTTTGTCAGCAGGTGTTGTGTGGTGCCATGTTCTCTTTTCCTGTGTGTGACGTTGGGATGAGGTACTGTGAGATGGTGTTTGTACAGATACTGCAAGTGGGTTACGTGTGTGTGATCCAGTATGTTCCCGCACACTGCCTGCAAAATAAACCTTGGGAACTAAACTAAAATGATGTAGATTGTGTTCTGGGTAAATCTGAACCTCTACAGCTGTACAAGTTTCATTGTTCAATTCCCTGGGGTTTTGTATGTCCAGTACAAGTCCTACGCCTGGATGACCTGAGTCGTTGTGGGCTCTACAGTTGGGTGGTTGGGACTTATGGGGAAGAAAATCATCCCTGAAACTGCATATTTTTTTGAGCATAATTTACATTTTACTTCTCAAATCAGATTCCACACTTCATTCGTGTGTTTCTTTTGGGATTTAGAAATAAAAATAAAGACATCAGTGTGAGGCAAATGATTAAAATGAGCTTAGTAGTAGTAATTGTGTATAAGAATTGTTGAATCTGGTGGGGCTTTTTATGCAGGAAGTTGTCATTTGCAATGGATGACTTTGAGTTGCTATGATGAGAAATTCAGTCAATGACTTGCTGCTACAAAGATATGCAGAATCTGAGATCTGAAATATGTATAAAAACCTGAATTTCATATTTGAGGTTCTGACGCCAATTTTCACTCCACAAGAATCTGCTTTCTAGTGGGGGAAGATGTGAGCCGTTCAGCCATATGGGACAATTTTCATCTTCAGAGTAAAATGAAAAAAAAAAACAAAACCAAAGGAAAAGCCACACCAAAACCAACTCTGAAATTTGCTTTCTTTCCTTTGACTATTTTTATGTGCTTTTTCATACAAAAATCACTGTATACACTATTAGAGCTCCCATCACCTCACACAGCAGGAAGAACATATCTGAGTAAAGCATTCTTAGGAAATACCTGCGGTCTTTTCCTTTCAGCCTGACTCCAGAAAACAAGAGTTCAGATACAGTCTAAAAGTCTGAACTATAAAGACTCAGACTATGAAGCAGGTTTGTTCACGCAAATATTCAGGCTGTTAAAAAATTTATGTTTGGGTCCATGCTTAATTCTGTCTGCAAGTTATTTTATCTGGCAGTGAGCCCTGTGAAAAGGTGAATTTCATGGCAAAAGCTTGGTAGTTGGACTCCTAATCAAATAATCACAGCTCAATAAGCAATCATGCATAATCTCAGTCACTACAGCCCTCTTCCTTGCAAGCTAAGCTGCATTAATCTTGTTTTTTTCACGACCTAAGAGAAACACTGACAGTGGGTGGTCAAACTCTTTCTTGAGATGTTCCTGCTAAAGTTGTGCTACAGTCAAATTCTTTTAAACCTAGGATTTAGATTCTTTAAAAGCATAGAAGAAATTGTTTCAGGAGACTTTTATCCAGTGATTAGTGAAGTCAACAGAAATCTCCTCCAGTGACTTCAACCATACACACGTACACAAGAAAAGTATGGTATGCATAAAAGCGTTCTAAGCTTAGGAAACCCAGCACATTTTCATCGTCTTTAGGTAGTAAAACGGTGGCTTGCTTTCTCAGTCTGGGAAAATAGTATAATTCTTTTGATGCTGTAAAAGCACTGATTTGATGCTTTTCTGACTTTGGAGGCAGGGAATTGGTTGGTTGGTGATTTGTTGGGGGTTTTTTATTTAGGTGGGAACACTAGTAGTCTGGTTCATATGCCAGAGAAAAGTACCAAGCATGAGTTCTGGAGCTGCTGCTTAAGATAATTCCCAAAAGGTAAAAAGCAAAATATAACTCTGTCAGACCTCTGAAATGTGCTACATTAATAGCATGGTCTTGTAAGGGTAGGAGATGAGCTGGCAGTGTGCCCAGGTGGCCAAGAAAGCCAAGAGCATCCTGGCTTGTATCAGAACTTGTGTGGCCAGCAGGACCAGGGCAGCAACCATCTCCCTGTACTTGGCACTGGTGAAGCCGTGTCTCGACTACTGTGTTCAGTTGAAGGCCTCTCACAACAAGAGGGACTTTGAGGTGCTGGAGCGTGTCCAGAGAAGGGCAACGGAGCTGGTGATGGGTCCGGAGCACAATTCTTATGAGAAGCAGCTGAGGGAACTGGGGTTGTTTAGCCTGGAGAAAAGGAGGCTCAGGGAGGACCTTTCTCACTCTCCACAACTACCAGAAAGGAGGCGGTAGCAAAATTGGTGTCAGTCTGTTCTCCCAAGAAAAAAGAGACAGGACAACAGGAAACGGCCTCAAGTTACACCAGGGGAGGTTTAGATTGGAAATTAGGAAAAACTTCTTCACTGAAAGGGTGGTCAAGCATTGGAACATGCTGCCCAGGGAGGTGGTGGAATCACTATCCCTGGAGGTATTTACAAGATTCACTTAGGGACATGGTTTAGTGGTGGACTTGGCAGTGCTGGGTTAACAGTTGGACTCAATCTTAAAGGTCTTTTATAACCTAAACAGCGCTATGGTTCTATATTTCTATGAGATACTTTGTCTGCTGCTATGTAAGCTGCCACACAGAGATGTTGATTTTTGTTTCATATTCTCATTTCTTTCACTTAAAAATACGAGTCAAGCTAAATGCAATGCTCATGTCTTTACACTTGTTCCACCTTTTGTTTCGGACTTGTTCCTCCCAATTATATAAATATTTTTACAGTTCAGATTTGAAAACAGGAAAGCAATAGTTACTTAGGAAAAGCAAACATGCCCAAGATTACAAAAATTATAAATACAATTTTCCCTAGAGGCTTACATTTTCAAAGATGAGTTCAAGAGTTAATTGCTTAAATCCCAGTTTCATATGGTTTCATCCGTTTGAATTAATCTCTACAGAGTATATATATGTGTGTGTATAGAGAGAGAGACTTTTATGCTATCCCATGAAAAATGTTCAGCAGCTTTAATTCTTGTACATAGAAGAAATTGGGCCATTTGGATATTATGTAAAGTTGTGAACTAGACTGTGATGGTGCTCAGATACTTGCATTAACAAACTTTGCTAAAGTTTGCATGATCTTTGGAAAAGTTTTCTAGCAAGGCTGTCTTCTTTGACCAGCCTTAGATTTTTCTTCTTGCACTTTTCTGAACTGCTAGGTGGAGATTACCATGCCAATTTACTTAAATTTTATGTATAAAAAATTGATTTATATTTATGTGTATGTGTATAATAATAATATACAAAATTCTTATATATAGATAGGATTATAATATATAATTTACTTTCCTTAAAGGGAAAAGAGTGAAGTTTTTCTAAACTCTATGGAACTATGGATCCTATGATTCTATGATATTTTGTTAAACAAATGTGAGGTAAATAGCTAATAGAAGAAATTATATATTGTTTTAACACAACAGCGCAGTAAACCAAGGTTAGACAATTTATATTCTGTCACTGGCTGGCTGAAGCCTTATCTTCTTAATCGATACACTCACTGAGCTGTGATGGACTGATCATCTGGATACCGAACCGTCAACAAGAGATTTTCATATGGTTCTTGCACAGCAGAGGAATCATCTTGATGCGAAGTTGGGGGAAATCCTCAGGGTAGCTCCAGTTTTAGACATCGATGATAAAATAATTGCCAACATGTAGTGAAAGAACCAATTTCTTTTTAACAAGTAGGCTTAAGAGGAATTTATGAATAGTGCAGTTATCCTTAATGGTAACTTTTGGATTTTCTTTTGAGGCATCAGAAGAAAGATTTGTGTTGAAGACCCTCAAGAAGCAGGATGTATTAGCATAATGCTCAGTCTAGGCTAAGCCAAATATACTCTTCCAATATCTAGCGAAACTCAGATATATTTTATACATCGCAAGCTCCCCAACCTTTTGATGGGGAGGTCTCACTGCCACTCTCTCCCTTTCTTTCCTTCCTCCATCTCACATTCCCCTGCCACAGGTTGTGCTTTGCCTCTCATGCCAGCACACTCTGGGATGAGGTGCACCAGCATGTTATTAGAAATGACATTTTCATTAACTGAGAAGCGAAGAAGTATTAAGAAGCAGAAAAGGGGGTCACCTCTCAGCAGGATGAAAGTATGGCACTGTGCAATCCGTGGCCCTCCTGCAGACAGGTATGGCTTCACTTTTTTGGCAGACTTCAGAAAGGGCATGAACACTGCAATGACAAAGAAGGTGGAGGAGACAGATTTTGTGACTGAGCAGCTGCCGACACATGAAATCTGTGTCTGAGCAACCATCCAAGTGGCTTAGATATTGCTGCTGGATTTAAGTAGTACAAAACATACAGGAAGGCATCTCAGGTATCATGCTGAGCTAGTGATAAAATCACTACTTGTTTTGCAACAGTAATCAAAGTAAACAAAGGGCCAAAAGGATAGCAAGGGACATCACAAGATAAATGTAGTATTACAGGTCTGGTCCCCCTCTCTAAAAAGGGGCATAGGAGGAGGCAGGTGATAATTATTTGAAGTTTTCTAATGGAAAATGAGAGTTTTAAAAGTTTAGAAGAAACATGGCTGAAGAAAACAGAATGCAAGACAGATGGTTTGTTTTGACAGTACATGACATAGGACACAGTCAACAAGCAATTAAAAATAAATTTTAAAGTAATAAAAAGTTTCAAAAATGCAGAACTAAAGCTGTAGAATTCATTGGCACAAATTAGAATTAATGAATTTTTATAGGATTAGATATTTAAATTTATCACGGCTCTCAAATTTGAATTAGGCAACAGAAATAAAAAAGGGAAAAGCTACAGCTAATAGGAGATAAGAAATTTCTCTAAGGAGCTATGTACCCTATAATTAGCCATTAGATCATTCTTTCACCTTCTTTGGAGATGTACAGATAATTTATGGAGACAAGACAATGCTCTGTCTGGATCATTGTTCAGAGATGCTGTCATAATTCTTACAGGTTGCAGTGAATACTACGAGCTGACCCAGAACACAATAGGAATGGGGAAATCCCAGCACTACCCAATAAATAAGTCAGACTTTAGGTCTCACAGTTGTTTCAAAAAAAAAAAACCCAAACCCTAAGTTTTCTCCATGCAAGGGAGCTTTTCAGATGAAAATTGAAACATTATGCCTGGTGATAGTCACTGGGAAATTGTGTGCTGAACTTCGCTCTTTTAAGAGCTTTGCTGCAGTTACATGGTACAAGTTTCAGTCTCTTCTGATCACTCACAGCCTTGGCTAATAAGTGTTAGAAATGAGTATTAGTAAGGCAAAAAGTTGATAATTCAGCAGTAGGAGGAGGACAATCAGCATGTCTGGCAAGCTTGTGTATTTTCTATGAACTAGGGCAGCTGGCTGTTTATTTAAAATTGAAAAAGCCTAATAAGTAGGTTTCTTAGGTACTCTCAAACTGTATTGCTAAATGGGGTCAGCTTTGCAGTCCAAACTAACAGCTTGAAGAAACAGAGTCCAAATGAAGTGGGTGATGTTGGCACACAGGATGCAGGTGGTGCTAAGGAGATGATCACTCTAGAATGCAAAATCGTTCACAGCTCTAGAATTTTTTTTTTATTATTTAGAATGACAAAAAATTGTAACTTTCGCTGTCACTAAGCTGTTCAAAACTACTTCAAAAAAGATTTTGAAGGCAAAGGTACTTATTTTTTCTTTCAAATGGAAGAAGTTGACAATACTTTCTTCTGTACACAAGACTAGATCATAGACACTTACTGGATGGCCACTTCTGATCAATTATGCCATGAACAGCTCCACCAACAGAAAGCTCTTTCCAGCCCCACATGATAATGAGGTATCTTTTAGGTTATTCCTACTTCATGATCAAAACAAAAATGACAAAATAGTCAAATATAAAGGCCATACAGCTCTGCAGTTCCAGGTCATAGTTCCTGGAGAGGTTTTACCATAAAATATTGTAGATGGGATCTGAGGTAGGTAATAGTTGGCCTTATTCTGAAGGCAACTAATTGGCATTTTCCCTTTCCATTGCAGGTCAGGATTTCACTCAAAACTGTTACACAGCATCGAATATTCACACAGATGCTTGCGGCAGTGTGAAAATAATTGATTACCAACATAAATGAGAGCTAGTCAGAAGGTTAAAAATGAGCAGGACTGGATCCTTGTTCAGTAAACAGCAGATGCAGCAGATATTGCCCATCTCCCCCTTCTGTGGTCCTATAGATTTGTTACTGAGCTAACCAGAATACTACTGCTATCACCTAAGAAGAGTGAAATTAAAACCACCTCTACAATTTGTGTTCTGCTTTGAGAAACTGCTCTGTAGCAATTAGTACAATGAACGGATTTGCCCTGGGCATTTATCTATAATATTTCATCTGACCTACATACACAACTCTATCGGCACACAGTCTGCCCTCCTTACAACTGATTGGGTTAGACCAAGTTCCTACACGTTGTCGCTGCTGGCAGCAGATCCGATATCCAGTCCCTCTCCCTCAGCCTGGCAGAAGTGCTTGGCTTAGTCCTTTAATAGTTACTTAAAGGACAAAAACCTTACAACTTACTGAAATGATACATGATAAATGCTTAATCTGCTCTGTGACCTTTTGTGCTTCATACTTACGGAACTCAGGAGTTGCTTTATTCTGTATTTATGGGTTGTCTCTTCATTTGTATGTACATCTTGTATAGCAAAAAAACTCCAGCCCTTGCCTTTTGTGAAGCTGCAGACACCTGGGAGATCAGATTTTCTTGCATTATAAAACCAAAAAATAACCTTACATTGTACTTATTTAATACCTCGTCAAATACCCCTTCCAAAGTCTGTTTCTGTCAGTTGGATTTACCTGGGGGGCTATAAGAGCACAAGGATGAAGCAGCACAAGAACATATGTCATAAAGGTCTATGAAGGTGTTGAGGCTGGAAGAGTCCCTCTCCCTCTAGCTGCCCCTGTCCTGGAGGAAGCCAGCTCCCTCTCACCTGCAGGGCAGCTTTGGGGGCTGCAAAGCTTCTACCACACGTCAGGAAAAGGGGCAGCACTGCTCTGCCTCTCTGCGTTTTGCTTATGTTTCAAAGAGCTTCTCAGACAACACACTGTGACGGGTATGTGGAAAGCCGAAATAGCAGCTAAGTGCCAGGCTCTGACCAGCCAGGCTCTGCCAGCGGACCCTCTGACCTAAGGTGCAGCCTTAGCACGTTAGACTTAACACATAGCATAAACAGCTACAAACAGTTCTAGCTCAAGGAAAAATCAGTGCTTGGGGGAAAAAAAACCCAGATGTGTAATGGCCAAAAGTTAGCGTATCTTCAGGCATGATAGTCCACTGACAATGACACTGCGATCTAATACTGGTCTGTTTAGACCTCAGTTTTATTTGGTGGAGCAAATACAGGTCTATCACTGTAGTCACTAATGGCTCTGCATTGGATGTATCCTGATGCAAAACAGAAGGCAAAACATACACTGGATAGCTAGATATTAGTCAGTTATTTCTTGTATACATTCAGTAGAGCGTGAAGAATGCTCATGGATTTTAAGTGCCTTCTGTTATGATAATAGTTGATTTTTTTAATAGTTATTTTCAGATAATTGCTGTTTCCAGATGTTTCTTCTACAATACATCCAAATAACAGTTGTGAACACAGAAACACACACCTCAGACTCAAGAAAAGTCTTGTTCTTGGGTTAATACTGCAGCTTTGTGATTCATTTCCAAAATTACAAGCGCACAGATCTTTTTATTCAAAACAGAATGTGTACCAAAACGGCCTGTCATTGTAATAATTGCATTCAGATCCAGATCCATCCCCAGAGCAACAGAAATCATATGCACAGTAAAGTAATAACTATATATGTATTTTCCTGTGCAGAGTTCTTTATACATGTATGTTTATATATATATTTATATATATATATGGATACTTTATGTGCCCTACAAGATTGAAAAAAAATAAATTTCCATATTCTAATAGCAGTAATCCATAAAATCCAGTAAACTGTATATCTGTGCACACACTGGATTAAGTACAACTTCATTAAATTGCACAAACTGAAGCACTTCTTCAGACCAGTTCACAGATTTTTATATTAAATTATTTATGTGTCTGTCAGGGGGTTAGTGATTTGCTTTCTTTAGTTCGAAAGGAGAAGCCATATAAATTGTCACGAATAGTTCTAGTCCTTGAAATAGAAATGCAACTGTGCACAATTAGCAAAGAGGGATTGCAACCCCCTGCTGGTTTGGATTTTTCTGCATTCATTCCCAGTTATTGATGCAAAGTTTGTAATAGCTATCCATGTACTTCCATGCAAGCAGTCTGTGCAAATCTAGACCCAAATAATAATAGGCTGCAAATCATAGCTCTTGCTGAACTTCGAGCACCTTAAAAAGCCACTGAAAACAAGTTTTCATGAGTTATTTTCAGCCTAGTCCTATATAAA
Organism: Falco peregrinus; assembly: GCF_023634155.1. Lineage (NCBI taxonomy): Eukaryota > Metazoa > Chordata > Aves > Falconiformes > Falconidae > Falco > Falco peregrinus. The sequence goes on along the minus strand of NC_073722.1, from coordinate 52,444,474 downwards.
GCATATTCAGAAATTCTCACACAGCTTAACTAGCAGCTTTGAATGCCTCATGAATTTTTATGATCTTGTTAATACTGAAATAGTGAAGTTCTTTCTGTATTGATTAGTTTATATTGGCAGTAGAATGGGGAGTTATATTAATCTATTGATGCCTGCATCTTTCTATATACTTTAGCACAATGTTTATAGAAGAAAATATGTGTGATAACATAGATTCAGTGTCTTTGGGGTTTGACAGTTAAAGCCTAGGTTTACATGTGACGAGATGGCTCAGGTACAGTAAAACAATTTGTGATGTAGTTCTCCAAAGAAAAATCCACATTTTTTTTTTACACAAACTGGAGCTATTTTGCTTGTGTGAACTAGCCAAACAGCTTTACAGCTGCCCAGCAGGTGCTCACAGCCTGCCTGACCGGGTCAAAATCCCTGCCTCTGATGGACATTTTCAGGGGAACTGCTAAGGGTATGGAGGGGAAAATCACATTATTCAGCCTACCTGTTTTTTCCGTTTCAAAATGACACCAACTCGTTGAGAACATCCTTTTCCTTAGTCCCAGCTTCTTCTTTTAACCCTGATTCCGCGGCACCTTCACTCCTCACCCAGGTCCAGCCCTCTCCTCATGCTCTCTATCACTTACATTGCTTTCTGCTTGCTGTCAATTTACGTATCGTTGGCACAGACAGTGTTTTTCAGGACTGCGGTCCTGCAGGCTTTTGATAAGAACTGTGATTTACACATTTTCACTCACTTCGAGCCCACCACACACATTTTAAGCCACTACTCAGGGTTCACAACGAGGTACAGTTCAGTCTGGCAGGTCACAAAACAAAGCCACGCTGATGCGGAACAAAACTGACACACAGGTTTTGAGAAACAAGGTTTTGTGGTGCTGGCAGACATCAGGCTCCCAAAAAAGAATGAAAGACCCAGGGCTCAGCATAAAGAAACCCACTACACTGAGAAAACCCAGATACGTAAGAGGCTGCTGCAGACAGGGAGGACATGAGCTGTGCTCTTGTGGGGCACAGCAAGAACTAGTGGGGTTCAATCACAGTTTGATTTTTTTTTATTTTTATAGCAGTAAAGATAGATGACAGTAGAATAGACGGCTGTGGGAGCTGGGGAAAGTTCTCCTCTGGATTTTGCTATTGAAGAGATTGTACAAAAGTGGTTTAGATGCAATTAATCCCTCTCTGACAAGGCACTAGGTGGCTGCCATGGATCACCCACGGCCTTGTGCAGCACTTCTGGGGCTTGTGGGTTTCGACTTCTGGAGTAAGTCACTGGCAATACGGTACAAGGCAGGATAAAGCCAACAGTATCACAACAAGGCTATGAACAGTCAGAAACTACGTAGTGAGCAGGAATGCAACACGGTTTCTCTTACCATTTGAAGTGCCCCCAAATCCCCACAGCCCTGGCTGGGAGAGAGCAGCAAACCGGCAACGCGCAAGCCACAGATCAGACACAGATGTTCCTAACTCCATGTGGAATAACCTGTGTTGCAGCTCCTTTAATCTTTGAACCTTTTCTCTTTTTCCACACTATAATCAAAGCCTTTCAATGCAATTTTCTTAACTGACAGAATACAAGAGATAACTGTTCAATTTCTGAGTGAAATTCTGAGTGAGAAAAGCCTCTCTCCTGTTGTTCCATACATTTCTGTCTCCAGCAGGAGCAGGCTGTAGTGATGATAATTTTTGTAGTTGCTCAGAACTTATTTTACCCTGAAATTGTTTTACAGTGCAGCAGAGGAAAAGGTAGCCATAGCCATACTGATTGTATCACTTCCAGCTAAAACTGCTTCAAACGCAGCTAGCTGCTCTCATCCGTACATTATCCACAGAGACAGGGTTTAACAGTGTTCCTCATGACTGTGATGGAAAAAGTCAAAAAAAGGAAATCAATGGCAATAGGAGAAATGTTTTAATTAGCATCTAAAATTTAAAATGCTCAACGTATTGATCTGGAAAGTCTCTAGTAATTACAGCTGAACCTTACAACACAGAAATGACACAATACTCAACTACACTGTGTTTTAAAGCCATGTGGCAAAAAAAAAATATATAAAAAATTGCTGCCGAATAATTTTATTCTCTTGGTGCAGCTTTAGTGCCAGCAGCAATTTGTGTTGATATTCTGGAGTGGGAGAGTCCAGTCCACTGGACGGGACCAGTGGGTGCTGTAATGCACTTCTCATTAAGGCAGTGTGGTTAAATGAAGGAGCAAACTCTACCATCAGCCATCAAGAACTTTCAAAGTACCTTGCTGTGCACTAGGAACTTGGTAGGCACAAATTTAATCTTCCCAAATGAGTCACAATAATATACACTCAAGCAACTAACATGCAGAAAATAACAGATAATGGAGTCTCTTCAATATATATTCCAAATCCCAATATCTGCTCCACGATAAATGTGCCACACAGCTGCAGAATATTAGTCCTTTCATTAGCAGAGGTAATCAACTTTGTATAGCAGAGTATCTGCTTCCAGTAGTTACCTAGTGTTTTACCTTAGATAGCTATCTTTTGGAAGATGTTTTAAAGATCACCTTTCAACAGCATGCTTGCATCAACTTAGTAATAGTTATAATGTCTATATCGGGGGTGAGCTATGGCCCATGACCTCACTCAGCATCTCAGGCGTCACTGTGGCACTGGGTAACACCACACAACCAGTGGTGGAGTTGGCCTGGTACGAGAGCTGCTGCGATAGCAAATGATGAAACATGCCTGCAAGGAGTTTTGGAAAACTCAGGGTCCCATCTGCTTGTCCTCCTCTGAGAGCAGAGCAGCAGTAATACCTGGATACCATGGTGATAAGTGAGTGATAATGTTACATTGCTTCCCATCAAAAGTATTGCCCCAGCTGTAACCAGGGCTGGATGCAGGGCTTTGTTTCCACGTAATTAAATTTTAGATCAACGAGCTGAAAAGACAGTATTTTTCTAAAGCAAAAATAATCCTCTAAATTCTGGTGATACTCTGCTATAGTGCCTGTGTAAGTTTGCATACATTGGCCCTGGGTTTATGTCATTATAATGGTGATAAAATCCTTCTCTTGTACACTCCTAAGAAGAAATGTAAATTTTATGCTAAGATGAGATGTGAAAAATTGAAATGTTCCTGATGACAGAGTGTGCTTGTAGGAGGAAAAAGACTTACATGCTTGCCAAGGCACTGAGAGACATCCACAATGGCTGCCCTTACTCCTGGGGCTGCCTGCCTCCCAGGTGACATCCTGGGGAGTCCTTCCCTCCCTTCCCTATAGGACAGCTGGGAAGGTGAGCCCCACTAGGCAAAAGTGAGCCTTTTTTTCCTTCCAAAACTGCCTCGCAATGGGATACTCCATGTAGGTGTAGGCAACCATACAATGGAAGAGGTACAGCCCCTTTTCACCGATTTGTGTCCAAATGCATACTGGTGTCAAAAGACCAAACCTACACAGATCAGCCAATAATTCCTCGCTCGATCCTGATCCCACATGAGCTACAGCCATCCCCAGGCTTGAACAGACTCTGTAGGAGCTCCTATATCATCCAAGTGGGAGCTTTACCCATGACCTGGCAGCTCCAGCCCAGTAATGAGGGGATGAGCTGGGAGAGGAGACATCGAGCTCCACTCTGTCCTCCCACACCCCACCAGCCCCCAGGCAGGGCCATGCAGCCCCCAGGTGGGTGCCAGTAGAGGATGGAGGTGGAGGCACAAGAGCTGCACAGACCACAGCAAAAGATTTTAGCTGTCACAAACTGTCAACAGTAGTTTATCAGAAGCACCTTTCATAAATATTTCTGTATTATTTTATATTACATACACACAAAATCAAGATACTGTAACTTCAGTGCGTTGCCTAATGCTGCTCTAGGGGCAGCCTGACCCAAGTTTTCTTTTCAAGCACAGCTAACAGTGCGAAAGGCTATGATGAAGCAAACAACCTTTACTCCATTTTTCCCCTTTGCAATTTAATTAGTACTTGTTTCATGGCTGACTAGAGATGCTGTGTAAATGTTATTACTGCTATTCATAGCATGTAATCGATCTACATACATGGTTTCTTCTGATGGTAATATACAAATAGCATGTCTTATGTTTTGAAAATCACAACTTATTTTGTACAATGTTTGCAAAATCTTCAGGTCAGAAAATATGGTATAAATATAAGTTGAAGAAAATAGTACATGGAAACAATTAAGTATGGAATTTACATAGACTGATTTTTTTTTCCTTCCTAGATCTTTCTGTTGATTCTTACTCTTAATCAATCCCTGTTGATTCTGTCAATGGCAGACACTAAAGTGTAATGGTAATTACTGCCATTACAAGCACAGATGATCAGACTATTCAGTGCACAGGTTTTGTGCTTTTTAGAAAAAAAAACCACCACTCCTACTTATGACATTTATCTAAATGTGCTTTTAAAACAATTTGGCAATGGAATGATTAGTATTGTTTTCACAGCCATCAAAATCAATTTTCTACCATCACTGTGATTTTCAGTGAGCACTAATGAAAAGTAAGAATAAAATAAATAACATATTTGAGTGTAGTCGGTTAGAATACGTGGGCTTGTCTAAGTAAGACTTGAAATTTGTGGGATCAGGCCCTATAAACCTGTGTTTGCTCCATCCCGTTTCCTTCCCTCTTCCATCTCCACAGAAAGTGACTTGTAAGTTTTTTCTAATTATCTCTTCAAGGTCAAAAAAAATCAAATATCTTCAATCTATTTTAAGATTATAAGACCACAACAAAAGCTAGCATATTGTTGCAGAAGTTTAATTTAGTCATTGCAAAACTTTCTTGCAAGTGCTTTCAGCCATTGATTGTGTCTTGGGCTCCAGCTGCAGAGGACTGGATGAACCATTTCTAAATAGTTTACCTGGGAGGACAGGAGTGGCAGAAACTGTTTCTCTGGTATTCCTGGGAGTAAATCAGCACAAGTTCTGACCCCTATTTACATCCACACAGCATCACACCGAATTCTGGGACCCTGGTCCTGAGCACTGGTGCCATGTCTCTGGAAAGCCAGGATTCAAGTATTTCAGAGCTACAGCCTTAAAAAAAAAATATCAGGTATGAATTGGATTAAATGTACACACGGGCTCTGAACTACCTGTAATAAACTGATATCCTTCCATTTCCAAGATACTTCAGATTTAACAGCCAGGTATCTGGAACTGATTTAATTGTAATAT